>NW_026975614.1:600000-914543 GCF_030014295.1 Loxodonta africana
ACTGAATCCGCCACCTGCGGATACCTGAGCGTGGACATCAACATCTATCACTGGCTGCAGTGTCACAGGTCACTAGGTGTCTAGACTCAGGCTGACCTTGGCTGTCTTCTGCCCAGGCAAGGAACCTAATCCTTCCAAGGAAATCAGGACACGTGCTCACTGGCCGACATCCTTTCTTTCATCCACACAGCGGTCTAGATGAGGGGAAAGAGGCCAGGTAGGCCAGGTGAGGGCTGAGTGTGGGGCCTAAGGCTTCTTTCCCAATCACCATGGTGACAGCCACCGGAAGGCTGGGCGGAACTTCGGACGGGGACGAGTCACAAACACTCAGCCAATAGGAGAGGTCCAGCCTAACCGGCCAGTTCCGCAGAGCCCTCCATTTTACCCATGGACAGACAACGGCCCCTTGCGTCTTTGGCCACAAAATCCAGGGCACCCAGGGAATAACTTCACAGTAGGCAACCCCTGATGTGAACACGTTCGACACACTGGGACAGCAGGCAGGTACCTCTTTTCCACTTACGCTAGGATATCACTAGGCAAGGCGCCCTTCCTCAGCATCTGTGGCCTCTCAGGTATGTGTTCACTCAGAGGAATCTCTTCATTCTACCCCTGAGACACATCACAAGTATGAGGGGCCTGAGAGAGAGCCTAGAGATGGAACGGGGGAGGCTTCTGGCTGTACTGCTTCCCCGTGGGGACAGAATAGCAGGTAGTCTCTCTGGAAGGTCTTAGCTTCTGTTGACTGACACGCGCAATACAGTAGGGGCGGACCCTGGCCAGGGGGAGCTTGTGGGCAGATGCAACCTCTCCGGCGACGAATAATTGCGCTGCTGCTTTGTATGGTGAAAACCTCCCCCCGCCAAGGGGGATGGGTAGAGAACATTGACCCACACCCGCCAGGGGCCTTTCCTGGGACTAAAGATCCCAACGTGGTCTCAACGTCGTCACCCTCTCAACACACACCTTTCCTGCACACGTAATCCCGCCTTTCTCCGTCAGGACCCTATGCTACCAGGAAAAAAAGCAAGCCGCTCAAAGAGGCCCATGCCAGGGAAATCGAGGAAACACTGCCAGTTTCCAAATTTTTGCTGTCTACACGTCCCCGCCTCCGGTGCAAGGCTGCCTATGTGGCCGGGCTCCGAAGGCAAGGCCGAAATCCTGGCAGCCTGGGCCCCAGCAGTGCAATGGTTGATGGACGTGGGGACACGGATGACCTGTTTGCCACATACAGGAGGGATCCTTGGGCCCTTCACTGGCTCGCCATTCAGCTCCACGACGTCCACTACTGGCCCTGGCCTTTGCTTTGGCTGGTGCCCCATTAAACGTGTGCTCCGGAGCGATCTTTCTCCACCCATCACTAGCATTCTGCCACCAGGGGATATGTGAGTGTGGGAGTCACCATTTGTCACTGGCAGCAGTGTCCCAAGTCACTAGACTTCCAGCTACCCGCTGACCTAGGCTGCCTTCTGCCCCAGGCAAGGTCCCGAATCCTTTATCCCAGATGCTGACACCTGGGCACTGGCGGACATTGATTTTTATCAACACAGAGGTCTGAGTGAGGGTCAGAGGGCCAGGTAGGTGAAGTGAAGGCCAGGTGGGCGGGGCTGAGGCTTCTTTGCCATCACCATAGAGACAGTCCCCCCACCGCAAGAGTGGGCGGAGCTTGGGATGGGCCTGGTGACAAGACTGAGCCAATGGCAGAGATCCGGCCCGCCAGGCAGATGACACAGGGCCCTCCATTGTGACCTATGACCCCTAGTGGCCACAGGATTTGAGCACGCCCCGGGAAAGGCTACGCAGGCACAAGGGAGCCCCTGGTGCGGACTGCTTCAGGGCATTGGCAGAGCACGCCAGGTACCTCTTTCCCACTTTCCTGAGGATATCAGTAGGCAAGGCATCCCCACTCAGCATCTCTTGCCTCTCTCTGTCTCTCTCTGCTTGTCTTCGTTCTCTGAAATCTCTTCCTTCTCCCCCTTGTCACTTCACACCTTGGAGTGCCTGACAGAGGGCCTAGAGACCAAAGAGCAAAGGGGGAAGGCCTCTGGCTCTACTGCTTGCCCATGGGGACAGAAGTTCTGGGAGTCTATCTGGAAGGTCTAGAGAGTAGTGATTGATTGGGGAGCTACATCACGGGCGGACCTGGCCAGGTGAAGCTTGACATCACCGTGGGACCTGGCCAGGTGAAGCTCGCTGACAAGTGGCAGCCTCTCCGGAGACTACTAATTCCGCTCCTAACATTCTATGCAAATAACCGGCTGAGTGCCATGGGCAGAAAACATTGACACATACCTGCCAGAGGCCTATTCTGGGTCTGGAGAGTCCACCCTGGTCTCCCCTGCAACTCATCATCTCAGCACACACTTTGCCTGCACGCATGGAAACCGCCTCTCTCCACGAATGTCTTCACCTGCTAGGAAACACACGATGTCACTCAGCCAAAGGAGAGCACAGGCCAAGTCAACTGAAGCCCCCATTTTCAAGATTTTGCCCTCTGCTGCTCCACAGCCTCCGGTGGCACACTGCATGTGCGTCACTTCTCGGTAGACGAGGCCGAAATCCGGGCATCCAGGGCCCCAGCCGTCCAGAATCTACGGATGGCGGCATATGGATCACCTCTTTGCCTCGTACAGCAGGGAGGCCTGGGCCCTAGACTGGCTCCGCTAGAGCTCCACGACCTCAGCTATTTTCCCTGACCTTTGGCCTGTGCCCTCCTGAGTGTGTCATCTCTACTTCCACTTCTCTTCCCACCACACTGAATCCGCCACCTGCGGATACCTGAGCGTGGACATCAACATCTATCACTGGCTGCAGTGTCACAGGTCACTAGGTGTCTAGGCTCAGGCTGACCTTGGCTGTCTTCTGCCCAGGCAAGGAACCTAATCCTTCCAAGGAAATCAGGACACGTGCTCACTGGCCGACATCCTTTCTTTCATCCACACAGCGGTCTAGATGAGGGGAAAGAGGCCAGGTAGGCCAGGTGAGGGCTGAGTGTGGGGCCTAAGGCTTCTTTCCCAATCACCATGGTGACAGCCACCGGAAGGCTGGGCGGAACTTCGGACGGGGACGAGTCACAAACACTCAGCCAATAGGAGAGGTCCAGCCTAACCGGCCAGTTCCGCAGAGCCCTCCATTTTACCCATGGACAGACAACGCCCCCTTGCGTCTTTGGCCACAAAATCCAGGGCACCCAGGGAATAACTTCACAGTAGGCAACCCCTGATGTGAACACGTTCGACACACTGGGACAGCAGGCAGGTACCTCTTTTCCACTTACGCTAGGATATCACTAGGCAAGGCGCCCTTCCTCAGCATCTGTGGCCTCTCACGTATGTGTTCACTCAGAGGAATCTCTTCATTCTACCCCTGAGACACATCACAAGTATGAGGGGCCTGAGAGAGAGCCTAGAGATGGAACGGGGGAGGCTTCTGGCTGTACTGCTTCCCCGTGGGGACAGAATAGCAGGTAGTCTCTCTGGAAGGTCTTAGCTTCTGTTGACTGACACGCGTAATACAGTAGGGGCGGACCCTGGCCAGGGGGAGCTTGTGGGCAGATGCAACCTCTCCGGCGACGAATAATTGCGCTGCTGCTTTGTATGGTGAAAACCTCCCCCCGCCAAGGGGGATGGGTAGAGAACATTGACCCACACCCGCCAGGGGCCTTTCCTGGGACTAAAGATCCCAACGTGGTCTCAACGTCGTCACCCTCTCAAAACACACCATTCCTGCACACGTAATCCCGCCTTTCTCCGTCAGGGCCCTATGCTACCAGGAAAAAAAGCAAGCCGCTCAAAGAGGCCGATGCCAGGGAAATCGAGGAAACACTGCCAGTTTCCAAATTTTTGCTGTCTACACGTCCCCGCCTCCGGTGCAAGGCTGCCTATGTGGCCGGGCTCCGAAGGCAAGGCCGAAATCCTGGCAGCCTGGGCCCCAGCAGTGCAATGGTTGATGGACGTGGGGACACGGATGACCTGTTCGCCACATACAGGAGGGATCCTTGGGCCCTTCACTGGCTCGCCATTCAGCTCCACGACGTCCACTACTGGCCCTGGCCTTTGCTTTGGCTGGTGCCCCATTAAACGTGTGCTCCGGAGCGATCTTTCTCCACCCATCACTAGCATTCTGCCACCAGGGGATATGTGAGTGTGGGAGTCACCATTTGTCACTGGCAGCAGTGTCACAAGTCACTAGACTTCCAGCTACCCGCTGACCTAGGCTGCCTTCTGCCCCAGGCAAGGTCCCGAATCCTTTATCCCAGATGCTGACACCTGGGCACTGGCGGACATTGATTTTTATCAACACAGAGGTCTGAGTGAGGGTCAGAGGGCCAGGTAGGTGAAGTGAAGGCCAGGTGGGCGGGGCTGAGGCTTCTTTGCCATCACCATAGAGACAGTCCCCCCACCGCAAGAGTGGGCGGAGCTTGGGATGGGCCTGGTGACAAGACTGAGCCAATGGCAGAGATCCGGCCCGCCAGGCAGATGACACAGGGCCCTCCATTGGGACCTATGACCCCTAGTGGCCACAGGATTTGAGCACGCCCCGGGAAAGGCTACGCAGGCACAAGGGAGCCCCTGGTGCGGACTGCTTCAGGGCATTGGCAGAGCACGCCAGGTACCTCTTTCCCACTTTCCTGAGGATATCAGTAGGCAAGGCATCCCCACCCAGCATCTCTTGCCTCTCTCTCTCTCTCTCTGCTTGTCTTCGTTCTCTGAAATCTCTTCCTTCTCCCCCTTGTCACTTCACACCTTGGAGTGCCTGACAGAGGGCCTAGAGACCAAAGAGCAAAGGGGGAAGGCCTCTGGCTCTACTGCTTGCCCATGGGGACAGAAGTTCTGGGAGTCTATCTGGAAGGTCTAGAGAGTAGTGATTGATTGGGGAGCTACATCACGGGCGGACCTGGCCAGGTGAAGCTTGACATCACGGTGGGACCTGGCCAGGTGAAGCTCGCTGACAAGTGGCAGCCTCTCCGGAGACTACTAATTCCGCTCCTAACATTCTATGCAAATAACCGGCTGAGTGCCATGGGCAGAAAACATTGACACATACCTGCCAGAGGCCTATTCTGGGTCTGGAGAGTCCACCCTGGTCTCCCCTGCAACTCATCATCTCAGCACACACTTTGCCTGCACGCATGGAAACCGCCTCTCTCCACGAATGTCTTCACCTGCTAGGAAACACACGATGTCACTCAGCCAAAGGAGAGCACAGGCCAAGTCAACTGAAGCCCCCATTTTCAAGATTTTGCCCTCTGCTGCTCCACAGCCTCCGGTGGCACACTGCATGTGCGTCACTTCTCGGTAGACGAGGCCGAAATCCGGGCATCCAGGGCCCCAGCCGTCCAGAATCTACGGATGGCGGCATATGGATCACCTCTTTGCCTCGTACAGCAGGGAGGCCTGGGCCCTAGACTGGCTCCGCTAGAGCTCCACGACCTCAGCTATTTTCCCTGACCTTTGGCCTGTGCCCTCGTGAGTGTGTCATCTCTACTTCCACTTCTCCTCCCACCACACTGAATCCGCCACCTGCGGATACCTGAGCGTGGACATCAACATCTATCACTGGCTGCAGTGTCACAGGTCACTAGGTGTCTAGGCTCAGGCTGACCTTGGCTGTCTTCTGCCCAGGCAAGGAACCTAATCCTTCCAAGGAAATCAGGACACGTGCTCACTGGCTGACATCCTTTCTTTCATCTACACAGCGGTCTAGATGAGGGGAAAGAGGCCAGGTAGGCCAGGTGAGGGCTGAGTGTGGGGCCTAAGGCTTCTTTCCCAATCACCATGGTGACAGCCACCGGAAGGCTGGGCGGAACTTCGGACGGGGACGAGTCACAAACACTCAGCCAATAGGAGAGGTCCAGCCTAACCGGCCAGTTCCGCAGAGCCCTCCATTTTACCCATGGACAGACAACGGCCCCTTGCGTCTTTGGCCACAAAATCCAGGGCACCCAGGGAATAACTTCACAGTAGGCAACCCCTGATGTGAACACGTTCGACACACTGGGACATCAGGCAGGTACCTCTTTTCCACTTACGCTAGGATATCACTAGGCAAGGCGCCCTTCCTCAGCATCTGTGGCCTCTCACGTATGTGTTCACTCAGAGGAATCTCTTCATTCTACCCCTGAGACACATCACAAGTATGAGGGGCCTGAGAGAGAGCCTAGAGATGGAACGGGGGAGGCTTCTGGCTGTACTGCTTCCCTGTGGGGACAGAATAGCAGGTAGTCTCTCTGGAAGGTCTTAGCTTCTGTTGACTGACACGCACAATACAGTAGGGGCGGACCCTGGCCAGGGGGAGCTTGTGGGCAGATGCAACCTCTCCGGCGACGAATAATTGCGCTGCTGCTTTGTATGGTGAAAACCTCCCCCCGCCAAGGGGGATGGGTAGAGAACATTGACCCACACCCGCCAGGGGCGTTTCCTGGGACTAAAGATCCCAACGTGGTCTCAACGTCGTCACCCTCTCAACACACACAGTTCCTGCACAAGTAATCCTGCCTTTCTCCGTCAGGGCCCTATCCTACCAGGAAAAAAAGCAAGCCGCTCAAAGAGGCCGATGCCAGGGAAATCGAGGAAACACTGCCAGTTTCCAAATTTTTGCTGTCTACACGTCCCCGCCTCCGGTGCAAGGCTGCCTATGTGGCCGGGCTCCGAAGGCAAGGCCGAAATCCTGGCAGCCTGGGCCCCAGCAGTGCAATGGTTGATGGACGTGGGGACACGGATGACCTGTTCGCCACATACAGGAGGGATCCTTGGGCCCTTCACTGGCTCGCCATTCAGCTCCACGACGTCCACTACTGGCCCTGGCCTTTGCTTTGGCTGGTGCCCCATTAAACGTGTGCTCCGGAGCGATGTTTCTCCACCCATCACTAGCATTCTGCCACCAGGGGATATGTGAGTGTGGGAGTCACCATTTGTCACTGGCAGCAGTGTCACAAGTCACTAGACTTCCAGCTACCCGCTGACCTAGGCTGCCTTCTGCCCCAGGCAAGGTCCCGAATCCTTTATCCCAGATGCTGACACCTGGGCACTGGCGGACATTGATTTTTATCAACACAGAGGTCTGAGTGAGGGTCAGAGGGCCAGGTAGGTGAAGTGAAGGCCAGGTGGGCGGGGCTGAGGCTTCTTTGCCATCACCATAGAGACAGTCCCCCCACCGCAAGAGTGGGCGGAGCTTGGGATGGGCCTGCTGACAAGACTGAGCCAATGGCAGAGATCCGGCCCGCCAGGCAGATGACACAGGGCCCTCCATTGGGACCTATGACCCCTAGTGGCCACAGGATTTGAGCACGCCCCGGGAAAGGCTACGCAGGCACAAGGGAGCCCCTGGTGCGGACTGCTTCAGGGCATTGGCAGAGCACGCCAGGTACCTCTTTCCCACTTTCCTGAGGATATCAGTAGGCAAGGCATCCCCACTCAGCATCTCTTGCCTCTCTCTGTCTCTCTCTGCTTGTCTTCGTTCTCTGAAATCTCTTCCTTCTCCCCCTTGTCACTTCACACCTTGGAGTGCCTGACAGAGGGCCTAGAGACCAAAGAGCAAAGGGGGTAGGCCTCTGGCTCTACTGCTTGCCCATGGGGAGAGAAGTTCTGGGAGTCTATCTGGAAGGTCTAGAGAGTAGTGATTGATTGGGGAGCTACATCACGGGTGGACCTGGCCAGGGGAAGCTTGACATCACCGTGGGACCTGGCCAGGTGAAGCTCGCTGACAAGCGGCAGCCTCTCCGGAGACTACTAATTCCGCTCCTAACATTCCATGCAAATAACCGGCTGAGTGCCATGGGCAGAAAACACTGACACATACCTGCCAGAGGCCTATTCTGGGTCTGGAGAGTCCACCCTGGTCTCCCCTGCAACTCATCATCTCAGCACACACTTTGCCTGCACGCATGGAAACCGCCTCTCTCCACGAATGTCTTCACCTGCTAGGAAACACACGATGTCACTCAGCCAAAGGAGAGCACAGGCCAAGTCAACTGAAGCCCCCATTTTCAAGATTTTGCCCTCTGCTGCTCCACAGCCTCCGGTGGCACACTGCATGTGCGTCACTTCTCGGTAGACGAGGCCGAAATCCGGGCATCCAGGGCCCCAGCCGTCCAGAATCTACGGATGGCGGCATATGGATCACCTCTTTGCCTCGTACAGCAGGGAGGCCTGGGCCCTAGACTGGCTCCGCTAGAGCTCCACGACCTCAGCTATTTTCCCTGACCTTTGGACCGTGCCCTCGTGAGTGTGTCATCTCTACTTCCACTTCTCTTCCCACCACACTGAATCCGCCACCTGCGGATACCTGAGCGTGGACATCAACATCTATCACTGGCTGCAGTGTCACAGGTCACTAGGTGTCTAGGCTCAGGCTGACCTTGGCTGTCTTCTGCCCAGGCAAGGAACCTAATCCTTCCAAGGAAATCAGGACACGTGCTCACTGGCCGACATCCTTTCTTTCATCCACACAGCGGTCTAGATGAGGGGAAAGAGGCCAGGTAGGCCAGGGGAGGGCTGAGTGTGGGGCCTAAGGCTTCTTTCCCAATCACCATGGTGACAGCCACCGGAAGGCTGGGCGGAACTTCGGACGGGGACGAGTCACAAACACTCAGCCAATAGGAGAGGTCCAGCCTAACCGGCCAGTTCCGCAGAGCCCTCCATTTTACCCATGGACAGACAACGGCCCCTTGCGTCTTTGGCCACAAAATCCAGGGCACCCAGGGAATAACTTCACAGTAGGCAACCCCTGATGTGAACACGTTCGACACACTGGGACAGCAGGCAGGTACCTCTTTTCCACTTACGCTAGGATATCACTAGGCAAGGCGCCCTTCCTCAGCATCTCTGGCCTCTCACGTATGTGTTCACTCAGAGGAATCTCTTCATTCTACCCCTGAGACACATCACAAGTATGAGGGGCCTGAGAGAGAGCCTAGAGATGGAACGGGGGAGGCTTCTGGCTGTACTGCTTCCCCGTGGGCACAGAATAGCAGGTAGTCTCTCTGGAAGGTCTTAGCTTCTGTTGACTGACACGCGCAATACAGTAGGGGCGGACCCTGGCCAGGGGGAGCTTGTGGGCAGATGCAACCTCTCCGGCGACGAATAATTGCGCTGCTGCTTTGTATGGTGAAAACCTCCCCCCGCCAAGGGGGATGGGTAGAGAACATTGACCCACACCCGCCAGGGGCCTTTCCTGGGACTAAAGATCCCAACGTGGTCTCAACGTCGTCACCCTCTCAACACACACCTTTCCTGCACACGTAATCCTGCCTTTCTCCGTCAGGGCCCTATGCTACCAGGAAAAAAAGCAAGCCGCTCAAAGAGGCCGATGCCAGGGAAATCGAGGAAACACTGCCAGTTTCCAAATTTTTGCTGTCTACACGTCCCCGCCTCCGGTGCAAGGCTGCCTATGTGGCCGGGCTCCGAAGGCAAGGCCGAAATCCTGGCAGCCTGGGCCCCAGCAGTGCAATGGTTGATGGACGTGGGGACACGGATGACCTGTTCGCCACATACAGGAGGGATCCTTGGGCCCTTCACTGGCTCGCCATTCAGCTCCACGACGTCCACTACTGGCCCCGGCCTTTGCTTTGGCTGGTGCCCCATTAAACGAGTGCTCCGGAGCGATGTTTCTCCACCCATCACTAGCATTCTGCCACCAGGGGATATGTGAGTGTGGGAGTCACCATTTGTCACTGGCAGCAGTGTCACAAGTCACTAGACTTCCAGCTACCCGCTGACCTAGGCTGCCTTCTGCCCCAGGCAAGGTCCCGAATCCTTTATCCCAGATGCTGACACCTGGGCACTGGCGGACATTGATTTTTATCAACACAGAGGTCTGAGTGAGGGTCAGAGGGCCAGGTAGGTGAAGTGAAGGCCAGGTGGGCGGGGCTGAGGCTTCTTTGCCATCACCATAGAGACAGTCCCCCCACCGCAAGAGTGGGCGGAGCTTGGGATGGGCCTGGTGACAAGACTGAGCCAATGGCAGAGATCCGGCCCGCCAGGCAGATGACACAGGGCCCTCCATTGGGACCTATGACCCCTAGTGGCCACAGGATTTGAGCACGCCCCGGGAAAGGCTACGCAGGCACAAGGGAGCCCCTGGTGCGGACTGCTTCAGGGCATTGGCAGAGCACGCCAGGTACCTCTTTCCCACTTTCCTGAGGATATCAGTAGGCAAGGCATCCCCACTCAGCATCTCTTGCCTCTCTCTTTCTCTCTCTGCTTGTCTTCGTTCTCTGAAATCTCTTCCTTCTCCCCCTTGTCACTTCACACCTTGGAGTGCCTGACAGAGGGCCTAGAGACCAAAGAGCAAAGGGGGAAGGCCTCTGGCTCTACTGCTTGCCCATGGGGAGAGAAGTTCTGGGAGTCTATCTGGAAGGTCTAGAGAGCAGTGATTGATTGGGGAGCTACATCACGGGCGGACCTGGCCAGGTCAAGCTTGACATCACCGTGGGACCTGGCCAGGTGAAGCTCGCTGACAAGTGGCAGCCTCTCCGGAGACTACTAATTCCGCTCCTAACATTCTATGCAAATAACCGGCTGAGTGCCATGGGCAGAAAACATTGACACATACCTGCCAGAGGCCTATTCTGGGTCTGGAGAGTCCACCCTGGTCTCCCCTGCAACTCATCATCTCAGCACACACTTTGCCTGCACGCATGGAAACCGCCTCTCTCCACGAATGTCTTCACCTGCTAGGAAACACACGATGTCACTCAGCCAAAGGAGAGCACAGGCCAAGTCAACTGAAGCCCCCATTTTCAAGATTTTGCCCTCTGCTGCTCCACAGCCTCCGGTGGCACACTGCATGTGCGTCACTTCTCGGTAGACGAGGCCGAAATCCGGGCATCCAGGGCCCCAGCCGTCCAGAATCTACGGATGGCGGCATATGGATCACCTCTTTGCCTCGTACAGCAGGGAGGCCTGGGCCCTAGACTGGCTCCGCTAGAGCTCCACGACCTCAGCTATTTTCCCTGACCTTTGGCCTGTGCCCTCGTGAGTGTGTCATCTCTACTTCCACTTCTCCTCCCACCACACTGAATCCGCCACCTGCGGATACCTGAGCGTGGACATCAACATCTATCACTGGCTGCAGTGTCACAGGTCACTAGGTGTCTAGGCTCAGGCTGACCTTGGCTGTCTTCTGCCCAGGCAAGGAACCTAATCCTTCCAAGGAAATCAGGACACGTGCTCACTGGCTGACATCCTTTCTTTCATCTACACAGCGGTCTAGATGAGGGGAAAGAGGCCAGGTAGGCCAGGTGAGGGCTGAGTGTGGGGCCTAAGGCTTCTTTCCCAATCACCATGGTGACAGCCACCGGAAGGCTGGGCGGAACTTCGGACGGGGACGAGTCACAAACACTCAGCCAATAGGAGAGGTCCAGCCTAACCGGCCAGTTCCGCAGAGCCCTCCATTTTACCCATGGACAGACAACAGCCCCTTGCGTCTTTGGCCACAAAATCCAGGGCACCCAGGGAATAACTTCACAGTAGGCAACCCCTGATGTGAACACGTTCGACACACTGGGACATCAGGCAGGTACCTCTTTTCCACTTACGCTAGGATATCACTAGGCAAGGCGCCCTTCCTCAGCATCTGTGGCCTCTCACGTATGTGTTCACTCAGAGGAATCTCTTCATTCTACCCCTGAGACACATCACAAGTATGAGGGGCCTGAGAGAGAGCCTAGAGATGGAACGGGGGAGGCTTCTGGCTGTACTGCTTCCCCGTGGGGACAGAATAGCAGGTAGTCTCTCTGGAAGGTCTTAGCTTCTGTTGACTGACACGCGCAATACAGTAGGGGCGGACCCTGGCCAGGGGGAGCTTGTGGGCAGATGCAACCTCTCCGGCGACGAATAATTGCGCTGCTGCTTTGTATGGTGAAAACCTCCCCCCGCCAAGGGGGATGGGTAGAGAACATTGACCCACACCCGCCAGGGGCGTTTCCTGGGACTAAAGATCCCAACGTGGTCTCAACGTCGTCACCCTCTCAACACACACAGTTCCTGCACAAGTAATCCTGCCTTTCTCCGTCAGGGCCCTATCCTACCAGGAAAAAAAGCAAGCCGCTCAAAGAGGCCCATGCCAGGGAAATCGAGGAAACACTGCCAGTTTCCAAATTTTTGCTGTCTACACGTCCCCGCCTCCGGTGCAAGGCTGCCTATGTGGCCGGGCTCCGAAGGCAAGGCCGAAATCCTGGCAGCCTGGGCCCCAGCAGTGCAATGGTTGATGGACGTGGGGACACGGATGACCTGTTCGCCACATACAGGAGGGATCCTTGGGCCCTTCACTGGCTCGCCATTCAGCTCCACGACGTCCACTACTGGCCCCGGCCTTTGCTTTGGCTGGTGCCCCATTAAACGTGTGCTCCGGAGCGATCTTTCTCCACCCATCACTAGCATTCTGCCACCAGGGGATATGTGAGTGTGGGAGTCACCATTTGTCACTGGCAGCAGTGTCACAAGTCACTAGACTTCCAGCTACCCGCTGACCTAGGCTGCCTTCTGCCCCAGGCAAGGTCCCGAATCCTTTATCCCAGATGCTGACACCTGGGCACTGGCGGACATTGATTTTTATCAACACAGAGGTCTGAGTGAGGGTCAGAGGGCCAGGTAGGTGAAGTGAAGGCCAGGTGGGCGGGGCTGAGGCTTCTTTGCCATCACCATAGAGACAGTCCCCCCACCGCAAGAGTGGGCGGAGCTTGGGATGGGCCTGGTGACAAGACTGAGCCAATGGCAGAGATCCGGCCCGCCAGGCAGATGACACAGGGCCCTCCATTGGGACCTATGACCCCTAGTGGCCACAGGATTTGAGCACGCCCCGGGAAAGGCTACGCAGGCACAAGGGAGCCCCTGGTGCGGACTGCTTCAGGGCATTGGCAGAGCACGCCAGGTACCTCTTTCCCACTTTCCTGAGGATATCAGTAGGCAAGGCATCCCCACTCAGCATCTCTTGCCTCTCTCTTTCTCTCTCTGCTTGTCTTCGTTCTCTGAAATCTCTTCCTTCTCCCCCTTGTCACTTCACACCTTGGAGTGCCTGACAGAGGGCCTAGAGACCAAAGAGCAAAGGGGGAAGGCCTCTGGCTCTACTGCTTGCCCATGGGGAGAGAAGTTCTGGGAGTCTATCTGGAAGGTCTAGAGAGCAGTGATTGATTGGGGAGCTACATCACGGGCGGACCTGGCCAGGTCAAGCTTGACATCACCGTGGGACCTGGCCAGGTGAAGCTCGCTGACAAGTGGCAGCCTCTCCGGAGACTACTAATTCCGCTCCTAACATTCTATGCAAATAACCGGCTGAGTGCCATGGGCAGAAAACATTGACACATACCTGCCAGAGGCCTATTCTGGGTCTGGAGAGTCCACCCTGGTCTCCCCTGCAACTCATCATCTCAGCACACACTTTGCCTGCACGCATGGAAACCGCCTCTCTCCACGAATGTCTTCACCTGCTAGGAAACACACGATGTCACTCAGCCAAAGGAGAGCACAGGCCAAGTCAACTGAAGCCCCCATTTTCAAGATTTTGCCCTCTGCTGCTCCACAGCCTCCGGTGGCACACTGCATGTGCGTCACTTCTCGGTAGACGAGGCCGAAATCCGGGCATCCAGGGCCCCAGCCGTCCAGAATCTACGGATGGCGGCATATGGATCACCTCTTTGCCTCGTACAGCAGGGAGGCCTGGGCCCTAGACTGGCTCCGCTAGAGCTCCACGACCTCAGCTATTTTCCCTGACCTTTGGCCTGTGCCCTCGTGAGTGTGTCATCTCTACTTCCACTTCTCCTCCCACCACACTGAATCCGCCACCTGCGGATACCTGAGCGTGGACATCAACATCTATCACTGGCTGCAGTGTCACAGGTCACTAGGTGTCTAGGCTCAGGCTGACCTTGGCTGTCTTCTGCCCAGGCAAGGAACCTAATCCTTCCAAGGAAATCAGGACACGTGCTCACTGGCTGACATCCTTTCTTTCATCTACACAGCGGTCTAGATGAGGGGAAAGAGGCCAGGTAGGCCAGGTGAGGGCTGAGTGTGGGGCCTAAGGCTTCTTTCCCAATCACCATGGTGACAGCCACCGGAAGGCTGGGCGGAACTTCGGACGGGGACGAGTCACAAACACTCAGCCAATAGGAGAGGTCCAGCCTAACCGGCCAGTTCCGCAGAGCCCTCCATTTTACCCATGGACAGACAACAGCCCCTTGCGTCTTTGGCCACAAAATCCAGGGCACCCAGGGAATAACTTCACAGTAGGCAACCCCTGATGTGAACACGTTCGACACACTGGGACATCAGGCAGGTACCTCTTTTCCACTTACGCTAGGATATCACTAGGCAAGGCGCCCTTCCTCAGCATCTGTGGCCTCTCACGTATGTGTTCACTCAGAGGAATCTCTTCATTCTACCCCTGAGACACATCACAAGTATGAGGGGCCTGAGAGAGAGCCTAGAGATGGAACGGGGGAGGCTTCTGGCTGTACTGCTTCCCCGTGGGGACAGAATAGCAGGTAGTCTCTCTGGAAGGTCTTAGCTTCTGTTGACTGACACGCGCAATACAGTAGGGGCGGACCCTGGCCAGGGGGAGCTTGTGGGCAGATGCAACCTCTCCGGCGACGAATAATTGCGCTGCTGCTTTGTATGGTGAAAACCTCCCCCCGCCAAGGGGGATGGGTAGAGAACATTGACCCACACCCGCCAGGGGCGTTTCCTGGGACTAAAGATCCCAACGTGGTCTCAACGTCGTCACCCTCTCAACACACACAGTTCCTGCACAAGTAATCCTGCCTTTCTCCGTCAGGGCCCTATCCTACCAGGAAAAAAAGCAAGCCGCTCAAAGAGGCCCATGCCAGGGAAATCGAGGAAACACTGCCAGTTTCCAAATTTTTGCTGTCTACACGTCCCCGCCTCCGGTGCAAGGCTGCCTATGTGGCCGGGCTCCGAAGGCAAGGCCGAAATCCTGGCAGCCTGGGCCCCAGCAGTGCAATGGTTGATGGACGTGGGGACACGGATGACCTGTTCGCCACATACAGGAGGGATCCTTGGGCCCTTCACTGGCTCGCCATTCAGCTCCACGACGTCCACTACTGGCCCTGGCCTTTGCTTTGGCTGGTGCCCCATTAAACGTGTGCTCCGGAGCGATCTTTCTCCACCCATCACTAGCATTCTGCCACCAGGGGATATGTGAGTGTGGGAGTCACCATTTGTCACTGGCAGCAGTGTCACAAGTCACTAGACTTCCAGCTACCCGCTGACCTAGGCTGCCTTCTGCCCCAGGCAAGGTCCCGAATCCTTTATCCCAGATGCTGACACCTGGGTACTGGCGGACATTGATTTTTATCAACACAGAGGTCTGAGTGAGGGTCAGAGGGCCAGGTAGGTGAAGTGAAGGCCAGGTGGGCGGGGCTGAGGCTTCTTTGCCATCACCATAGAGACAGTCCCCCCACCGCAAGAGTGGGCGGAGCTTGGGATGGGCCTGGTGACAAGACTGAGCCAATGGCAGAGATCCGGCCCGCCAGGCAGATGACACAGGGCCCTCCATTGGGACCTATGACCCCTAGTGGCCACAGGATTTGAGCACGCCCCGGGAAAGGCTACGCAGGCACAAGGGAGCCCCTGGTGCGGACTGCTTCAGGGCATTGGCAGAGCACGCCAGGTACCTCTTTCCCACTTTCCTGAGGATATCAGTAGGCAAGGCATCCCCACTCAGCATCTCTTGCCTGTCTCTGTCTCTCTCTGCTTGTCTTCGTTCTCTGAAATCTCTTCCTTCTCCCCCTTGTCACTTCACACCTTGGAGTGCCTGACAGAGGGCCTAGAGACCAAAGAGCAAAGGGGGAAGGCCTCTGGCTCTACTGCTTGCCCATGGGGACAGAAGTTCTGGGAGTCTATCTGGAAGGTCTAGAGAGTAGTGATTGATTGGGGAGCTACATCACGGGTGGACCTGGCCAGGGGAAGCTTGACATCACCGTGGGACCTGGCCAGGTGAAGCTCGCTGACAAGCGGCAGCCTCTCCGGAGACTACTAATTCTGCTCCTAACATTCCATGCAAATAACCGGCTGAGTGCCATGGGCAGAAAACACTGACACATACCTGCCAGAGGCCTATTCTGGGTCTGGAGAGTCCACCCTGGTCTCCCCTGCAACTCATCATCTCAGCACACACTTTGCCTGCACGCATGGAAACCGCCTCTCTCCACGAATGTCTTCACCTGCTAGGAAACACACGATGTCACTCAGCCAAAGGAGAGCACAGGCCAAGTCAACTGAAGCCCCCATTTTCAAGATTTTGCCCTCTGCTGCTCCACAGCCTCCGGTGGCACACTGCATGTGCGTCACTTCTCGGTAGACGAGGCCGAAATCCGGGCATCCAGGGCCCCAGCCGTCCAGAATCTACGGATGGCGGCATATGGATCACCTCTTTGCCTCGTACAGCAGGGAGGCCTGGGCCCTAGACTGGCTCCGCTAGAGCTCCACGACCTCAGCTATTTTCCCTGACCTTTGGACCGTGCCCTCGTGAGTGTGTCATCTCTACTTCCACTTCTCTTCCCACCACACTGAATCCGCCACCTGCGGATACCTGAGCGTGGACATCAACATCTATCACTGGCTGCAGTGTCACAGGTCACTAGGTGTCTAGGCTCAGGCTGACCTTGGCTGTCTTCTGCCCAGGCAAGGAACCTAATCCTTCCAAGGAAATCAGGACACGTGCTCACTGGCCGACATCCTTTCTTTCATCCACACAGCGGTCTAGATGAGGGGAAAGAGGCCAGGTAGGCCAGGTGAGGGCTGAGTGTGGGGCCTAAGGCTTCTTTCCCAATCACCATGGTGACAGCCACCGGAAGGCTGGGCGGAACTTCGGACGGGGACGAGTCACAAACACTCAGCCAATAGGAGAGGTCCAGCCTAACCGGCCAGTTCCGCAGAGCCCTCCATTTTACCCATGGACAGACAACGGCCCCTTGCGTCTTTGGCCACAAAATCCAGGGCACCCAGGGAATAACTTCACAGTAGGCAACCCCTGATGTGAACACGTTCGACACACTGGGACAGCAGGCAGGTACCTCTTTTCCACTTACGCTAGGATATCACTAGGCAAGGCGCCCTTCCTCAGCATCTCTGGCCTCTCACGTATGTGTTCACTCAGAGGAATCTCTTCATTCTACCCCTGAGACACATCACAAGTATGAGGGGCCTGAGAGAGAGCCTAGAGATGGAACGGGGGAGGCTTCTGGCTGTACTGCTTCCCCGTGGGGACAGAATAGCAGGTAGTCTCTCTGGAAGGTCTTAGCTTCTGTTGACTGACACGCGCAATACAGTAGGGGCGGACCCTGGCCAGGTGGAGCTTGTGGGCAGATGCAACCTCTCCGGCGACGAATAATTGCGCTGCTGCTTTGTATGGTGAAAACCTCCCCCCGCCAAGGGGGATGGGTAGAGAACATTGACCCACACCCGCCAGGGGCCTTTCCTGGGACTAAAGATCCCAACGTGGTCTCAACGTCGTCACCCTCTCAACACACACCTTTCCTGCACACGTAATCCTGCCTTTCTCCGTCAGGGCCCTATGCTACCAGGAAAAAAAGCAAGCCGCTCAAAGAGGCCGATGCCAGGGAAATCGAGGAAACACTGCCAGTTTCCAAATTTTTGCTGTCTACACGTCCCCGCCTCCGGTGCAAGGCTGCCTATGTGGCCGGGCTCCGAAGGCAAGGCCGAAATCCTGGCAGCCTGGGCCCCAGCAGTGCAATGGTTGATGGACGTGGGGACACGGATGACCTGTTCGCCACATACAGGAGGGATCCTTGGGCCCTTCACTGGCTCGCCATTCAGCTCCACGACGTCCACTACTGGCCCCGGCCTTTGCTTTGGCTGGTGCCCCATTAAACGTGTGCTCCGGAGCGATGTTTCTCCACCCATCACTAGCATTCTGCCACCAGGGGATATGTGAGTGTGGGAGTCACCATTTGTCACTGGCAGCAGTGTCACAAGTCACTAGACTTCCAGCTACCCGCTGACCTAGGCTGCCTTCTGCCCCAGGCAAGGTCCCGAATCCTTTATCCCAGATGCTGACACCTGGGCACTGGCGGACATTGATTTTTATCAACACAGAGGTCTGAGTGAGGGTCAGAGGGCCAGGTAGGTGATGTGAAGGCCAGGTGGGCGGGGCTGAGGCTTCTTTGCCATCACCATAGAGACAGTCCCCCCACCGCAAGAGTGGGCGGAGCTTGGGATGGGCCTGCTGACAAGACTGAGCCAATGGCAGAGATCCGGCCCGCCAGGCAGATGACACAGGGCCCTCCATTGTGACCTATGACCCCTAGTGGCCACAGGATTTGAGCACGCCCCGGGAAAGGCTACGCAGGCACAAGGGAGCCCCTGTTGCGGACTGCTTCAGGGCATTGGCAGAGCACGCCAGGTACCTCTTTCCCACTTTTCTGAGGATATCAGTAGGCAAGGCATCCCCACTCAGCATCTCTTGCCTCTCTCTTTCTCTCTCTGCTTGTCTTCGTTCTCTGAAATCTCTTCCTTCTCCCCCTTGTCACTTCACACCTTGGAGTGCCTGACAGAGGGCCTAGAGACCAAAGAGCAAAGGGGGAAGGCCTCTGGCTCTACTGCTTGCCCATGGGGAGAGAAGTTCTGGGAGTCTATCTGGAAGGTCTAGAGAGCAGTGATTGATTGGGGAGCTACATCACGGGCGGACCTGGCCAGGTGAAGCTTGACATCACCGTGGGACCTGGCCAGGTGAAGCTCGCTGACAAGTGGCAGCCTCTCCGGAGACTACTAATTCCGCTCCTAACATTCTATGCAAATAACCGGCTGAGTGCCATGGGCAGAAAACATTGACACATACCTGCCAGAGGCCTATTCTGGGTCTGGAGAGTCCACCCTGGTCTCCCCTGCAACTCATCATCTCAGCACACACTTTGCCTGCACGCATGGAAACCGCCTCTCTCCACGAATGTCTTCACCTGCTAGGAAACACACGATGTCACTCAGCCAAAGGAGAGCACAGGCCAAGTCAACTGAAGCCCCCATTTTCAAGATTTTGCCCTCTGCTGCTCCACAGCCTCCGGTGGCACACTGCATGTGCGTCACTTCTCGGTAGACGAGGCCGAAATCCGGGCATCCAGGGCCCCAGCCGTCCAGAATCTACGGATGGCGGCATATGGATCACCTCTTTGCCTCGTACAGCAGGGAGGCCTGGGCCCTAGACTGGCTCCGCTAGAGCTCCACGACCTCAGCTATTTTCCCTGACCTTTGGCCTGTGCCCTCGTGAGTGTGTCATCTCTACTTCCACTTCTCCTCCCACCACACATAGAGAGATAGTATTGGATACCTGAGCGTGGACATCAACATCTATCACTGGCTGCAGTGTCACAGGTCACTAGGTGTCTAGGCTCAGGCTGACCTTGGCTGTCTTCTGCCCAGGCAAGGAACCTAATCCTTCCAAGGAAATCAGGACACGTGCTCACTGGCCGACATCCTTTCTTTCATCTACACAGCGGTCTAGATGAGGGGAAAGAGGCCAGGTAGGCCAGGTGAGGGCTGAGTGTGGGGCCTAAGGCTTCTTTCCCAATCACCATGGTGACAGCCACCGGAAGGCTGGGCGGAACTTCGGACGGGGACGAGTCACAAACACTCAGCCAATAGGAGAGGTCCAGCCTAACCGGCCAGTTCCGCAGAGCCCTCCATTTTACCCATGGACAGACAACAGCCCCTTGCGTCTTTGGCCACAAAATCCAGGGCACCCAGGGAATAACTTCACAGTAGGCAACCCCTGATGTGAACACGTTCGACACACTGGGACATCAGGCAGGTACCTCTTTTCCACTTACGCTAGGATATCACTAGGCAAGGCGCCCTTCCTCAGCATCTGTGGCCTCTCACGTATGTGTTCACTCAGAGGAATCTCTTCATTCTACCCCTGAGACACATCACAAGTATGAGGGGCCTGAGAGAGAGCCTAGAGATGGAACGGGGGAGGCTTCTGGCTGTACTGCTTCCCCGTGGGGACAGAATAGCAGGTAGTCTCTCTGGAAGGTCTTAGCTTCTGTTGACTGACACGCGCAATACAGTAGGGGCGGACCCTGGCCAGGGGGAGCTTGTGGGCAGATGCAACCTCTCCGGCGACGAATAATTGCGCTGCTGCTTTGTATGGTGAAAACCTCCCCCCGCCAAGGGGGATGGGTAGAGAACATTGACCCACACCCGCCAGGGGCCTTTCCTGGGACTAAAGATCCCAACGTGGTCTCAACGTCGTCACCCTCTCAACACACACCTTTCCTGCACACGTAATCCTGCCTTTCTCCGTCAGGGCCCTATCCTACCAGGAAAAAAAGCAAGCCGCTCAAAAAGGCCGATGCCAGGGAAATCGAGGAAACACTGCCAGTTTCCAAATTTTTGCTGTCTACACGTCCCCGCCTCCGGTGCAAGGCTGCCTATGTGGCCGGGCTCCGAAGGCAAGGCCGAAATCCTGGCAGCCTGGGCGCCAGCAGTGCAATGGTTGATGGACCTGGGGACACGGATGACCTGTTCACCACATACAGGAGGGATCCTTGGGCCCTTCACTGGCTCGCCATTCAGCTCCACGACGTCCACTACTGGCCCTGGCCTTTGCTTTGGCTGGTGCCCCATTAAACGTGTGCTCCGGAGCGATGTTTCTCCACCCATCACTAGCATTCTGCCACCAGGGGATATGTGAGTGTGGGAGTCACCATTTGTCACTGGCAGCAGTGTCACAAGTCACTAGACTTCCAGCTACCCGCTGACCTAGGCTGCCTTCTGCCCCAGGCAAGGTCCCGAATCCTTTATCCCAGATGCTGACACCTGGGCACTGGCGGACATTGATTTTTATCAACACAGAGGTCTGAGTGAGGGTCAGAGGGCCAGGTAGGTGAAGTGAAGGCCAGGTGGGCGGGGCTGAGGCTTCTTTGCCATCACCATAGAGACAGTCCCCCCACCGCAAGAGTGGGCGGAGCTTGGGATGGGCCTGGTGACAAGACTGAGCCAATGGCAGAGATCCGGCCCGCCAGGCAGATGACACAGGGCCCTCCATTGTGACCTATGACCCCTAGTGGCCACAGGATTTGAGCACGCCCCGGGAAAGGCTACGCAGGCACAAGGGAGCCCCTGGTGCGGACTGCTTCAGGGCATTGGCAGAGCACGCCAGGTACCTCTTTCCCACATTCCTGAGGATATCAGTAGGCAAGGCATCCCCACTCAGCATCTCTTGCCTCTCTCTGTCTCTCTCTGCTTGTCTTCGTTCTCTGAAATCTCTTCCTTCTCCCCCTTGTCACTTCACACCTTGGAGTGCCTGACAGAGGGCCTAGAGACCAAAGAGCAAAGGGGGAAGGCCTCTGGCTCTACTGCTTGCCCATGGGGACAGAAGTTCTGGGAGTCTATCTGGAAGGTCTAGAGAGTAGTGATTGATTCGGGAGCTACATCACGGGCGGACCTGGCCAGGTGAAGCTTGACATCACCGTGGGACCTGGCCAGGTGAAGCTCGCTGACAAGTGGCAGCCTCTCCGGAGACTACTAATTCCGCTCCTAACATTCCATGCAAATAACCGGCTGAGTGCCATGGGCAGAAAACATTGACACATACCTGCCAGAGGCCTATTCTGGGTCTGGAGAGTCCACCCTGGTCTCCCCTGCAACTCATCATCTCAGCACACACTTTGCCTGCACGCATGGAAACCGCCTCTCTCCACGAATGTCTTCACCTGCTAGGAAACACACGATGTCACTCAGCCAAAGGAGAGCACAGGCCAAGTCAACTGAAGCCCCCATTTTCAAGATTTTGCCCTCTGCTGCTCCACAGCCTCCGGTGGCACACTGCATGTGCGTCACTTCTCGGTAGACGAGGCCGAAATCCGGGCATCCAGGGCCCCAGCCGTCCAGAATCTACGGATGGCGGCATATGGATCACCTCTTTGCCTCGTACAGCAGGGAGGCCTGGGCCCTAGACTGGCTCCGCTAGAGCTCCACGACCTCAGCTATTTTCCCTGACCTTTGGACCGTGCCCTCGTGAGTGTGTCATCTCTACTTCCACTTCTCTTCCCACCACACTGAATCCGCCACCTGCGGATACCTGAGCGTGGACATCAACATCTATCACTGGCTGCAGTGTCACAGGTCACTAGGTGTCTAGGCTCAGGCTGACCTTGGCTGTCTTCTGCCCAGGCAAGGAACCTAATCCTTCCAAGGAAATCAGGACACGTGCTCACTGGCCGACATCCTTTCTTTCATCCACACAGCGGTCTAGATGAGGGGAAAGAGGCCAGGTAGGCCAGGTGAGGGCTGAGTGTGGGGCCTAAGGCTTCTTTCCCAATCACCATGGTGACAGCCACCGGAAGGCTGGGCGGAACTTCGGACGGGGACGAGTCACAAACACTCAGCCAATAGGAGAGGTCCAGCCTAACCGGCCAGTTCCGCAGAGCCCTCCATTTTACCCATGGACAGACAACGGCCCCTTGCGTCTTTGGCCACAAAATCCAGGGCACCCAGGGAATAACTTCACAGTAGGCAACCCCTGATGTGAACACGTTCGACACACTGGGACAGCAGGCAGGTACCTCTTTTCCACTTACGCTAGGATATCACTAGGCAAGGCGCCCTTCCTCAGCATCTGTGGCCTCTCACGTATGTGTTCACTCAGAGGAATCTCTTCATTCTACCCCTGAGACACATCACAAGTATGAGGGGCCTGAGAGAGAGCCTAGAGATGGAACGGGGGAGGCTTCTGGCTGTACTGCTTCCCCGTGGGGACAGAATAGCAGGTAGTCTCTCTGGAAGGTCTTAGCTTCTGTTGACTGACACGCGCAATACAGTAGGGGCGGACCCTGGCCAGGGGGAGCTTGTGGGCAGATGCAACCTCTCCGGCGACGAATAATTGCGCTGCTGCTTTGTATGGTGAAAACCTCCCCCCGCCAAGGGGCATGGGTAGAGAACATTGACCCACACCCGCCAGGGGCCTTTCCTGGGACTAAAGATCCCAACGTGGTCTCAACGTCGTCACCCTCTCAACACACACCTTTCCTGCACACGTAATCCTGCCTTTCTCCGTCAGAGCCCTATCCTACCAGGAAAAAAAGCAAGCCGCTCAAAAAGGCCGATGCCAGGGAAATCGAGGAAACACTGCCAGTTTCCAAATTTTTGCTGTCTACACGTCCCCGCCTCCGGTGCAAGGCTGCCTATGTGGCCGGGCTCCGAAGGCAAGGCCGAAATCCTGGCAGCCTGGGCCCCAGCAGTGCAATGGTTGATGGACGTGGGGACACAGATGACCTGTTCGCCACATACAGGAGGGATCCTTGGGCCCTTCACTGGCTCGCCATTCAGCTCCACGACGTCCACTACTGGCCCTGGCCTTTGCTTTGGCTGGTGCCCCATTAAACGTGTGCTCCGGAGCGATCTATCTCCACCCATCACTAGCATTCTGCCACCAGGGGATATGTGAGTGTGGGAGTCACCATTTGTCACTGGCAGCAGTGTCACAAGTCACTAGACTTCCAGCTACCCGCTGACCTAGGCTGCCTTCTGCCCCAGGCAAGGTCCCGAATCCTTTATCCCAGATGCTGACACCTGGGCACTGGCGGACATTGATTTTTATCAACACAGAGGTCTGAGTGAGGGTCAGAGGGCCAGGTAGGTGAAGTGAAGGCCAGGTGGGCGGGGCTGAGGCTTCTTTGCCATCACCATAGAGACAGTCCCCCCACCGCAAGAGTGGGCGGAGCTTGGGATGGGCCTGGTGACAAGACTGAGCCAATGGCAGAGATCCGGCCCGCCAGGCAGATGACACAGGGCCCTCCATTGTGACCTATGACCCCTAGTGGCCACAGGATTTGAGCACGCCCCGGGAAAGGCTACGCAGGCACAAGGGAGCCCCTGTTGCGGACTGCTTCAGGGCATTGGCAGAGCACGCCAGGTACCTCTTTCCCACTTTCCTGAGGATATCAGTAGGCAAGGCATCCCCACTCAGCATCTCTTGCCTCTCTCTCTGCTTGTCTTCGTTCTCTGAAATCTCTTCCTTCTCCCCCTTGTCACTTCACACCTTGGAGTGCCTGACAGAGGGCCTAGAGACCAAAGAGCAAAGGGGGAAGGCCTCTGGCTCTACTGCTTGCCCATGGGGACAGAAGTTCTGGGAGTCTATCTGGAAGGTCTAGAGAGTAGTGATTGATTGGGGAGCTACATCACGGGCGGACCTGGCCAGGTGAAGCTTGACATCACCGTGGGACCTGGCCAGGTGAAGCTCGCTGACAAGTGGCAGCCTCTCCGGAGACTACTAATTCCGCTCCTAACATTCCATGCAAATAACCGGCTGAGTGCCATGGGCAGAAAACATTGACACATACCTGCCAGAGGCCTATTCTGGGTCTGGAGAGTCCACCCTGGTCTCCCCTGCAACTCATCATCTCAGCACACACTTTGCCTGCACGCATGGAAACCGCCTCTCTCCACGAATGTCTTCACCTGCTAGGAAACACACGATGTCACTCAGCCAAAGGAGAGCACAGGCCAAGTCAACTGAAGCCCCCATTTTCAAGATTTTGCCCTCTGCTGCTCCACAGCCTCCGGTGGCACACTGCATGTGCGTCACTTCTCGGTAGACGAGGCCGAAATCCGGGCATCCAGGGCCCCAGCCGTCCAGAATCTACGGATGGCGGCATATGGATCACCTCTTTGCCTCATACAGCAGGGAGGCCTGGGCCCTAGACTGGCTCGGCTAGAGCTCCACGACCTCAGCTATTTTCCCTGACCTTTGGACCGTGCCCTCGTGAGTGTGTCATCTCTACTTCCACTTCTCTTCCCACCACACTGAATCCGCCACCTGCGGATACCTGAGCGTGGACATCAACATCTATCACTGGCTGCAGTGTCACAGGTCACTAGGTGTCTAGACTCAGGCTGACCTTGGCTGTCTTCTGCCCAGGCAAGGAACCTAATCCTTCCAAGGAAATCAGGACACGTGCTCACTGGCCGACATCCTTTCTTTCATCCACACAGCGGTCTAGATGAGGGGAAAGAGGCCAGGTAGGCCAGGTGAGGGCTGAGTGTGGGGCCTAAGGCTTCTTTCCCAATCACCATGGTGACAGCCACCGGAAGGCTGGGCGGAACTTCGGACGGGGACGAGTCACAAACACTCAGCCAATAGGAGAGGTCCAGCCTAACCGGCCAGTTCCGCAGAGCCCTCCATTTTACCCATGGACAGACAACGGCCCCTTGCGTCTTTGGCCACAAAATCCAGGGCACCCAGGGAATAACTTCACAGTAGGCAACCCCTGATGTGAACACGTTCGACACACTGGGACAGCAGGCAGGTACCTCTTTTCCACTTACGCTAGGATATCACTAGGCAAGGCGCCCTTCCTCAGCATCTGTGGCCTCTCAGGTATGTGTTCACTCAGAGGAATCTCTTCATTCTACCCCTGAGACACATCACAAGTATGAGGGGCCTGAGAGAGAGCCTAGAGATGGAACGGGGGAGGCTTCTGGCTGTACTGCTTCCCCGTGGGGACAGAATAGCAGGTAGTCTCTCTGGAAGGTCTTAGCTTCTGTTGACTGACACGCGCAATACAGTAGGGGCGGACCCTGGCCAGGTGGAGCTGGTGGGCAGATGCAACCTCTCCGGCGACGAATAATTGCGCTGCTGCTTTGTATGGTGAAAACCTCCCCCCGCCAAGGGGCATGGGTAGAGAACATTGACCCACACCCGCCAGGGGCCTTTCCTGGGACTAAAGATCCCAACGTGGTCTCAACGTCGTCACCCTCTCAACACACACCTTTCCTGCACACGTAATCCCGCCTTTCTCCGTCAGGACCCTATGCTACCAGGAAAAAAAGCAAGCCGCTCAAAGAGGCCCATGCCAGGGAAATCGAGGAAACACTGCCAGTTTCCAAATTTTTGCTGTCTACACGTCCCCGCCTCCGGTGCAAGGCTGCCTATGTGGCCGGGCTCCGAAGGCAAGGCCGAAATCCTGGCAGCCTGGGCCCCAGCAGTGCAATGGTTGATGGACGTGGGGACACGGATGACCTGTTCGCCACATACAGGAGGGATCCTTGGGCCCTTCACTGGCTCGCCATTCAGCTCCACGACGTCCACTACTGGCCCTGGCCTTTGCTTTGGCTGGTGCCCCATTAAACGTGTGCTCCGGAGCGATCTATCTCCACCCATCACTAGCATTCTGCCACCAGGGGATATGTGAGTGTGGGAGTCACCATTTGTCACTGGCAGCAGTGTCACAAGTCACTAGACTTCCAGCTACCCGCTGACCTAGGCTGCCTTCTGCCCCAGGCAAGGTCCCGAATCCTTTATCCCAGATGCTGACACCTGGGCACTGGCGGACATTGATTTTTATCAACACAGAGGTCTGAGTGAGGGTCAGAGGGCCAGGTAGGTGAAGTGAAGGCCAGGTGGGCGGGGCTGAGGCTTCTTTGCCATCACCATAGAGACAGTCCCCCCACCGCAAGAGTGGGCGGAGCTTGGGATGGGCCTGGTGACAAGACTGAGCCAATGGCAGAGATCCGGCCCGCCAGGCAGATGACACAGGGCCCTCCATTGTGACCTATGACCCCTAGTGGCCACAGGATTTGAGCACGCCCCGGGAAAGGCTACGCAGGCACAAGGGAGCCCCTGGTGCGGACTGCTTCAGGGCATTGGCAGAGCACGCCAGGTACCTCTTTCCCACTTTCCTGAGGATATCAGTAGGCAAGGCATCCCCACTCAGCATCTCTTGCCTCTCTCTGTCTTTCTCTGCTTGTCTTCGTTCTCTGAAATCTCTTCCTTCTCCCCCTTGTCACTTCACACCTTGGAGTGCCTGACAGAGGGCCTAGAGACCAAAGAGCAAAGGGGGAAGGCCTCTGGCTCTACTGCTTGCCCATGGGGAGAGAAGTTCTGGGAGTCTATCTGGAAGGTCTAGAGAGTAGTGATTGATTGGGGAGCTACATCACGGGCGGACCTGGCCAGGTGAAGCTTGACATCACCGTGGGACCTGGCCAGGTGAAGCTCGCTGACAAGTGGCAGCCTCTCCGGAGACTACTAATTCCGCTCCTAACATTCTATGCAAATAACCGGCTGAGTGCCATGGGCAGAAAACATTGACACATACCTGCCAGAGGCCTATTCTGGGTCTGGAGAGTCCACCCTGGTCTCCCCTGCAACTCATCATCTCAGCACACACTTTGCCTGCACGCATGGAAACCGCCTCTCTCCACGAATGTCTTCACCTGCTAGGAAACACACGATGTCACTCAGCCAAAGGAGAGCACAGGCCAAGTCAACTGAAGCCCCCATTTTCAAGATTTTGCCCTCTGCTGCTCCACAGCCTCCGGTGGCACACTGCATGTGCGTCACTTCTCGGTAGACGAGGCCGAAATCCGGGCATCCAGGACCCCAGCCGTCCAGAATCTACGGATGGCGGCATATGGATCACCTCTTTGCCTCGTACAGCAGGGAGGCCTGGGCCCTAGACTGGCTCCGCTAGAGCTCCACGACCTCAGCTATTTTCCCTGACCTTTGGACCGTGCCCTCGTGAGTGTGTCATCTCTACTTCCACTTCTCTTCCCACCACACTGAATCCGCCACCTGCGGATACCTGAGCGTGGACATCAACATCTATCACTGGCTGCAGTGTCACAGGTCACTAGGAGTCTAGGCTCAGGCTGACCTTGGCTGTCTTCTGCCCAGGCAAGGAACCTAATCCTTCCAAGGAAATGAGGACACGTGCTCACTGGCCGACATCCTTTCTTTCATCCACACAGCGGTCTAGATGAGGGGAAAGAGGCCAGGTAGGCCAGGGGAGGGCTGAGTGTGGGGCCTAAGGCTTCTTTCCCAATCACCATGGTGACAGCCACCGGAAGGCTGGGCGGAACTTCGGACGGGGACGAGTCACAAACACTCAGCCAATAGGAGAGGTCCAGCCTAACCGGCCAGTTCCGCAGAGCCCTCCATTTTACCCATGGACAGACAACGGCCCCTTGCGTCTTTGGCCACAAAATCCAGGGCACCCAGGGAATAACTTCACAGTAGGCAACCCCTGATGTGAACACGTTCGACACACTGGGACAGCAGGCAGGTACCTCTTTTCCACTTACGCTAGGATATCACTAGGCAAGGCGCCCTTCCTCAGCATCTGTGGCCTCTCACGTATGTGTTCACTCAGAGGAATCTCTTCATTCTACCCCTGAGACACATCACAAGTATGAGGGGCCTGAGAGAGAGCCTAGAGATGGAACGGGGGAGGCTTCTGGCTGTACTGCTTCCCCGTGGGGACAGAATAGCAGGTAGTCTCTCTGGAAGGTCTTAGCTTCTGTTGACTGACACGCGCAATACAGTAGGGGCGGACCCTGGCCAGGGGGAGCTTGTGGGCAGATGCAACCTCTCCGGCGACGAATAATTGCGCTGCTGCTTTGTATGGTGAAAACCTCCCCCCGCCAAGGGGCATGGGTAGAGAACATTGACCCACACCCGCCAGGGGCCTTTCCTGGGACTAAAGATCCCAACGTGGTCTCAACGTCGTCACCCTCTCAACACACACCTTTCCTGCACACGTAATCCTGCCTTTCTCCGTCAGGGCCCTATCCTACCAGGAAAAAAAGCAAGCCGCTCAAAAAGGCCGATGCCAGGGAAATCGAGGAAACACTGCCAGTTTCCAAATTTTTGCTGTCTACACGTCCCCGCCTCCGGTGCAAGGCTGCCTATGTGGCCGGGCTCCGAAGGCAAGGCCGAAATCCTGGCAGCCTGGGCCCCAGCAGTGCAATGGTTGATGGACCTGGGGACACGGATGACCTGTTCGCCACATACAGGAGGGATCCTTGGGCCCTTCACTGGCTCGCCATTCAGCTCCACGACGTCCACTACTGGCCCTGGCCTTTGCTTTGGCTGGTGCCCCATTAAACGTGTGCTCCGGAGCGATCTTTCTCCACCCATCACTAGCATTCTGCCACCAGGGGATATGTGAGTGTGGGAGTCACCATTTGTCACTGGCAGCAGTGTCACAAGTCACTAGACTTCCAGCTACCCGCTGACCTAGGCTGCCTTCTGCCCCAGGCAAGGTCCCGAATCCTTTATCCCAGATGCTGACACCTGGGCACTGGCGGACATTGATTTTTATCAACACAGAGGTCTGAGTGAGGGTCAGAGGGCCAGGTAGGTGAAGTGAAGGCCAGGTGGGCGGGGCTGAGGCTTCTTTGCCATCACCATAGAGACAGTCCCCCCACCGCAAGAGTGGGCGGAGCTTGGGATGGGCCTGGTGACAAGACTGAGCCAATGGCAGAGATCCGGCCCGCCAGGCAGATGACACAGGGCCCTCCATTGGGACCTATGACCCCTAGTGGCCACAGGATTTGAGCACGCCCCGGGAAAGGCTACGCAGGCACAAGGGAGCCCCTGTTGCGGACTGCTTCAGGGCATTGGCAGAGCACGCCAGGTACCTCTTTCCCACTTTCCTGAGGATATCAGTAGGCAAGGCATCCCCACTCAGCATCTCTTGCCTCTCTCTCTCTCTCTCTGCTTGTCTTCGTTCTCTGAAATCTCTTCCTTCTCCCCCTTGTCACTTCACACCTTGGAGTGCCTGACAGAGGGCCTAGAGACCAAAGAGCAAAGGGGGAAGGCCTCTGGCTCTACTGCTTGCCCATGGGGACAGAAGTTCTGGGAGTCTATCTGGAAGGTCTAGAGAGTAGTGATTGATTGGGGAGCTACATCACGGGCGGACCTGGCCAGGTGAAGCTTGACATCACCGTGGGACCTGGCCAGGTGAAGCTCGCTGACAAGTGGCAGCCTCTCCGGAGACTACTAATTCCGCTCCTAACATTCTATGCAAATAACCGGCTGAGTGCCATGGGCAGAAAACATTGACACATACCTGCCAGAGGCCTATTCTGGGTCTGGAGAGTCCACCCTGGTCTCCCCTGCAACTCATCATCTCAGCACACACTTTGCCTGCACGCATGGAAACCGCCTCTCTCCACGAATGTCTTCACCTGCTAGGAAACACACGATGTCACTCAGCCAAAGGAGAGCACAGGCCAAGTCAACTGAAGCCCCCATTTTCAAGATTTTGCCCTCTGCTGCTCCACAGCCTCCGGTGGCACACTGCATGTGCGTCACTTCTCGGTAGACGAGGCCGAAATCCGGGCATCCAGGGCCCCAGCCGTCCAGAATCTACGGATGGCGGCATATGGATCACCTCTTTGCCTCGTACAGCAGGGAGGCCTGGGCCCTAGACTGGCTCCGCTAGAGCTCCACGACCTCAGCTATTTTCCCTGACCTTTGGACCGTGCCCTCGTGAGTGTGTCATCTCTACTTCCACTTCTCTTCCCACCACACTGAATCCGCCACCTGCGGATACCTGAGCGTGGACATCAACATCTATCACTGGCTGCAGTGTCACAGGTCACTAGGTGTCTAGACTCAGGCTGACCTTGGCTGTCTTCTGCCCAGGCAAGGAACCTAATCCTTCCAAGGAAATCAGGACACGTGCTCACTGGCCGACATCCTTTCTTTCATCCACACAGCGGTCTAGATGAGGGGAAAGAGGCCAGGTAGGCCAGGTGAGGGCTGAGTGTGGGGCCTAAGGCTTCTTTCCCAATCACCATGGTGACAGCCACCGGAAGGCTGGGCGGAACTTCGGACGGGGACGAGTCACAAACACTCAGCCAATAGGAGAGGTCCAGCCTAACCGGCCAGTTCCGCAGAGCCCTCCATTTTACCCATGGACAGACAACGGCCCCTTGCGTCTTTGGCCACAAAATCCAGGGCACCCAGGGAATAACTTCACAGTAGGCAACCCCTGATGTGAACACGTTCGACACACTGGGACAGCAGGCAGGTACCTCTTTTCCACTTACGCTAGGATATCACTAGGCAAGGCGCCCTTCCTCAGCATCTGTGGCCTCTCACGTATGTGTTCACTCAGAGGAATCTCTTCATTCTACCCCTGAGACACATCACAAGTATGAGGGGCCTGAGAGAGAGCCTAGAGATGGAACGGGGGAGGCTTCTGGCTGTACTGCTTCCCCGTGGGGACAGAATAGCAGGTAGTCTCTCTGGAAGGTCTTAGCTTCTGTTGACTGACACGCGCAATACAGTAGGGGCGGACCCTGGCCAGGGGGAGCTTGTGGGCAGATGCAACCTCTCCGGCGACGAATAATTGCGCTGCTGCTTTGTATGGTGAAAACCTCCCCCCGCCAAGGGGGATGGGTAGAGAACATTGACCCACACCCGCCAGGGGCCTTTCCTGGGACTAAAGATCCCAACGTGGTCTCAACGTCGTCACCCTCTCAACACACACCTTTCCTGCACACGTAATCCCGCCTTTCTCCGTCAGGACCCTATGCTACCAGGAAAAAAAGCAAGCCGCTCAAAGAGGCCCATGCCAGGGAAATCGAGGAAACACTGCCAGTTTCCAAATTTTTGCTGTCTACACGTCCCCGCCTCCGGTGCAAGGCTGCCTATGTGGCCGGGCTCCGAAGGCAAGGCCGAAATCCTGGCAGCCTGGGCCCCAGCAGTGCAATGGTTGATGGACGTGGGGACACGGATGACCTGTTTGCCACATACAGGAGGGATCCTTGGGCCCTTCACTGGCTCGCCATTCAGCTCCACGACGTCCACTACTGGCCCTGGCCTTTGCTTTGGCTGGTGCCCCATTAAACGTGTGCTCCGGAGCGATCTTTCTCCACCCATCACTAGCATTCTGCCACCAGGGGATATGTGAGTGTGGGAGTCACCATTTGTCACTGGCAGCAGTGTCCCAAGTCACTAGACTTCCAGCTACCCGCTGACCTAGGCTGCCTTCTGCCCCAGGCAAGGTCCCGAATCCTTTATCCCAGATGCTGACACCTGGGCACTGGCGGACATTGATTTTTATCAACACAGAGGTCTGAGTGAGGGTCAGAGGGCCAGGTAGGTGAAGTGAAGGCCAGGTGGGCGGGGCTGAGGCTTCTTTGCCATCACCATAGAGACAGTCCCCCCACCGCAAGAGTGGGCGGAGCTTGGGATGGGCCTGGTGACAAGACTGAGCCAATGGCAGAGATCCGGCCCGCCAGGCAGATGACACAGGGCCCTCCATTGTGACCTATGACCCCTAGTGGCCACAGGATTTGAGCACGCCCCGGGAAAGGCTACGCAGGCACAAGGGAGCCCCTGGTGCGGACTGCTTCAGGGCATTGGCAGAGCACGCCAGGTACCTCTTTCCCACTTTCCTGAGGATATCAGTAGGCAAGGCATCCCCACTCAGCATCTCTTGCCTCTCTCTGTCTCTCTCTGCTTGTCTTCGTTCTCTGAAATCTCTTCCTTCTCCCCCTTGTCACTTCACACCTTGGAGTGCCTGACAGAGGGCCTAGAGACCAAAGAGCAAAGGGGGAAGGCCTCTGGCTCTACTGCTTGCCCATGGGGAGAGAAGTTCTGGGAGTCTATCTGGAAGGTCTAGAGAGTAGTGATTGATTGGGGAGCTACATCACGGGCGGACCTGGCCAGGTGAAGCTTGACATCACCGTGGGACCTGGCCAGGTGAAGCTCGCTGACAAGTGGCAGCCTCTCCGGAGACTACTAATTCCGCTCCTAACATTCTATGCAAATAACCGGCTGAGTGCCATGGGCAGAAAACATTGACACATACCTGCCAGAGGCCTATTCTGGGTCTGGAGAGTCCACCCTGGTCTCCCCTGCAACTCATCATCTCAGCACACACTTTGCCTGCACGCATGGAAACCGCCTCTCTCCACGAATGTCTTCACCTGCTAGGAAACACACGATGTCACTCAGCCAAAGGAGAGCACAGGCCAAGTCAACTGAAGCCCCCATTTTCAAGATTTTGCCCTCTGCTGCTCCACAGCCTCCGGTGGCACACTGCATGTGCGTCACTTCTCGGTAGACGAGGCCGAAATCCGGGCATCCAGGGCCCCAGCCGTCCAGAATCTACGGATGGCGGCATATGGATCACCTCTTTGCCTCGTACAGCAGGGAGGCCTGGGCCCTAGACTGGCTCCGCTAGAGCTCCACGACCTCAGCTATTTTCCCTGACCTTTGGCCTGTGCCCTCCTGAGTGTGTCATCTCTACTTCCACTTCTCTTCCCACCACACTGAATCCGCCACCTGCGGATACCTGAGCGTGGACATCAACATCTATCACTGGCTGCAGTGTCACAGGTCACTAGGTGTCTAGGCTCAGGCTGACCTTGGCTGTCTTCTGCCCAGGCAAGGAACCTAATCCTTCCAAGGAAATCAGGACACGTGCTCACTGGCCGACATCCTTTCTTTCATCCACACAGCGGTCTAGATGAGGGGAAAGAGGCCAGGTAGGCCAGGTGAGGGCTGAGTGTGGGGCCTAAGGCTTCTTTCCCAATCACCATGGTGACAGCCACCGGAAGGCTGGGCGGAACTTCGGACGGGGACGAGTCACAAACACTCAGCCAATAGGAGAGGTCCAGCCTAACCGGCCAGTTCCGCAGAGCCCTCCATTTTACCCATGGACAGACAACGCCCCCTTGCGTCTTTGGCCACAAAATCCAGGGCACCCAGGGAATAACTTCACAGTAGGCAACCCCTGATGTGAACACGTTCGACACACTGGGACAGCAGGCAGGTACCTCTTTTCCACTTACGCTAGGATATCACTAGGCAAGGCGCCCTTCCTCAGCATCTGTGGCCTCTCACGTATGTGTTCACTCAGAGGAATCTCTTCATTCTACCCCTGAGACACATCACAAGTATGAGGGGCCTGAGAGAGAGCCTAGAGATGGAACGGGGGAGGCTTCTGGCTGTACTGCTTCCCCGTGGGGACAGAATAGCAGGTAGTCTCTCTGGAAGGTCTTAGCTTCTGTTGACTGACACGCGTAATACAGTAGGGGCGGACCCTGGCCAGGGGGAGCTTGTGGGCAGATGCAACCTCTCCGGCGACGAATAATTGCGCTGCTGCTTTGTATGGTGAAAACCTCCCCCCGCCAAGGGGGATGGGTAGAGAACATTGACCCACACCCGCCAGGGGCCTTTCCTGGGACTAAAGATCCCAACGTGGTCTCAACGTCGTCACCCTCTCAAAACACACCATTCCTGCACACGTAATCCCGCCTTTCTCCGTCAGGGCCCTATGCTACCAGGAAAAAAAGCAAGCCGCTCAAAGAGGCCGATGCCAGGGAAATCGAGGAAACACTGCCAGTTTCCAAATTTTTGCTGTCTACACGTCCCCGCCTCCGGTGCAAGGCTGCCTATGTGGCCGGGCTCCGAAGGCAAGGCCGAAATCCTGGCAGCCTGGGCCCCAGCAGTGCAATGGTTGATGGACGTGGGGACACGGATGACCTGTTCGCCACATACAGGAGGGATCCTTGGGCCCTTCACTGGCTCGCCATTCAGCTCCACGACGTCCACTACTGGCCCTGGCCTTTGCTTTGGCTGGTGCCCCATTAAACGTGTGCTCCGGAGCGATCTTTCTCCACCCATCACTAGCATTCTGCCACCAGGGGATATGTGAGTGTGGGAGTCACCATTTGTCACTGGCAGCAGTGTCACAAGTCACTAGACTTCCAGCTACCCGCTGACCTAGGCTGCCTTCTGCCCCAGGCAAGGTCCCGAATCCTTTATCCCAGATGCTGACACCTGGGCACTGGCGGACATTGATTTTTATCAACACAGAGGTCTGAGTGAGGGTCAGAGGGCCAGGTAGGTGAAGTGAAGGCCAGGTGGGCGGGGCTGAGGCTTCTTTGCCATCACCATAGAGACAGTCCCCCCACCGCAAGAGTGGGCGGAGCTTGGGATGGGCCTGGTGACAAGACTGAGCCAATGGCAGAGATCCGGCCCGCCAGGCAGATGACACAGGGCCCTCCATTGGGACCTATGACCCCTAGTGGCCACAGGATTTGAGCACGCCCCGGGAAAGGCTACGCAGGCACAAGGGAGCCCCTGGTGCGGACTGCTTCAGGGCATTGGCAGAGCACGCCAGGTACCTCTTTCCCACTTTCCTGAGGATATCAGTAGGCAAGGCATCCCCACCCAGCATCTCTTGCCTCTCTCTCTCTCTCTCTGCTTGTCTTCGTTCTCTGAAATCTCTTCCTTCTCCCCCTTGTCACTTCACACCTTGGAGTGCCTGACAGAGGGCCTAGAGACCAAAGAGCAAAGGGGGAAGGCCTCTGGCTCTACTGCTTGCCCATGGGGACAGAAGTTCTGGGAGTCTATCTGGAAGGTCTAGAGAGTAGTGATTGATTGGGGAGCTACATCACGGGCGGACCTGGCCAGGTGAAGCTTGACATCACGGTGGGACCTGGCCAGGTGAAGCTCGCTGACAAGTGGCAGCCTCTCCGGAGACTACTAATTCCGCTCCTAACATTCTATGCAAATAACCGGCTGAGTGCCATGGGCAGAAAACATTGACACATACCTGCCAGAGGCCTATTCTGGGTCTGGAGAGTCCACCCTGGTCTCCCCTGCAACTCATCATCTCAGCACACACTTTGCCTGCACGCATGGAAACCGCCTCTCTCCACGAATGTCTTCACCTGCTAGGAAACACACGATGTCACTCAGCCAAAGGAGAGCACAGGCCAAGTCAACTGAAGCCCCCATTTTCAAGATTTTGCCCTCTGCTGCTCCACAGCCTCCGGTGGCACACTGCATGTGCGTCACTTCTCGGTAGACGAGGCCGAAATCCGGGCATCCAGGGCCCCAGCCGTCCAGAATCTACGGATGGCGGCATATGGATCACCTCTTTGCCTCGTACAGCAGGGAGGCCTGGGCCCTAGACTGGCTCCGCTAGAGCTCCACGACCTCAGCTATTTTCCCTGACCTTTGGCCTGTGCCCTCGTGAGTGTGTCATCTCTACTTCCACTTCTCCTCCCACCACACTGAATCCGCCACCTGCGGATACCTGAGCGTGGACATCAACATCTATCACTGGCTGCAGTGTCACAGGTCACTAGGTGTCTAGGCTCAGGCTGACCTTGGCTGTCTTCTGCCCAGGCAAGGAACCTAATCCTTCCAAGGAAATCAGGACACGTGCTCACTGGCTGACATCCTTTCTTTCATCTACACAGCGGTCTAGATGAGGGGAAAGAGGCCAGGTAGGCCAGGTGAGGGCTGAGTGTGGGGCCTAAGGCTTCTTTCCCAATCACCATGGTGACAGCCACCGGAAGGCTGGGCGGAACTTCGGACGGGGACGAGTCACAAACACTCAGCCAATAGGAGAGGTCCAGCCTAACCGGCCAGTTCCGCAGAGCCCTCCATTTTACCCATGGACAGACAACGGCCCCTTGCGTCTTTGGCCACAAAATCCAGGGCACCCAGGGAATAACTTCACAGTAGGCAACCCCTGATGTGAACACGTTCGACACACTGGGACATCAGGCAGGTACCTCTTTTCCACTTACGCTAGGATATCACTAGGCAAGGCGCCCTTCCTCAGCATCTGTGGCCTCTCACGTATGTGTTCACTCAGAGGAATCTCTTCATTCTACCCCTGAGACACATCACAAGTATGAGGGGCCTGAGAGAGAGCCTAGAGATGGAACGGGGGAGGCTTCTGGCTGTACTGCTTCCCTGTGGGGACAGAATAGCAGGTAGTCTCTCTGGAAGGTCTTAGCTTCTGTTGACTGACACGCACAATACAGTAGGGGCGGACCCTGGCCAGGGGGAGCTTGTGGGCAGATGCAACCTCTCCGGCGACGAATAATTGCGCTGCTGCTTTGTATGGTGAAAACCTCCCCCCGCCAAGGGGGATGGGTAGAGAACATTGACCCACACCCGCCAGGGGCGTTTCCTGGGACTAAAGATCCCAACGTGGTCTCAACGTCGTCACCCTCTCAACACACACAGTTCCTGCACAAGTAATCCTGCCTTTCTCCGTCAGGGCCCTATCCTACCAGGAAAAAAAGCAAGCCGCTCAAAGAGGCCGATGCCAGGGAAATCGAGGAAACACTGCCAGTTTCCAAATTTTTGCTGTCTACACGTCCCCGCCTCCGGTGCAAGGCTGCCTATGTGGCCGGGCTCCGAAGGCAAGGCCGAAATCCTGGCAGCCTGGGCCCCAGCAGTGCAATGGTTGATGGACGTGGGGACACGGATGACCTGTTCGCCACATACAGGAGGGATCCTTGGGCCCTTCACTGGCTCGCCATTCAGCTCCACGACGTCCACTACTGGCCCTGGCCTTTGCTTTGGCTGGTGCCCCATTAAACGTGTGCTCCGGAGCGATGTTTCTCCACCCATCACTAGCATTCTGCCACCAGGGGATATGTGAGTGTGGGAGTCACCATTTGTCACTGGCAGCAGTGTCACAAGTCACTAGACTTCCAGCTACCCGCTGACCTAGGCTGCCTTCTGCCCCAGGCAAGGTCCCGAATCCTTTATCCCAGATGCTGACACCTGGGCACTGGCGGACATTGATTTTTATCAACACAGAGGTCTGAGTGAGGGTCAGAGGGCCAGGTAGGTGAAGTGAAGGCCAGGTGGGCGGGGCTGAGGCTTCTTTGCCATCACCATAGAGACAGTCCCCCCACCGCAAGAGTGGGCGGAGCTTGGGATGGGCCTGCTGACAAGACTGAGCCAATGGCAGAGATCCGGCCCGCCAGGCAGATGACACAGGGCCCTCCATTGGGACCTATGACCCCTAGTGGCCACAGGATTTGAGCACGCCCCGGGAAAGGCTACGCAGGCACAAGGGAGCCCCTGGTGCGGACTGCTTCAGGGCATTGGCAGAGCACGCCAGGTACCTCTTTCCCACTTTCCTGAGGATATCAGTAGGCAAGGCATCCCCACTCAGCATCTCTTGCCTCTCTCTGTCTCTCTCTGCTTGTCTTCGTTCTCTGAAATCTCTTCCTTCTCCCCCTTGTCACTTCACACCTTGGAGTGCCTGACAGAGGGCCTAGAGACCAAAGAGCAAAGGGGGTAGGCCTCTGGCTCTACTGCTTGCCCATGGGGAGAGAAGTTCTGGGAGTCTATCTGGAAGGTCTAGAGAGTAGTGATTGATTGGGGAGCTACATCACGGGTGGACCTGGCCAGGGGAAGCTTGACATCACCGTGGGACCTGGCCAGGTGAAGCTCGCTGACAAGCGGCAGCCTCTCCGGAGACTACTAATTCCGCTCCTAACATTCCATGCAAATAACCGGCTGAGTGCCATGGGCAGAAAACACTGACACATACCTGCCAGAGGCCTATTCTGGGTCTGGAGAGTCCACCCTGGTCTCCCCTGCAACTCATCATCTCAGCACACACTTTGCCTGCACGCATGGAAACCGCCTCTCTCCACGAATGTCTTCACCTGCTAGGAAACACACGATGTCACTCAGCCAAAGGAGAGCACAGGCCAAGTCAACTGAAGCCCCCATTTTCAAGATTTTGCCCTCTGCTGCTCCACAGCCTCCGGTGGCACACTGCATGTGCGTCACTTCTCGGTAGACGAGGCCGAAATCCGGGCATCCAGGGCCCCAGCCGTCCAGAATCTACGGATGGCGGCATATGGATCACCTCTTTGCCTCGTACAGCAGGGAGGCCTGGGCCCTAGACTGGCTCCGCTAGAGCTCCACGACCTCAGCTATTTTCCCTGACCTTTGGACCGTGCCCTCGTGAGTGTGTCATCTCTACTTCCACTTCTCTTCCCACCACACTGAATCCGCCACCTGCGGATACCTGAGCGTGGACATCAACATCTATCACTGGCTGCAGTGTCACAGGTCACTAGGTGTCTAGGCTCAGGCTGACCTTGGCTGTCTTCTGCCCAGGCAAGGAACCTAATCCTTCCAAGGAAATCAGGACACGTGCTCACTGGCCGACATCCTTTCTTTCATCCACACAGCGGTCTAGATGAGGGGAAAGAGGCCAGGTAGGCCAGGGGAGGGCTGAGTGTGGGGCCTAAGGCTTCTTTCCCAATCACCATGGTGACAGCCACCGGAAGGCTGGGCGGAACTTCGGACGGGGACGAGTCACAAACACTCAGCCAATAGGAGAGGTCCAGCCTAACCGGCCAGTTCCGCAGAGCCCTCCATTTTACCCATGGACAGACAACGGCCCCTTGCGTCTTTGGCCACAAAATCCAGGGCACCCAGGGAATAACTTCACAGTAGGCAACCCCTGATGTGAACACGTTCGACACACTGGGACAGCAGGCAGGTACCTCTTTTCCACTTACGCTAGGATATCACTAGGCAAGGCGCCCTTCCTCAGCATCTCTGGCCTCTCACGTATGTGTTCACTCAGAGGAATCTCTTCATTCTACCCCTGAGACACATCACAAGTATGAGGGGCCTGAGAGAGAGCCTAGAGATGGAACGGGGGAGGCTTCTGGCTGTACTGCTTCCCCGTGGGCACAGAATAGCAGGTAGTCTCTCTGGAAGGTCTTAGCTTCTGTTGACTGACACGCGCAATACAGTAGGGGCGGACCCTGGCCAGGGGGAGCTTGTGGGCAGATGCAACCTCTCCGGCGACGAATAATTGCGCTGCTGCTTTGTATGGTGAAAACCTCCCCCCGCCAAGGGGGATGGGTAGAGAACATTGACCCACACCCGCCAGGGGCCTTTCCTGGGACTAAAGATCCCAACGTGGTCTCAACGTCGTCACCCTCTCAACACACACCTTTCCTGCACACGTAATCCTGCCTTTCTCCGTCAGGGCCCTATGCTACCAGGAAAAAAAGCAAGCCGCTCAAAGAGGCCGATGCCAGGGAAATCGAGGAAACACTGCCAGTTTCCAAATTTTTGCTGTCTACACGTCCCCGCCTCCGGTGCAAGGCTGCCTATGTGGCCGGGCTCCGAAGGCAAGGCCGAAATCCTGGCAGCCTGGGCCCCAGCAGTGCAATGGTTGATGGACGTGGGGACACGGATGACCTGTTCGCCACATACAGGAGGGATCCTTGGGCCCTTCACTGGCTCGCCATTCAGCTCCACGACGTCCACTACTGGCCCCGGCCTTTGCTTTGGCTGGTGCCCCATTAAACGAGTGCTCCGGAGCGATGTTTCTCCACCCATCACTAGCATTCTGCCACCAGGGGATATGTGAGTGTGGGAGTCACCATTTGTCACTGGCAGCAGTGTCACAAGTCACTAGACTTCCAGCTACCCGCTGACCTAGGCTGCCTTCTGCCCCAGGCAAGGTCCCGAATCCTTTATCCCAGATGCTGACACCTGGGCACTGGCGGACATTGATTTTTATCAACACAGAGGTCTGAGTGAGGGTCAGAGGGCCAGGTAGGTGAAGTGAAGGCCAGGTGGGCGGGGCTGAGGCTTCTTTGCCATCACCATAGAGACAGTCCCCCCACCGCAAGAGTGGGCGGAGCTTGGGATGGGCCTGGTGACAAGACTGAGCCAATGGCAGAGATCCGGCCCGCCAGGCAGATGACACAGGGCCCTCCATTGGGACCTATGACCCCTAGTGGCCACAGGATTTGAGCACGCCCCGGGAAAGGCTACGCAGGCACAAGGGAGCCCCTGGTGCGGACTGCTTCAGGGCATTGGCAGAGCACGCCAGGTACCTCTTTCCCACTTTCCTGAGGATATCAGTAGGCAAGGCATCCCCACTCAGCATCTCTTGCCTCTCTCTTTCTCTCTCTGCTTGTCTTCGTTCTCTGAAATCTCTTCCTTCTCCCCCTTGTCACTTCACACCTTGGAGTGCCTGACAGAGGGCCTAGAGACCAAAGAGCAAAGGGGGAAGGCCTCTGGCTCTACTGCTTGCCCATGGGGAGAGAAGTTCTGGGAGTCTATCTGGAAGGTCTAGAGAGCAGTGATTGATTGGGGAGCTACATCACGGGCGGACCTGGCCAGGTCAAGCTTGACATCACCGTGGGACCTGGCCAGGTGAAGCTCGCTGACAAGTGGCAGCCTCTCCGGAGACTACTAATTCCGCTCCTAACATTCTATGCAAATAACCGGCTGAGTGCCATGGGCAGAAAACATTGACACATACCTGCCAGAGGCCTATTCTGGGTCTGGAGAGTCCACCCTGGTCTCCCCTGCAACTCATCATCTCAGCACACACTTTGCCTGCACGCATGGAAACCGCCTCTCTCCACGAATGTCTTCACCTGCTAGGAAACACACGATGTCACTCAGCCAAAGGAGAGCACAGGCCAAGTCAACTGAAGCCCCCATTTTCAAGATTTTGCCCTCTGCTGCTCCACAGCCTCCGGTGGCACACTGCATGTGCGTCACTTCTCGGTAGACGAGGCCGAAATCCGGGCATCCAGGGCCCCAGCCGTCCAGAATCTACGGATGGCGGCATATGGATCACCTCTTTGCCTCGTACAGCAGGGAGGCCTGGGCCCTAGACTGGCTCCGCTAGAGCTCCACGACCTCAGCTATTTTCCCTGACCTTTGGCCTGTGCCCTCGTGAGTGTGTCATCTCTACTTCCACTTCTCCTCCCACCACACTGAATCCGTCACCTGCGGATACCTGAGCGTGGACATCAACATCTATCACTGGCTGCAGTGTCACAGGTCACTAGGTGTCTAGGCTCAGGCTGACCTTGGCTGTCTTCTGCCCAGGCAAGGAACCTAATCCTTCCAAGGAAATCAGGACACGTGCTCACTGGCTGACATCCTTTCTTTCATCTACACAGCGGTCTAGATGAGGGGAAAGAGGCCAGGTAGGCCAGGTGAGGGCTGAGTGTGGGGCCTAAGGCTTCTTTCCCAATCACCATGGTGACAGCCACCGGAAGGCTGGGCGGAACTTCGGACGGGGACGAGTCACAAACACTCAGCCAATAGGAGAGGTCCAGCCTAACCGGCCAGTTCCGCAGAGCCCTCCATTTTACCCATGGACAGACAACAGCCCCTTGCGTCTTTGGCCACAAAATCCAGGGCACCCAGGGAATAACTTCACAGTAGGCAACCCCTGATGTGAACACGTTCGACACACTGGGACATCAGGCAGGTACCTCTTTTCCACTTACGCTAGGATATCACTAGGCAAGGCGCCCTTCCTCAGCATCTGTGGCCTCTCACGTATGTGTTCACTCAGAGGAATCTCTTCATTCTACCCCTGAGACACATCACAAGTATGAGGGGCCTGAGAGAGAGCCTAGAGATGGAACGGGGGAGGCTTCTGGCTGTACTGCTTCCCCGTGGGGACAGAATAGCAGGTAGTCTCTCTGGAAGGTCTTAGCTTCTGTTGACTGACACGCGCAATACAGTAGGGGCGGACCCTGGCCAGGGGGAGCTTGTGGGCAGATGCAACCTCTCCGGCGACGAATAATTGCGCTGCTGCTTTGTATGGTGAAAACCTCCCCCCGCCAAGGGGGATGGGTAGAGAACATTGACCCACACCCGCCAGGGGCGTTTCCTGGGACTAAAGATCCCAACGTGGTCTCAACGTCGTCACCCTCTCAACACACACAGTTCCTGCACAAGTAATCCTGCCTTTCTCCGTCAGGGCCCTATCCTACCAGGAAAAAAAGCAAGCCGCTCAAAGAGGCCCATGCCAGGGAAATCGAGGAAACACTGCCAGTTTCCAAATTTTTGCTGTCTACACGTCCCCGCCTCCGGTGCAAGGCTGCCTATGTGGCCGGGCTCCGAAGGCAAGGCCGAAATCCTGGCAGCCTGGGCCCCAGCAGTGCAATGGTTGATGGACGTGGGGACACGGATGACCTGTTCGCCACATACAGGAGGGATCCTTGGGCCCTTCACTGGCTCGCCATTCAGCTCCACGACGTCCACTACTGGCCCTGGCCTTTGCTTTGGCTGGTGCCCCATTAAACGTGTGCTCCGGAGCGATCTTTCTCCACCCATCACTAGCATTCTGCCACCAGGGGATATGTGAGTGTGGGAGTCACCATTTGTCACTGGCAGCAGTGTCACAAGTCACTAGACTTCCAGCTACCCGCTGACCTAGGCTGCCTTCTGCCCCAGGCAAGGTCCCGAATCCTTTATCCCAGATGCTGACACCTGGGTACTGGCGGACATTGATTTTTATCAACACAGAGGTCTGAGTGAGGGTCAGAGGGCCAGGTAGGTGAAGTGAAGGCCAGGTGGGCGGGGCTGAGGCTTCTTTGCCATCACCATAGAGACAGTCCCCCCACCGCAAGAGTGGGCGGAGCTTGGGATGGGCCTGGTGACAAGACTGAGCCAATGGCAGAGATCCGGCCCGCCAGGCAGATGACACAGGGCCCTCCATTGGGACCTATGACCCCTAGTGGCCACAGGATTTGAGCACGCCCCGGGAAAGGCTACGCAGGCACAAGGGAGCCCCTGGTGCGGACTGCTTCAGGGCATTGGCAGAGCACGCCAGGTACCTCTTTCCCACTTTCCTGAGGATATCAGTAGGCAAGGCATCCCCACTCAGCATCTCTTGCCTGTCTCTGTCTCTCTCTGCTTGTCTTCGTTCTCTGAAATCTCTTCCTTCTCCCCCTTGTCACTTCACACCTTGGAGTGCCTGACAGAGGGCCTAGAGACCAAAGAGCAAAGGGGGAAGGCCTCTGGCTCTACTGCTTGCCCATGGGGACAGAAGTTCTGGGAGTCTATCTGGAAGGTCTAGAGAGTAGTGATTGATTGGGGAGCTACATCACGGGTGGACCTGGCCAGGGGAAGCTTGACATCACCGTGGGACCTGGCCAGGTGAAGCTCGCTGACAAGCGGCAGCCTCTCCGGAGACTACTAATTCCGCTCCTAACATTCCATGCAAATAACCGGCTGAGTGCCATGGGCAGAAAACACTGACACATACCTGCCAGAGGCCTATTCTGGGTCTGGAGAGTCCACCCTGGTCTCCCCTGCAACTCATCATCTCAGCACACACTTTGCCTGCACGCATGGAAACCGCCTCTCTCCACGAATGTCTTCACCTGCTAGGAAACACACGATGTCACTCAGCCAAAGGAGAGCACAGGCCAAGTCAACTGAAGCCCCCATTTTCAAGATTTTGCCCTCTGCTGCTCCACAGCCTCCGGTGGCACACTGCATGTGCGTCACTTCTCGGTAGACGAGGCCGAAATCCGGGCATCCAGGGCCCCAGCCGTCCAGAATCTACGGATGGCGGCATATGGATCACCTCTTTGCCTCGTACAGCAGGGAGGCCTGGGCCCTAGACTGGCTCCGCTAGAGCTCCACGACCTCAGCTATTTTCCCTGACCTTTGGACCGTGCCCTCGTGAGTGTGTCATCTCTACTTCCACTTCTCTTCCCACCACACTGAATCCGCCACCTGCGGATACCTGAGCGTGGACATCAACATCTATCACTGGCTGCAGTGTCACAGGTCACTAGGTGTCTAGGCTCAGGCTGACCTTGGCTGTCTTCTGCCCAGGCAAGGAACCTAATCCTTCCAAGGAAATCAGGACACGTGCTCACTGGCCGACATCCTTTCTTTCATCCACACAGCGGTCTAGATGAGGGGAAAGAGGCCAGGTAGGCCAGGTGAGGGCTGAGTGTGGGGCCTAAGGCTTCTTTCCCAATCACCATGGTGACAGCCACCGGAAGGCTGGGCGGAACTTCGGACGGGGACGAGTCACAAACACTCAGCCAATAGGAGAGGTCCAGCCTAACCGGCCAGTTCCGCAGAGCCCTCCATTTTACCCATGGACAGACAACGGCCCCTTGCGTCTTTGGCCACAAAATCCAGGGCACCCAGGGAATAACTTCACAGTAGGCAACCCCTGATGTGAACACGTTCGACACACTGGGACAGCAGGCAGGTACCTCTTTTCCACTTACGCTAGGATATCACTAGGCAAGGCGCCCTTCCTCAGCATCTCTGGCCTCTCACGTATGTGTTCACTCAGAGGAATCTCTTCATTCTACCCCTGAGACACATCACAAGTATGAGGGGCCTGAGAGAGAGCCTAGAGATGGAACGGGGGAGGCTTCTGGCTGTACTGCTTCCCCGTGGGGACAGAATAGCAGGTAGTCTCTCTGGAAGGTCTTAGCTTCTGTTGACTGACACGCGCAATACAGTAGGGGCGGACCCTGGCCAGGTGGAGCTTGTGGGCAGATGCAACCTCTCCGGCGACGAATAATTGCGCTGCTGCTTTGTATGGTGAAAACCTCCCCCCGCCAAGGGGGATGGGTAGAGAACATTGACCCACACCCGCCAGGGGCCTTTCCTGGGACTAAAGATCCCAACGTGGTCTCAACGTCGTCACCCTCTCAACACACACCTTTCCTGCACACGTAATCCTGCCTTTCTCCGTCAGGGCCCTATGCTACCAGGAAAAAAAGCAAGCCGCTCAAAGAGGCCGATGCCAGGGAAATCGAGGAAACACTGCCAGTTTCCAAATTTTTGCTGTCTACACGTCCCCGCCTCCGGTGCAAGGCTGCCTATGTGGCCGGGCTCCGAAGGCAAGGCCGAAATCCTGGCAGCCTGGGCCCCAGCAGTGCAATGGTTGATGGACGTGGGGACACGGATGACCTGTTCGCCACATACAGGAGGGATCCTTGGGCCCTTCACTGGCTCGCCATTCAGCTCCACGACGTCCACTACTGGCCCCGGCCTTTGCTTTGGCTGGTGCCCCATTAAACGTGTGCTCCGGAGCGATGTTTCTCCACCCATCACTAGCATTCTGCCACCAGGGGATATGTGAGTGTGGGAGTCACCATTTGTCACTGGCAGCAGTGTCACAAGTCACTAGACTTCCAGCTACCCGCTGACCTAGGCTGCCTTCTGCCCCAGGCAAGGTCCCGAATCCTTTATCCCAGATGCTGACACCTGGGCACTGGCGGACATTGATTTTTATCAACACAGAGGTCTGAGTGAGGGTCAGAGGGCCAGGTAGGTGATGTGAAGGCCAGGTGGGCGGGGCTGAGGCTTCTTTGCCATCACCATAGAGACAGTCCCCCCACCGCAAGAGTGGGCGGAGCTTGGGATGGGCCTGCTGACAAGACTGAGCCAATGGCAGAGATCCGGCCCGCCAGGCAGATGACACAGGGCCCTCCATTGTGACCTATGACCCCTAGTGGCCACAGGATTTGAGCACGCCCCGGGAAAGGCTACGCAGGCACAAGGGAGCCCCTGGTGCGGACTGCTTCAGGGCATTGGCAGAGCACGCCAGGTACCTCTTTCCCACTTTTCTGAGGATATCAGTAGGCAAGGCATCCCCACTCAGCATCTCTTGCCTCTCTCTTTCTCTCTCTGCTTGTCTTCGTTCTCTGAAATCTCTTCCTTCTCCCCCTTGTCACTTCACACCTTGGAGTGCCTGACAGAGGGCCTAGAGACCAAAGAGCAAAGGGGGAAGGCCTCTGGCTCTACTGCTTGCCCATGGGGAGAGAAGTTCTGGGAGTCTATCTGGAAGGTCTAGAGAGCAGTGATTGATTGGGGAGCTACATCACGGGCGGACCTGGCCAGGTGAAGCTTGACATCACCGTGGGACCTGGCCAGGTGAAGCTCGCTGACAAGTGGCAGCCTCTCCGGAGACTACTAATTCCGCTCCTAACATTCTATGCAAATAACCGGCTGAGTGCCATGGGCAGAAAACATTGACACATACCTGCCAGAGGCCTATTCTGGGTCTGGAGAGTCCACCCTGGTCTCCCCTGCAACTCATCATCTCAGCACACACTTTGCCTGCACGCATGGAAACCGCCTCTCTCCACGAATGTCTTCACCTGCTAGGAAACACACGATGTCACTCAGCCAAAGGAGAGCACAGGCCAAGTCAACTGAAGCCCCCATTTTCAAGATTTTGCCCTCTGCTGCTCCACAGCCTCCGGTGGCACACTGCATGTGCGTCACTTCTCGGTAGACGAGGCCGAAATCCGGGCATCCAGGGCCCCAGCCGTCCAGAATCTACGGATGGCGGCATATGGATCACCTCTTTGCCTCGTACAGCAGGGAGGCCTGGGCCCTAGACTGGCTCCGCTAGAGCTCCACGACCTCAGCTATTTTCCCTGACCTTTGGCCTGTGCCCTCGTGAGTGTGTCATCTCTACTTCCACTTCTCCTCCCACCACACTGAATCCGTCACCTGCGGATACCTGAGCGTGGACATCAACATCTATCACTGGCTGCAGTGTCACAGGTCACTAGGTGTCTAGGCTCAGGCTGACCTTGGCTGTCTTCTGCCCAGGCAAGGAACCTAATCCTTCCAAGGAAATCAGGACACGTGCTCACTGGCCGACATCCTTTCTTTCATCTACACAGCGGTCTAGATGAGGGGAAAGAGGCCAGGTAGGCCAGGTGAGGGCTGAGTGTGGGGCCTAAGGCTTCTTTCCCAATCACCATGGTGACAGCCACCGGAAGGCTGGGCGGAACTTCGGACGGGGACGAGTCACAAACACTCAGCCAATAGGAGAGGTCCAGCCTAACCGGCCAGTTCCGCAGAGCCCTCCATTTTACCCATGGACAGACAACAGCCCCTTGCGTCTTTGGCCACAAAATCCAGGGCACCCAGGGAATAACTTCACAGTAGGCAACCCCTGATGTGAACACGTTCGACACACTGGGACATCAGGCAGCTACCTCTTTTCCACTTACGCTAGGATATCACTAGGCAAGGCGCCCTTCCTCAGCATCTGTGGCCTCTCACGTATGTGTTCACTCAGAGGAATCTCTTCATTCTACCCCTGAGACACATCACAAGTATGAGGGGCCTGAGAGAGAGCCTAGAGATGGAACGGGGGAGGCTTCTGGCTGTACTGCTTCCCTGTGGGGACAGAATAGCAGGTAGTCTCTCTGGAAGGTCTTAGCTTCTGTTGACTGACACGCACAATACAGTAGGGGCGGACCCTGGCCAGGGGGAGCTTGTGGGCAGATGCAACCTCTCCGGCGACGAATAATTGCGCTGCTGCTTTGTATGGTGAAAACCTCCCCCCGCCAAGGGGGATGGGTAGAGAACATTGACCCACACCCGCCAGGGGCGTTTCCTGGGACTAAAGATCCCAACGTGGTCTCAACGTCGTCACCCTCTCAACACACACAGTTCCTGCACAAGTAATCCTGCCTTTCTCCGTCAGGGCCCTATCCTACCAGGAAAAAAAGCAAGCCGCTCAAAGAGGCCCATGCCACGGAAATCGAGGAAACACTGCCAGTTTCCAAATTTTTGCTGTCTACACGTCCCCGCCTCCGGTGCAAGGCTGCCTATGTGGCCGGGCTCCGAAGGCAAGGCCGAAATCCTGGCAGCCTGGGCCCCAGCAGTGCAATGGTTGATGGACGTGGGGACACGGATGACCTGTTCGCCACATACAGGAGGGATCCTTGGGCCCTTCACTGGCTCGCCATTCAGCTCCACGACGTCCACTACTGGCCCTGGCCTTTGCTTTGGCTGGTGCCCCATTAAACGTGTGCTCCGGAGCGATGTTTCTCCACCCATCACTAGCATTCTGCCACCAGGGGATATGTGAGTGTGGGAGTCACCATTTGTCACTGGCAGCAGTGTCACAAGTCACTAGACTTCCAGCTACCCGCTGACCTAGGCTGCCTTCTGCCCCAGGCAAGGTCCCGAATCCTTTATCCCAGATGCTGACACCTGGGCACTGGCGGACATTGATTTTTATCAACACAGAGGTCTGAGTGAGGGTCAGAGGGCCAGGTAGGTGAAGTGAAGGCCAGGTGGGCGGGGCTGAGGCTTCTTTGCCATCACCATAGAGACAGTCCCCCCACCGCAAGAGTGGGCGGAGCTTGGGATGGGCCTGGTGACAAGACTGAGCCAATGGCAGAGATCCGGCCCGCCAGGCAGATGACACAGGGCCCTCCATTGTGACCTATGACCCCTAGTGGCCACAGGATTTGAGCACGCCCCGGGAAAGGCTACGCAGGCACAAGGGAGCCCCTGGTGCGGACTGCTTCAGGGCATTGGCAGAGCACGCCAGGTACCTCTTTCCCACTTTCCTGAGGATATCAGTAGGCAAGGCATCCCCACTCAGCATCTCTTGCCTGTCTCTGTCTCTCTCTGCTTGTCTTCGTTCTCTGAAATCTCTTCCTTCTCCCCCTTGTCACTTCACACCTTGGAGTGCCTGACAGAGGGCCTAGAGACCAAAGAGCAAAGGGGGAAGGCCTCTGGCTCTACTGCTTGCCCATGGGGAGAGAAGTTCTGGGAGTCTATCTGGAAGGTCTAGAGAGTAGTGATTGATTGGGGAGCTACATCACGGGTGGACCTGGCCAGGGGAAGCTTGACATCACCGTGGGACCTGGCCAGGTGAAGCTCGCTGACAAGCGGCAGCCTCTCCGGAGACTACTAATTCCGCTCCTAACATTCCATGCAAATAACCGGCTGAGTGCCATGGGCAGAAAACACTGACACATACCTGCCAGAGGCCTATTCTGGGTCTGGAGAGTCCACCCTGGTCTCCCCTGCAACTCATCATCTCAGCACACACTTTGCCTGCACGCATGGAAACCGCCTCTCTCCACGAATGTCTTCACCTGCTAGGAAACACACGATGTCACTCAGCCAAAGGAGAGCACAGGCCAAGTCAACTGAAGCCCCCATTTTCAAGATTTTGCCCTCTGCTGCTCCACAGCCTCCGGTGGCACACTGCATGTGCGTCACTTCTCGGTAGACGAGGCCGAAATCCGGGCATCCAGGGCCCCAGCCGTCCAGAATCTACGGATGGCGGCATATGGATCACCTCTTTGCCTCGTACAGCAGGGAGGCCTGGGCCCTAGACTGGCTCCGCTAGAGCTCCACGACCTCAGCTATTTTCCCTGACCTTTGGACCGTGCCCTCGTGAGTGTGTCATCTCTACTTCCACTTCTCTTCCCACCACACTGAATCCGCCACCTGCGGATACCTGAGCGTGGACATCAACATCTATCACTGGCTGCAGTGTCACAGGTCACTAGGTGTCTAGGCTCAGGCTGACCTTGGCTGTCTTCTGCCCAGGCAAGGAACCTAATCCTTCCAAGGAAATCAGGACACGTGCTCACTGGCCGACATCCTTTCTTTCATCCACACAGCGGTCTAGATGAGGGGAAAGAGGCCAGGTAGGCCAGGGGAGGGCTGAGTGTGGGGCCTAAGGCTTCTTTCCCAATCACCATGGTGACAGCCACCGGAAGGCTGGGCGGAACTTCGGACGGGGACGAGTCACAAACACTCAGCCAATAGGAGAGGTCCAGCCTAACCGGCCAGTTCCGCAGAGCCCTCCATTTTACCCATGGACAGACAACGGCCCCTTGCGTCTTTGGCCACAAAATCCAGGGCACCCAGGGAATAACTTCACAGTAGGCAACCCCTGATGTGAACACGTTCGACACACTGGGACAGCAGGCAGGTACCTCTTTTCCACTTACGCTAGGATATCACTAGGCAAGGCGCCCTTCCTCAGCATCTGTGGCCTCTCACGTATGTGTTCACTCAGAGGAATCTCTTCATTCTACCCCTGAGACACATCACAAGTATGAGGGGCCTGAGAGAGAGCCTAGAGATGGAACGGGGGAGGCTTCTGGCTGTACTGCTTCCCCGTGGGGACAGAATAGCAGGTAGTCTCTCTGGAAGGTCTTAGCTTCTGTTGACTGACACGCGCAATACAGTAGGGGCGGACCCAGGCCAGGGGGAGCTTGTGGGCAGATGCAACCTCTCCGGCGACGAATAATTGCGCTGCTGCTTTGTATGGTGAAAACCTCCCCCCGCCAAGGGGGATGGGTAGAGAACATTGACCCACACCCGCCAGGGGCCTTTCCTGGGACTAAAGATCCCAACGTGGTCTCAACGTCGTCACCCTCTCAACACACACCTTTCCTGCACACGTAATCCTGCCTTTCTCCGTCAGGGCCCTATGCTACCAGGAAAAAAAGCAAGCCGCTCAAAGAGGCCGATGCCAGGGAAATCGAGGAAACACTGCCAGTTTCCAAATTTTTGCTGTCTACACGTCCCCGCCTCCGGTGCAAGGCTGCCTATGTGGCCGGGCTCCGAAGGCAAGGCCGAAATCCTGGCAGCCTGGGCCCCAGCAGTGCAATGGTTGATGGACGTGGGGACACGGATGACCTGTTCGCCACATACAGGAGGGATCCTTGGGCCCTTCACTGGCTCGCCATTCAGCTCCACGACGTCCACTACTGGCCCCGGCCTTTGCTTTGGCTGGTGCCCCATTAAACGTGTGCTCCGGAGCGATGTTTCTCCACCCATCACTAGCATTCTGCCACCAGGGGATATGTGAGTGTGGGAGTCACCATTTGTCACTGGCAGCAGTGTCACAAGTCACTAGACTTCCAGCTACCCGCTGACCTAGGCTGCCTTCTGCCCCAGGCAAGGTCCCGAATCCTTTATCCCAGATGCTGACACCTGGGCACTGGCGGACATTGATTTTTATCAACACAGAGGTCTGAGTGAGGGTCAGAGGGCCAGGTAGGTGATGTGAAGGCCAGGTGGGCGGGGCTGAGGCTTCTTTGCCATCACCATAGAGACAGTCCCCCCACCGCAAGAGTGGGCGGAGCTTGGGATGGGCCTGGTGACAAGACTGAGCCAATGGCAGAGATCCGGCCCGCCAGGCAGATGACACAGGGCCCTCCATTGGGACCTATGACCCCTAGTGGCCACAGGATTTGAGCACGCCCCGGGAAAGGCTACGCAGGCACAAGGGAGCCCCTGGTGCGGACTGCTTCAGGGCATTGGCAGAGCACGCCAGGTACCTCTTTCCCACTTTCCTGAGGATATCAGTAGGCAAGGCATCCCCACTCAGCATCTCTTGCCTCTCTCTGTCTCTCTCTGCTTGTCTTCGTTCTCTGAAATCTCTTCCTTCTCCCCCTTGTCACTTCACACCTTGGAGTGCCTGACAGAGGGCCTAGAGACCAAAGAGCAAGGGGGGAAGGCCTCTGGCTCTACTGCTTGCCCATGGGGACAGAAGTTCTGGGAGTCTATCTGGAAGGTCTAGAGAGTAGTGATTGATTGGGGAGCTACATCACGGGCGGACCTGGCCAGGTGAAGCTTGACATCACCGTGGGACCTGGCCAGGTGAAGCTCGCTGACAAGTGGCAGCCTCTCCGGAGACTACTAATTCCGCTCCTAACATTCTATGCAAATAACCGGCTGAGTGCCATGGGCAGAAAACATTGACACATACCTGCCAGAGGCCTATTCTGGGTCTGGAGAGTCCACCCTGGTCTCCCCTGCAACTCATCATCTCAGCACACACTTTGCCTGCACGCATGGAAACCGCCTCTCTCCACGAATGTCTTCACCTGCTAGGAAACACACGATGTCACTCAGCCAAAGGAGAGCACAGGCCAAGTCAACTGAAGCCCCCATTTTCAAGATTTTGCCCTCTGCTGTTCCACAGCCTCCGGTGGCACACTGCATGTGCGTCACTTCTCGGTAGACGAGGCCGAAATCCGGGCATCCAGGGCCCCAGCCGTCCAGAATCTACGGATGGCGGCATATGGATCACCTCTTTGCCTCGTACAGCAGGGAGGCCTGGGCCCTAGACTGGCTCCGCTAGAGCTCCACGACCTCAGCTATTTTCCCTGACCTTTGGCCCGTGCCCTCGTGAGTGTGTCATCTCTACCTCCACTTCTCTTCCCACCACACTGAATCCGCCACCTGCGGATACCTGAGCGTGGACATCAACATCTATCACTGGCTGCAGTGTCACAGGTCACTAGGTGTCTAGGCTCAGGCTGACCTTGGCTGTCTTCTGCCCAGGCAAGGAACCTAATCCTTCCAAGGAAATCAGGACACGTGCTCACTGGCCGACATCCTTTCTTTCATCCACACAGCGGTCTAGATGAGGGGAAAGAGGCCAGGTAGGCCAGGTGAGGGCTGAGTGTGGGGCCTAAGGTTTCTTTCCCAATCACCATGGTGACAGCCACCGGAAGGCTGGGCGGAACTTCGGACGGGGACAAGTCACAAACACTCAGCCAATAGGAGAGGTCCAGCCTAACCGGCCAGTTCCGCAGAGCCCTCCATTTTACCCATGGACAGAAAACGGCCCCTTGCGTCTTTGGCCACAAATCCAGGGCACCCAGGGAATAACTTCACAGTAGGCAACCCCTGATGTGAACACGTTCGACACACTGGGACAGCAGGCAGGTACCTCTTTTCCACTTACGCTAGGATATCACTAGGCAAGGCGCCCTTCCTCAGCATCTCTGGCCTCTCACGTATGTGTTCACTCAGAGGAATCTCTTCATTCTACCCCTGAGACACATCACAAGTATGAGGGGCCTGAGAGAGAGCCTAGAGATGGAACGGGGGAGTCTTCTGGCTGTACTGCTTCCCCGTGGGGACAGAATAGCAGGTAGTCTCTCTGGAAGGTCTTAGCTTCTGTTGACTGACACGCGCAATACAGTAGGGGCGGACCCTGGCCAGGGGGAGCTTGTGGGCAGATGCAACCTCTCCGGCGACGAATAATTGCGCTGCTGCTTTGTATGGTGAAAACCTCCCCCCGCCAAGGGGCATGGGTAGAGAACATTGACCCACACCCGCCAGGGGCCTTTCCTGGGACTAAAGATCCCAACGTGGTCCCAACGTCGTCACCCTCTCAACACACACCTTTCCTGCACACGTAATCCTGCCTTTCTCCGTCAGGGCCCTATCCTACCAGGAAAAAAAGGAAGCCGCTCAAAAAGGCCGATGCCAGGGAAATCGAGGAAACACTGCCAGTTTCCAAATTTTTGCTGTCTACACGTCCCCGCCTCCGGTGCAAGGCTGCCTATGTGGCCGGGCTCCGAAGGCAAGGCCGAAATCCTGGCAGCCTGGGCCCCAGCAGTGCAATGGTTGATGGACGTGGGGACACGGATGACCTGTTCGCCACATACAGGAGGGATCCTTGGGCCCTTCACTGGCTCGCCATTCAGCTCCACCACGTCCACTACTGGCCCTGGCCTTTGCTTTGGCTGGTGCCCCATTAAACGTGTGCTCCGGAGCGATCTTTCTCCACCCATCACTAGCATTCTGCCACCAGGGGATATGTGAGTGTGGGAGTCACCATTTGTCACTGGCAGCAGTGTCACAAGTCACTAGACTTCCAGCTACCCGCTGACCTAGGCTGCCTTCTGCCCCAGGCAAGGTCCCGAATCCTTTATCCCAGATGCTGACACCTGGGCACTGGCGGACATTGATTTTTATCAACACAGAGGTCTGAGTGAGGGTCAGAGGGCCAGGTAGGTGAAGTCAAGGCCAGGTGGGCGGGGCTGAGGCTTCTTTGCCATCACCATAGAGACAGTCCCCCCACCGCAAGAGTGGGCGGAGCTTGGGATGGGCCTGCTGACAAGACTGAGCCAATGGCAGAGATCCGGCCCGCCAGGCAGATGACACAGGGCCCTCCATTGGGACCTATGACCCCTAGTGGCCACAGGATTTGAGCACGCCCCGGGAAAGGCTACGCAGGCACAAGGGAGCCCCTGGTGCGGACTGCTTCAGGGCATTGGCAGAGCACGCCAGGTACCTCTTTCCCACTTTCCTGAGGATATCAGTAGGCAAGGCATCCCCACTCAGCATCTCTTGCCTCTCTCTGTCTCTCTCTGCTTGTCTTCGTTCTCTGAAATCTCTTCCTTCTCCCCCTTGTCACTTCACACCTTGGAGTGCCTGACAGAGGGCCTAGAGACCAAAGAGCAAAGGGGGAAGGCCTCTGGCTCTACTGCTTGCCCATGGGGACAGAAGTTCTCGGAGTCTATCTGGGAGGTCTAGAGAGTAGTGATTGATTGGGGAGCTACATCACGGGCGGACCTGGCCAGGTGAAGCTTGACATCACCGTGGGACCTGGCCAGGTGAAGCTCGCTGACAAGTGGCAGCCTCTCCGGAGACTACTAATTCCGCTCCTAACATTCTATGCAAATAACCGGCTGAGTGCCATGGGCAGAAAACATTGACACATACCTGCCAGAGGCCTATTCTGGGTCTGGAGAGTCCACCCTGGTCTCCCCTGCAACTCATCATCTCAGCACACACTTTGCCTGCACGCATGGAAACCGCCTCTCTCCACGAATGTCTTCACCTGCTAGGAAACACACGATGTCACTCAGCCAAAGGAGAGCACAGGCCAAGTCAACTGAAGCCCCCATTTTCAAGATTTTGCCCTCTGCTGCTCCACAGCCTCCGGTGGCACACTGCATGTGCGTCACTTCTCGGTAGACGAGGCCGAAATCCGGGCATCCAGGGCCCCAGCCGTCCAGAATCTACGGATGGCGGCATATGGATCACCTCTTTGCCTCGTACAGCAGGGAGGCCTGGGCCCTAGACTGGCTCCGCTAGAGCTCCACGACCTCAGCTATTTTCCCTGACCTTTGGCCCGTGCCCTCGTGAGTGTGTCATCTCTACCTCCACTTCTCTTCCCACCACACTGAATCCGCCACCTGCGGATACCTGAGCGTGGACATCAACATCTATCACTGGCTGCAGTGTCACAGGTCACTAGGTGTCTAGGCTCAGGCTGACCTTGGCTGTCTTCTGCCCAGGCAAGGAACCTAATCCTTCCAAGGAAATCAGGACACGTGCTCACTGGCCGACATCCTTTCTTTCATCCACACAGCGGTCTAGATGAGGGGAAAGAGGCCAGGTAGGCCAGGTGAGGGCTGAGTGTGGGGCCTAAGGCTTCTTTCCCAATCACCATGGTGACAGCCACCGGAAGGCTGGGCGGAACTTCGGACGGGGACGAGTCACAAACACTCAGCCAATAGGAGAGGTCCAGCCTAACCGGCCAGTTCCGCAGAGCCCTCCATTTTACCCATGGACAGACAACGGCCCCTTGCGTCTTTGGCCACAAAATCCAGGGCACCCAGGGAATAACTTCACAGTAGGCAACCCCTGATGTGAACACGTTCGACACACTGGGACAGCAGGCAGGTACCTCTTTTCCACTTACGCTAGGATATCACTAGGCAAGGCGCCCTTCCTCAGCATCTCTGGCCTCTCAGGTATGTGTTCACTCAGAGGAATCTCTTCATTCTACCCCTGAGACACATCACAAGTATGAGGGGCCTGAGAGAGAGCCTAGAGATGGAACGGGGGAGGCTTCTGGCTGTACTGCTTCCCCGTGGGGACAGAATAGCAGGTAGTCTCTCTGGAAGGTCTTAGCTTCTGTTGACTGACACGCGCAATACAGTAGGGGCGGACACTGGCCAGGGGGAGCTTGTGGGCAGATGCAACCTCTCCGGCGACGAATAATTGCGCTGCTGCTTTGTATGGTGAAAACCTCCCCCCGCCAAGGGGGATGGGTAGAGAACATTGACCCACACCCGCCAGGGGCCTTTCCTGGGACTAAAGATCCCAACGTGGTCTCAACGTCGTCACCCTCTCAACACACACCTTTCCTGCACACGTAATCCTGCCTTTCTCCGTCAGGGCCCTATGCTACGAGGAAAAAAAGCAAGCCGCTCAAAGAGGCCGATGCCAGGGAAATCGAGGAAACACTGCCAGTTTCCAAATTTTTGCTGTCTACACGTCCCCGCCTCCGGTGCAAGGCTGCCTATGTGGCCGGGCTCCGAAGGCAAGGCCGAAATCCTGGCAGCCTGGGCCCCAGCAGTGCAATGGTTGATGGACGTGGGGACACGGATGACCTGTTCGCCACATACAGGAGGGATCCTTGGGCCCTTCACTGGCTCGCCATTCAGCTCCACGACGTCCACTACTGGCCCTGGCCTTTGCTTTGGCTGGTGCCCCATTAAACGTGTGCTCCGGAGCGATCTTTCTCCACCCATCACTAGCATTCTGCCACCAGGGGATATGTGAGTGTGGGAGTCACCATTTGTCACTGGCAGCAGTGTCACAAGTCACTAGACTTCCAGCTACCCGCTGACCTAGGCTGCCTTCTGCCCCAGGCAAGGTCCCGAATCCTTTATCCCAGATGCTGACACCTGGGCACTGGCGGACATTGATTTTTATCAACACAGAGGTCTGAGTGAGGGTCAGAGGGCCAGGTAGGTGAAGTCAAGGCCAGGTGGGCGGGGCTGAGGCTTCTTTGCCATCACCATAGAGACAGTCCCCCCACCGCAAGAGTGGGCGGAGCTTGGGATGGGCCTGCTGACAAGACTGAGCCAATGGCAGAGATCCGGCCCGCCAGGCAGATGACACAGGGCCCTCCATTGGGACCTATGACCCCTAGTGGCCACAGGATTTGAGCACGCCCCGGGAAAGGCTACGCAGGCACAAGGGAGCCCCTGGTGCGGACTGCTTCAGGGCATTGGCAGAGCACACCAGGTACCTCTTTCCCACTTTCCTGAGGATATCAGTAGGCAAGGCATCCCCACTCAGCATCTCTTGCCTCTCTCTGTCTCTCTCTGCTTGTCTTCGTTCTCTGAAATCTCTTCCTTCTCCCCCTTGTCACTTCACACCTTGGAGTGCCTGACAGAGGGCCTAGAGACCAAAGAGCAAAGGGGGAAGGCCTCTGGCTCTACTGCTTGCCCATGGGGAGAGAAGTTCTGGGAGTCTATCTGGAAGGTCTAGAGAGTAGTGATTGATTGGGGAGCTACATCACGGGCGGACCTGGCCAGGTGAAGCTTGACATCACCGTGGGACCTGGCCAGGTGAAGCTCGCTGACAAGCGGCAGCCTCTCCGGAGACTACTAATTCCGCTCCTAACATTCCATGCAAATAACCGGCTGAGTGCCATGGGCAGAAAACACTGACACATACCTGCCAGAGGCCTATTCTGGGTCTGGAGAGTCCACCCTGGTCTCCCCTGCAACTCATCATCTCAGCACACACTTTGCCTGCACGCATGGAAACCGCCTCTCTCCACGAATGTCTTCACCTGCTAGGAAACACACGATGTCACTCAGCCAAAGGAGAGCACAGGCCAAGTCAACTGAAGCCCCCATTTTCAAGATTTTGCCCTCTGCTGCTCCACAGCCTCCGGTGGCACACTGCATGTGCGTCACTTCTCGGTAGACGAGGCCGAAATCCGGGCATCCAGGGCCCCAGCCGTCCAGAATCTACGGATGGCGGCATATGGATCACCTCTTTGCCTCGTACAGCAGGGAGGCCTGGGCCCTAGACTGGCTCCGCTAGAGCTCCACGACCTCAGCTATTTTCCCTGACCTTTGGCCCGTGCCCTCGTGAGTGTGTCATCTCTACCTCCACTTCTCTTCCCACCACACTGAATCCGCCACCTGCGGATACCTGAGCGTGGACATCAACATCTATCACTGGCTGCAGTGTCACAGGTCACTAGGTGTCTAGGCTCAGGCTGACCTTGGCTGTCTTCTGCCCAGGCAAGGAACCTAATCCTTCCAAGGAATTCAGGACACGTGCTCACTGGCCGACATCCTTTCTTTCATCCACACAGCGGTCTAGATGAGGGGAAAGAGGCCAGGTAGGCCAGGGGAGGGCTGAGTGTGGGGCCTAAGGCTTCTTTCCCAATCACCATGGTGACAGCCACCGGAAGGCTGGGCGGAACTTCGGACGGGGACGAGTCACAAACACTCAGCCAATAGGAGAGGTCCAGCCTAACCGGCCAGTTCCGCAGAGCCCTCCATTTTACCCATGGACAGACAACGGCCCCTTGCGTCTTTGGCCACAAAATCCAGGGCACCCAGGGAATAACTTCACAGTAGGCAACCCCTGATGTGAACACGTTCGACACACTGGGACAGCAGGCAGGTACCTCTTTTCCACTTACGCTAGGATATCACTAGGCAAGGCGCCCTTCCTCAGCATCTCTGGCCTCTCACGTATGTGTTCACTCAGAGGAATCTCTTCATTCTACCCCTGAGACACATCACAAGTATGAGGGGCCTGAGAGAGAGCCTAGAGATGGAACGGGGGAGGCTTCTGGCTGTACTGCTTCCCCGTGGGGACAGAATAGCAGGTAGTCTCTCTGGAAGGTCTTAGCTTCTGTTGACTGACACGCGCAATACAGTAGGGGCGGACCCTGGCCAGGGGGAGCTTGTGGGCAGATGCAACCTCTCCGGCGACGAATAATTGCGCTGCTGCTTTGTATGGTGAAAACCTCCCCCCGCCAAGGGGGATGGGTAGAGAACATTGACCCACACCCGCCAGGGGCCTTTCCTGGGACTAAAGATCCCAACGTGGTCTCAACGTCGTCACCCTCTCAACACACACCTTTCCTGCACACGTAATCCTGCCTTTCTCCGTCAGGACCCTATCCTACCAGGAAAAATGCAAGCCGCTCAAAGAGGCCGATGCCAGGGAAATCGAGGAAACACTGCCAGTTTCCAAATTTTTGCTGTCTACACGTCCCCGCCTCCGGTGCAAGGCTGCCTATGTGGCCGGGCTCCGAAGGCAAGGCCGAAATCCTGGCAGCCTGGGCCCCAGCAGTGCAATGGTTGATGGACGTGGGGACACGGATGACCTGTTCGCCACATACAGGAGGGATCCTTGGGCCCTTCACTGGCTCGCCATTCAGCTCCGCGACGTCCACTACTGGCCCTGGCCTTTGCTTTGGCTGGTGCCCCATTAAACGTGTGCTCCGGAGCGATCTTTCTCCACCCATCACTAGCGTTCTGCCACCAGGGGATATGTGAGTGTGGGAGTCACCATTTGTCACTGGCAGCAGTGTCCCAAGTCACTAGACTTCCAGCTACCCGCTGACCTAGGCTGCCTTCTGCCCCAGGCAAGGTCCCGAATCCTTTATCCCAGATGCTGACACCTGGGCACTGGCGGACATTGATTTTTATCAACACAGAGGTCTGAGTGAGGGTCAGAGGGCCAGGTAGGTGAAGTGAAGGCCAGGTGGGCGGGGCTGAGGCTTCTTTGCCATCACCATAGAGACAGTCCCCCCACCGCAAGAGTGGGCGGAGCTTGGGATGGGCCTGGTGACAAGACTGAGCCAATGGCAGAGATCCGGCCCGCCAGGCAGATGACACAGGGCCCTCCATTGTGACTTATGACCCCTAGTGGCCACAGGATTTGAGCACGCCCCGGGAAAGGCTACGCAGGCACAAGGGAGCCCCTGGTGCGGACTGCTTCAGGGCATTGGCAGAGCACGCCAGGTACCTCTTTCCCACTTTCCTGAGGATATCAGTAGGCAAGGCATCCCCACTCAGCATCTCTTGCCTCTCTCTGTCTCTCTCTGCTTGTCTTCGTTCTCTGAAATCTCTTCCTTCTCCCCCTTGTCACTTCACACCTTGGAGTGCCTGACAGAGGGCCTAGAGACCAAAGAGCAAAGGGGGAAGGCCTCTGGCTCTACTGCTTGCCCATGGGGAGAGAAGTTCTGGGAGTCTATCTGGGAGGTCTAGAGAGTAGTGATTGATTGGGGAGCTACATCACGGGCGGACCTGGCCAGGTGAAGCTTGACATCACCGTGGGACCTGGCCAGGTGAAGCTCGCTGACAAGCGGCAGCCTCTCCGGAGACTACTAATTCCGCTCCTAACATTCTATGCAAATAACCGGCTGAGTGCCATGGGCAGAAAACATTGACACATACCTGCCAGAGGCCTATTCTGGGTCTGGAGAGTCCACCCTGGTCTCCCCTGCAACTCATCATCTCAGCACACACTTTGCCTGCACGCATGGAAACCGCCTCTCTCCACGAATGTCTTCACCTGCTAGGAAACACACGATGTCACTCAGCCAAAGGAGAGCACAGGCCAAGTCAACTGAAGCCCCCATTTTCAAGATTTTGCCCTCTGCTGCTCCACAGCCTCCGGTGGCACACTGCATGTGCGTCACTTCTCGGTAGACGAGGCCGAAATCCGGGCATCCAGGGCCCCAGCCGTCCAGAATCTACGGATGGCGGCATATGGATCACCTCTTTGCCTCGTACAGCAGGGAGGCCTGGGCCCTAGACTGGCTCCGCCAGAGCTCCACGACCTCAGCTATTTTCCCTGACCTTTGGCCTGTGCCCTCGTGAGTGTGTCATCTCTACTTCCACTTCTCTTCCCACCACACTGAATCCGCCACCTGTGGATACCTGAGCGTGAGCATCAACATCTATCACTGGCTGCAGTGTCACAGGTCACTAGGTGTCTAGGCTCAGGCTGACCTTGGCTGTCTTCTGCCCAGGCAAGGAACCTAATCCTTCCAAGGAAATCAGGACACGTGCTCACTGGCCGACATCCTTTCTTTCATCCACACAGCGGTCTAGATGAGGGGAAAGAGGCCAGGTAGGCCAGGTGAGGGCTGAGTGTGGGGCCTAAGGCTTCTTTCCCAATCACCATGGTGACAGCCACCGGAAGGCTGGGCGGAACTTCGGACGGGGACGAGTCACAAACACTCAGCCAATAGGAGAGGTCCAGCCTAACCGGCCAGTTCCGCAGAGCCCTCCATTTTACCCATGGACAGACAACGGCCCCTTGCGTCTTTGGCCACAAAATCCAGGGCACCCAGGGAATAACTTCACAGTAGGCAACCCCTGATGTGAACACGTTCGACACACTGGGACAGCAGGCAGGTACCTCTTTTCCACTTACGCTAGGATATCACTAGGCAAGGCGCCCTTCCTCAGCATCTCTGGCCTCTCACGTATGTGTTCACTCAGAGGAATCTCTTCATTCTACCCCTGAGACACATCACAAGTATGAGGGGCCTGAGAGAGAGCCTAGAGATGGAACGGGGGAGGCTTCTGGCTGTACTGCTTCCCCGTGGGGACAGAATAGCAGGTAGTCTCTCTGGAAGGTCTTAGCTTCTGTTGACTGACACGCGCAATACAGTAGGGGCGGACCCTGGCCAGGGGGAGCTTGTGGGCAGATGCAACCTCTCCGGCGACGAATAATTGCGCTGCTGCTTTGTATGGTGAAAACCTCCCCCCGCCAAGGGGCATGGGTAGAGAACATTGACCCACACCCGCCAGGGGCCTTTCCTGGGACTAAAGATCCCAACGTGGTCTCAACGTCGTCACCCTCTCAACACACACCTTTCCTGCACACGTAATCCTGCCTTTCTCCGTCAGGACCCTATCCTACCAGGAAAAATGCAAGCCGCTCAAAGAGGCCGATGCCAGGGAAATCGAGGAAACACTGCCAGTTTCCAAATTTTTGCTGTCTACACGTCCCCGCCTCCGGTGCAAGGCTGCCTATGTGGCCGGGCTCCGAAGGCAAGGCCGAAATCCTGGCAGCCTGGGCCCCAGCAGTGCAATGGTTGATGGACGTGGGGACACGGATGACCTGTTCGCCACATACAGGAGGGATCCTTGGGCCCTTCACTGGCTCGCCATTCAGCTCCGCGACGTCCACTACTGGCCCTGGCCTTTGCTTTGGCTGGTGCCCCATTAAACGTGTGCTCCGGAGCGATCTTTCTCCACCCATCACTAGCGTTCTGCCACCAGGGGATATGTGAGTGTGGGAGTCACCATTTGTCACTGGCAGCAGTGTCCCAAGTCACTAGACTTCCAGCTACCCGCTGACCTAGGCTGCCTTCTGCCCCAGGCAAGGTCCCGAATCCTTTATCCCAGATGCTGACACCTGGGCACTGGCGGACATTGATTTTTATCAACACAGAGGTCTGAGTGAGGGTCAGAGGGCCAGGTAGGTGAAGTCAAGGCCAGGTGGGCGGGGCTGAGGCTTCTTTGCCATCACCATAGAGACAGTCCCCCCACCGCAAGAGTGGGCGGAGCTTGGGATGGGCCTGGTGACAAGACTGAGCCAATGGCAGAGATCCGGCCCGCCAGGCAGATGACACAGGGCCCTCCATTGTGACCTATGACCCCTAGTGGCCACAGGATTTGAGCACGCCCCGGGAAAGGCTACGCAGGCACAAGGGAGCCCCTGGTGCGGACTGCTTCAGGGCATTGGCAGAGCACGCCAGGTACCTCTTTCCCACTTTCCTGAGGATATCAGTAGGCAAGGCATCCCCACTCAGCATCTCTTGCCTCTCTCTGTCTCTCTCTGCTTGTCTTCGTTCTCTGAAATCTCTTCCTTCTCCCCCTTGTCACTTCACACCTTGGAGTGCCTGACAGAGGGCCTAGAGACCAAAGAGCAAAGGGGGAAGGCCTCTGGCTCTACTGCTTGCCCATGGGGAGAGAAGTTCTGGGAGTCTATCTGGGAGGTCTAGAGAGTAGTGATTGATTGGGGAGCTACATCACGGGCGGACCTGGCCAGGTGAAGCTTGACATCACCGTGGGACCTGGCCAGGTGAAGCTCGCTGACAAGCGGCAGCCTCTCCGGAGACTACTAATTCCGCTCCTAACATTCTATGCAAATAACCGGCTGAGTGCCATGGGCAGAAAACATTGACACATACCTGCCAGAGGCCTATTCTGGGTCTGGAGAGTCCACCCTGGTCTCCCCTGCAACTCATCATCTCAGCACACACTTTGCCTGCACGCATGGAAACCGCCTCTCTCCACGAATGTCTTCACCTGCTAGGAAACACACGATGTCACTCAGCCAAAGGAGAGCACAGGCCAAGTCAACTGAAGCCCCCATTTTCAAGATTTTGCCCTCTGCTGCTCCACAGCCTCCGGTGGCACACTGCATGTGCGTCACTTCTCGGTAGACGAGGCCGAAATCCGGGCATCCAGGGCCCCAGCCGTCCAGAATCTACGGATGGCGGCATATGGATCACCTCTTTGCCTCGTACAGCAGGGAGGCCTGGGCCCTAGACTGGCTCCGCCAGAGCTCCACGACCTCAGCTATTTTCCCTGACCTTTGGCCTGTGCCCTCGTGAGTGTGTCATCTCTACTTCCACTTCTCTTCCCACCACACTGAATCCGCCACCTGTGGATACCTGAGCGTGAGCATCAACATCTATCACTGGCTGCAGTGTCACAGGTCACTAGGTGTCTAGGCTCAGGCTGACCTTGGCTGTCTTCTGCCCAGGCAAGGAACCTAATCCTTCCAAGGAAATCAGGACACGTGCTCACTGGCCGACATCCTTTCTTTCATCCACACAGCGGTCTAGATGAGGGGAAAGAGGCCAGGTAGGCCAGGTGAGGGCTGAGTGTGGGGCCTAAGGCTTCTTTCCCAATCACCATGGTGACAGCCACCGGAAGGCTGGGCGGAACTTCGGACGGGGACGAGTCACAAACACTCAGCCAATAGGAGAGGTCCAGCCTAACCGGCCAGTTCCGCAGAGCCCTCCATTTCACCCATGGACAGACAACGCCCCCTTGCGTCTTTGGCCACAAAATCCAGGGCACCCAGGGAATAACTTCACAGTAGGCAACCCCTGATGTGAACACGTTCGACACACTGGGACAGGAGGCAGGTACCTCTTTTCCACTTACGCTAGGATATCACTAGGCAAGGCGCCCTTCCTCAGCATCTCTGGCCTCTCACGTATGTGTTCACTCAGAGGAATCTCTTCATTCTACCCCTGAGACACATCACAAGTATGAGGGGCCTGAGAGAGAGCCTAGAGATGGAACGGGGGAGGCTTCTGGCTGTACTGCTTCCCCGTGGGGACAGAATAGCAGGTAGTCTCTCTGGAAGGTCTTAGCTTCTGTTGACTGACACGCGCAATACAGTAGGGGCGGACCCTGGCCAGGGGGAGCTTGTGGGCAGATGCAACCTCTCCGGCGACGAATAATTGCGCTGCTGCTTTGTATGGTGAAAACCTCCCCCCGCCAAGGGGGATGGGTAGAGAACATTGACCCACACCCGCCAGGGGCCTTTCCTGGGACTAAAGATCCCAACGTGGTCTCAACGTCGTCACCCTCTCAACACACACCTTTCCTGCACACGTAATCCTGCCTTTCTCCGTCAGGACCCTATCCTACCAGGAAAAATGCAAGCCGCTCAAAGAGGCCGATGCCAGGGAAATCGAGGAAACACTGCCAGTTTCCAAATTTTTGCTGTCTACACGTCCCCGCCTCCGGTGCAAGGCTGCCTATGTGGCCGGGCTCCGAAGGCAAGGCCGAAATCCTGGCAGCCTGGGCCCCAGCAGTGCAATGGTTGATGGACGTGGGGACACGGATGACCTGTTCGCCACATACAGGAGGGATCCTTGGGCCCTTCACTGGCTCGCCATTCAGCTCCGCGACGTCCACTACTGGCCCTGGCCTTTGCTTTGGCTGGTGCCCCATTAAACGTGTGCTCCGGAGCGATGTTTCTCCACCCATCACTAGCGTTCTGCCACCAGGGGATATGTGAGTGTAGGAGTCACCATTTGTCACTGGCAGCAGTGTCCCAAGTCACTAGACTTCCAGCTACCCGCTGACCTAGGCTGCCTTCTGCCCCAGGCAAGGTCCCGAATCCTTTATCCCAGATGCTGACACCTGGGCACTGGCGGACATTGATTTTTATCAACACAGAGGTCTGAGTGAGGGTCAGAGGGCCAGGTAGGTGAAGTCAAGGCCAGGTGGGCGGGGCTGAGGCTTCTTTGCCATCACCATAGAGACAGTCCCCCCCACCGCAAGAGTGGGCGGAGCTTGGGATGGGCCTGGTGACAAGACTGAGCCAATGGCAGAGATCCGGCCCGCCAGGCAGATGACACAGGGCCCTCCATTGTGACCTATGACCCCTAGTGGCCACAGGATTTGAGCACGCCCCGGGAAAGGCTACGCAGGCACAAGGGAGCCCCTGGTGCGGACTGCTTCAGGGCATTGGCAGAGCACGCCAGGTACCTCTTTCCCACTTTCCTGAGGATATCAGTAGGCAAGGCATCCCCACTCAGCATCTCTTGCCTCTCTCTGTCTCTCTCTGCTTGTCTTCGTTCTCTGAAATCTCTTCCTTCTCCCCCTTGTCACTTCACACCTTGGAGTGCCTGACAGAGGGCCTAGAGACCAAAGAGCAAAGGGGGAAGGCCTCTGGCTCTACTGCTTGCCCATGGGGAGAGAAGTTCTGGGAGTCTATCTGGAAGGTCTAGAGAGCAGTGATTGATTGGGGAGCTACATCACGGGCGGACCTGGCCAGGTGAAGCTTGACATCACCGTGGGACCTGGCCAGGTGAAGCTCGCTGACAAGCGGCAGCCTCTCCGGAGACTACTAATTCCGCTCCTAACATTCCATGCAAATAACCGGCTGAGTGCCATGGGCAGAAAACATTGACACATACCTGCCAGAGGCCTATTCTGGGTCTGGAGAGTCCACCCTGGTCTCCCCTGCAACTCATCATCTCAGCACACACTTTGCCTGCACGCATGGAAACCGCCTCTCTCCACGAATGTCTTCACCTGCTAGGAAACACACGATGTCACTCAGCCAAAGGAGAGCACAGGCCAAGTCAACTGAAGCCCCCATTTTCAAGATTTTGCCCTCTGCTGCTCCACAGCCTCCGGTGGCACACTGCATGTGCGTCACTTCTCGGTAGACGAGGCCGAAATCCGGGCATCCAGGGCCCCAGCCGTCCAGAATCTACGGATGGCGGCATATGGATCACCTCTTTGCCTCGTACAGCAGGGAGGCCTGGGCCCTAGACTGGCTCCGCTAGAGCTCCACGACCTCAGCTATTTTCCCTGACCTTTGGCCTGTGCCCTCGTGAGTGTGTCATCTCTACCTCCACTTCTCTTCCCACCACACTGAATCCGCCACCTGCGGATACCTGAGCGTGGACATCAACATCTATCACTGGCTGCAGTGTCACAGGTCACTAGGTGTCTAGGCTCAGGCTGACCTTGGCTGTCTTCTGCCCAGGCAAGGAACCTAATCCTTCCAAGGAAATCAGGACACGTGCTCACTGGCCGACATCCTTTCTTTCATCCACACAGCGGTCTAGATGAGGGGAAAGAGGCCAGGTAGGCCAGGTGAGGGCTGAGTGTGGGGCCTAAGGCTTCTTTCCCAATCACCATGGTGACAGCCACCGGAAGGCTGGGCGGAACTTCGGACGGGGACGAGTCACAAACACTCAGCCAATAGGAGAGGTCCAGCCTAACCGGCCAGTTCCGCAGAGCCCTCCATTTTACCCATGGACAGACAACGGCCCCTTGCGTCTTTGGCCACAAAATCCAGGGCACCCAGGGAATAACTTCACAGTAGGCAACCCCTGATGTGAACACGTTCGACACACTGGGACAGGAGGCAGGTACCTCTTTTCCACTTACGCTAGGATATCACTAGGCAAGGCGCCCTTCCTCAGCATCTGTGGCCTCTCACGTATGTGTTCACTCAGAGGAATCTCTTCATTCTACCCCTGAGACACATCACAAGTATGAGGGGCCTGAGAGAGAGCCTAGAGATGGAACGGGGGAGGCTTCTGGCTGTACTGCTTCCCCGTGGGGACAGAATAGCAGGTAGTCTCTCTGGAAGGTCTTAGCTTCTGTTGACTGACACGCGCAATACAGTAGGGGCGGACCCTGGCCAGGGGGAGCTTGTGGGCAGATGCAACCTCTCCGGCGACGAATAATTGCGCTGCTGCTTTGTATGGTGAAAACCTCCCCCCGCCAAGGGGGATGGGTAGAGTACATTGACCCACACCCGCCAGGGGCCTTTCCTTGGACTAAAGATCCCAACGTGGTCTCAACGTCGTCACCCTCTCAACACACACCTTTCCTGCACACGTAATCCTGCCTTTCTCCGTCAGGACCCTATCCTACCAGGAAAAATGCAAGCCGCTCAAAGAGGCCGATGCCAGGGAAATCGAGGAAACACTGCCAGTTTCCAAATTTTTGCTGTCTACACGTCCCCGCCTCCGGTGCAAGGCTGCCTATGTGGCCGGGCTCCGAAGGCAAGGCCGAAATCCTGGCAGCCTGGGCCCCAGCAGTGCAATGGTTGATGGACGTGGGGACACGGATGACCTGTTCGCCACATACAGGAGGGATCCTTGGGCCCTTCACTGGCTCGCCATTCAGCTCCGCGACGTCCACTACTGGCCCTGGCCTTTGCTTTGGCTGGTGCCCCATTAAACGTGTGCTCCGGAGCGATGTTTCTCCACCCATCACTAGCGTTCTGCCACCAGGGGATATGTGAGTGTAGGAGTCACCATTTGTCACTGGCAGCAGTGTCCCAAGTCACTAGACTTCCAGCTACCCGCTGACCTAGGCTGCCTTCTGCCCCAGGCAAGGTCCCGAATCCTTTATCCCAGATGCTGACACCTGGGCACTGGCGGACATTGATTTTTATCAACACAGAGGTCTGAGTGAGGGTCAGAGGGCCAGGTAGGTGAAGTCAAGGCCAGGTGGGCGGGGCTGAGGCTTCTTTGCCATCACCATAGAGACAGTCCCCCCCACCGCAAGAGTGGGCGGAGCTTGGGATGGGCCTGGTGACAAGACTGAGCCAATGGCAGAGATCCGGCCCGCCAGGCAGATGACACAGGGCCCTCCATTGTGACCTATGACCCCTAGTGGCCACAGGATTTGAGCACGCCCCGGGAAAGGCTACGCAGGCACAAGGGAGCCCCTGGTGCGGACTGCTTCAGGGCATTGGCAGAGCACGCCAGGTACCTCTTTCCCACTTTCCTGAGGATATCAGTAGGCAAGGCATCCCCACTCAGCATCTCTTGCCTCTCTCTTTCTCTCTCTGCTTGTCTTCGTTCTCTGAAATCTCTTCCTTCTCCCCCTTGTCACTTCACACCTTGGAGTGCCTGACAGAGGGCCTAGAGACCAAAGAGCAAAGGGGGAAGGCCTCTGGCTCTACTGCTTGCCCATGGGGAGAGAAGTTCTGGGAGTCTATCTGGAAGGTCTAGAGAGCAGTGATTGATTGGGGAGCTACATCACGGGCGGACCTGGCCAGGTGAAGCTTGACATCACCGTGGGACCTGGCCAGGTGAAGCTCGCTGACAAGTGGCAGCCTCTCCGGAGACTACTAATTCCGCTCCTAACATTCCATGCAAATAACCGGCTGAGTGCCATGGGCAGAAAACATTGACACATACCTGCCAGAGGCCTATTCTGGGTCTGGAGAGTCCACCCTGGTCTCCCCTGCAACTCATCATCTCAGCACACACTTTGCCTGCACGCATGGAAACCGCCTCTCTCCACGAATGTCTTCACCTGCTAGGAAACACACGATGTCACTCAGCCAAAGGAGAGCACAGGCCAAGTCAACTGAAGCCCCCATTTTCAAGATTTTGCCCTCTGCTGCTCCACAGCCTCCGGTGGCACACTGCATGTGCGTCACTTCTCGGTAGACGAGGCCGAAATCCGGGCATCCAGGGCCCCAGCCGTCCAGAATCTACGGATGGCGGCATATGGATCACCTCTTTGCCTCGTACAGCAGGGAGGCCTGGGCCCTAGACTGGCTCCGCTAGAGCTCCACGACCTCAGCTATTTTCCCTGACCTTTGGCCTGTGCCCTCGTGAGTGTGTCATCTCTACCTCCACTTCTCTTCCCACCACACTGAATCCGCCACCTGCGGATACCTGAGCGTGGACATCAACATCTATCACTGGCTGCAGTGTCACAGGTCACTAGGTGTCTAGGCTCAGGCTGACCTTGGCTGTCTTCTGCCCAGGCAAGGAACCTAATCCTTCCAAGGAAATCAGGACACGTGCTCACTGGCCGACATCCTTTCTTTCATCCACACAGCGGTCTAGATGAGGGGAAAGAGGCCAGGTAGGCCAGGTGAGGGCTGAGTGTGGGGCCTAAGGCTTCTTTCCCAATCACCATGGTGACAGCCACCGGAAGGCTGGGCGGAACTTCGGACGGGGACGAGTCACAAACACTCAGCCAATAGGAGAGGTCCAGCCTAACCGGCCAGTTCCGCAGAGCCCTCCATTTTACCCATGGACAGACAACGGCCCCTTGCGTCTTTGGCCACAAAATCCAGGGCACCCAGGGAATAACTTCACAGTAGGCAACCCCTGATGTGAACACGTTCGACACACTGGGACAGCAGGCAGGTACCTCTTTTCCACTTACGCTAGGATATCACTAGGCAAGGCGCCCTTCCTCAGCATCTGTGGCCTCTCACGTATGTGTTCACTCAGAGGAATCTCTTCATTCTACCCCTGAGACACATCACAAGTATGAGGGGCCTGAGAGAGAGCCTAGAGATGGAACGGGGGAGGCTTCTGGCTGTACTGCTTCCCCGTGGGGACAGAATAGCAGGTAGTCTCTCTGGAAGGTCTTAGCTTCTGTTGACTGACACGCGCAATACAGTAGGGGCGGACCCTGGCCAGGGGGAGCTTGTGGGCAGATGCAACCTCTCCGGCGACGAATAATTGCGCTGCTGCTTTGTATGGTGAAAACCTCCCCCCGCCAAGGGGGATGGGTAGAGAACATTGACCCACACCCGCCAGGGGCCTTTCCTGGGACTAAAGATCCCAACGTGGTCTCAACGTCGTCACCCTCTCAACACACACCTTTCCTGCACACGTAATCCTGCCTTTCTCCGTCAGGACCCTATCCTACCAGGAAAAATGCAAGCCGCTCAAAGAGGCCGATGCCAGGGAAATCGAGGAAACACTGCCAGTTTCCAAATTTTTGCTGTCTACACGTCCCCGCCTCCGGTGCAAGGCTGCCTATGTGGCCGGGCTCCGAAGGCAAGGCCGAAATCCTGGCAGCCTGGGCCCCAGCAGTGCAATGGTTGATGGACGTGGGGACACGGATGACCTGTTCGCCACATACAGGAGGGATCCTTGGGCCCTTCACTGGCTCGCCATTCAGCTCCGCGACGTCCACTACTGGCCCTGGCCTTTGCTTTGGCTGGTGCCCCATTAAACGTGTGCTCCGGAGCGATGTTTCTCCACCCATCACTAGCGTTCTGCCACCAGGGGATATGTGAGTGTAGGAGTCACCATTTGTCACTGGCAGCAGTGTCCCAAGTCACTAGACTTCCAGCTACCCGCTGACCTAGGCTGCCTTCTGCCCCAGGCAAGGTCCCGAATCCTTTATCCCAGATGCTGACACCTGGGCACTGGCGGACATTGATTTTTATCAACACAGAGGTCTGAGTGAGGGTCAGAGGGCCAGGTAGGTGAAGTCAAGGCCAGGTGGGCGGGGCTGAGGCTTCTTTGCCATCACCATAGAGACAGTCCCCCCCACCGCAAGAGTGGGCGGAGCTTGGGATGGGCCTGGTGACAAGACTGAGCCAATGGCAGAGATCCGGCCCGCCAGGCAGATGACACAGGGCCCTCCATTGTGACCTATGACCCCTAGTGGCCACAGGATTTGAGCACGCCCCGGGAAAGGCTACGCAGGCACAAGGGAGCCCCTGGTGCGGACTGCTTCAGGGCATTGGCAGAGCACGCCAGGTACCTCTTTCCCACTTTCCTGAGGATATCAGTAGGCAAGGCATCCCCACTCAGCATCTCTTGCCTCTCTCTGTCTCTCTCTGCTTGTCTTCGTTCTCTGAAATCTCTTCCTTCTCCCCCTTGTCACTTCACACCTTGGAGTGCCTGACAGAGGGCCTAGAGACCAAAGAGCAAAGGGGGAAGGCCTCTGGCTCTACTGCTTGCCCATGGGGAGAGAAGTTCTGGGAGTCTATCTGGAAGGTCTAGAGAGCAGTGATTGATTGGGGAGCTACATCACGGGCGGACCTGGCCAGGTGAAGCTTGACATCACCGTGGGACCTGGCCAGGTGAAGCTCGCTGACAAGCGGCAGCCTCTCCGGAGACTACTAATTCCGCTCCTAACATTCCATGCAAATAACCGGCTGAGTGCCATGGGCAGAAAACATTGACACATACCTGCCAGAGGCCTATTCTGGGTCTGGAGAGTCCACCCTGGTCTCCCCTGCAACTCATCATCTCAGCACACACTTTGCCTGCACGCATGGAAACCGCCTCTCTCCACGAATGTCTTCACCTGCTAGGAAACACACGATGTCACTCAGCCAAAGGAGAGCACAGGCCAAGTCAACTGAAGCCCCCATTTTCAAGATTTTGCCCTCTGCTGCTCCACAGCCTCCGGTGGCACACTGCATGTGCGTCACTTCTCGGTAGACGAGGCCGAAATCCGGGCATCCAGGGCCCCAGCCGTCCAGAATCTACGGATGGCGGCATATGGATCACCTCTTTGCCTCGTACAGCAGGGAGGCCTGGGCCCTAGACTGGCTCCGCTAGAGCTCCACGACCTCAGCTATTTTCCCTGACCTTTGGCCTGTGCCCTCGTGAGTGTGTCATCTCTACCTCCACTTCTCTTCCCACCACACTGAATCCGCCACCTGCGGATACCTGAGCGTGGACATCAACATCTATCACTGGCTGCAGTGTCACAGGTCACTAGGTGTCTAGGCTCAGGCTGACCTTGGCTGTCTTCTGCCCAGGCAAGGAACCTAATCCTTCCAAGGAAATGAGGACACGTGCTCACTGGCCGACATCCTTTCTTTCATCCACACAGCGGTCTAGATGAGGGGAAAGAGGCCAGGTAGGCCAGGTGAGGGCTGAGTGTGGGGCCTAAGGCTTCTTTCCCAATCACCATGGTGACAGCCACCGGAAGGCTGGGCGGAACTTCGGACGGGGACGAGTCACAAACACTCAGCCAATAGGAGAGGTCCAGCCTAACCGGCCAGTTCCGCAGAGCCCTCCATTTTACCCATGGACAGACAACGGCCCCTTGCGTCTTTGGCCACAAAATCCAGGGCACCCAGGGAATAACTTCACAGTAGGCAACCCCTGATGTGAACACGTTCGACACACTGGGACAGGAGGCAGGTACCTCTTTTCCACTTACGCTAGGATATCACTAGGCAAGGCGCCCTTCCTCAGCATCTGTGGCCTCTCACGTATGTGTTCACTCAGAGGAATCTCTTCATTCTACCCCTGAGACACATCACAAGTATGAGGGGCCTGAGAGAGAGCCTAGAGATGGAACGGGGGAGGCTTCTGGCTGTACTGCTTCCCCGTGGGGACAGAATAGCAGGTAGTCTCTCTGGAAGGTCTTAGCTTCTGTTGACTGACACGCGCAATACAGTAGGGGCGGACCCTGGCCAGGGGGAGCTTGTGGGCAGATGCAACCTCTCCGGCGACGAATAATTGCGCTGCTGCTTTGTATGGTGAAAACCTCCCCCCGCCAAGGGGGATGGGTAGAGAACATTGACCCACACCCGCCAGGGGCCTTTCCTGGGACTAAAGATCCCAACGTGGTCTCAACGTCGTCACCCTCTCAACACACACCTTTCCTGCACACGTAATCCTGCCTTTCTCCGTCAGGACCCTATCCTACCAGGAAAAATGCAAGCCGCTCAAAGAGGCCGATGCCAGGGAAATCGAGGAAACACTGCCAGTTTCCAAATTTTTGCTGTCTACACGTCCCCGCCTCCGGTGCAAGGCTGCCTATGTGGCCGGGCTCCGAAGGCAAGGCCGAAATCCTGGCAGCCTGGGCCCCAGCAGTGCAATGGTTGATGGACGTGGGGACACGGATGACCTGTTCGCCACATACAGGAGGGATCCTTGGGCCCTTCACTGGCTCGCCATTCAGCTCCGCGACGTCCACTACTGGCCCTGGCCTTTGCTTTGGCTGGTGCCCCATTAAACGTGTGCTCCGGAGCGATGTTTCTCCACCCATCACTAGCGTTCTGCCACCAGGGGATATGTGAGTGTAGGAGTCACCATTTGTCACTGGCAGCAGTGTCCCAAGTCACTAGACTTCCAGCTACCCGCTGACCTAGGCTGCCTTCTGCCCCAGGCAAGGTCCCGAATCCTTTATCCCAGATGCTGACACCTGGGCACTGGCGGACATTGATTTTTATCAACACAGAGGTCTGAGTGAGGGTCAGAGGGCCAGGTAGGTGAAGTCAAGGCCAGGTGGGCGGGGCTGAGGCTTCTTTGCCATCACCATAGAGACAGTCCCCCCCACCGCAAGAGTGGGCGGAGCTTGGGATGGGCCTGGTGACAAGACTGAGCCAATGGCAGAGATCCGGCCCGCCAGGCAGATGACACAGGGCCCTCCATTGTGACCTATGACCCCTAGTGGCCACAGGATTTGAGCACGCCCCGGGAAAGGCTACGCAGGCACAAGGGAGCCCCTGGTGCGGACTGCTTCAGGGCATTGGCAGAGCACGCCAGGTACCTCTTTCCCACTTTCCTGAGGATATCAGTAGGCAAGGCATCCCCACTCAGCATCTCTTGCCTCTCTCTTTCTCTCTCTGCTTGTCTTCGTTCTCTGAAATCTCTTCCTTCTCCCCCTTGTCACTTCACACCTTGGAGTGCCTGACAGAGGGCCTAGAGACCAAAGAGCAAAGGGGGAAGGCCTCTGGCTCTACTGCTTGCCCATGGGGAGAGAAGTTCTGGGAGTCTATCTGGAAGGTCTAGAGAGCAGTGATTGATTGGGGAGCTACATCACGGGCGGACCTGGCCAGGTGAAGCTTGACATCACCGTGGGACCTGGCCAGGTGAAGCTCGCTGACAAGCGGCAGCCTCTCCGGAGACTACTAATTCCGCTCCTAACATTCCATGCAAATAACCGGCTGAGTGCCATGGGCAGAAAACATTGACACATACCTGCCAGAGGCCTATTCTGGGTCTGGAGAGTCCACCCTGGTCTCCCCTGCAACTCATCATCTCAGCACACACTTTGCCTGCACGCATGGAAACCGCCTCTCTCCACGAATGTCTTCACCTGCTAGGAAACACACGATGTCACTCAGCCAAAGGAGAGCACAGGCCAAGTCAACTGAAGCCCCCATTTTCAAGATTTTGCCCTCTGCTGCTCCACAGCCTCCGGTGGCACACTGCATGTGCGTCACTTCTCGGTAGACGAGGCCGAAATCCGGGCATCCAGGGCCCCAGCCGTCCAGAATCTACGGATGGCGGCATATGGATCACCTCTTTGCCTCGTACAGCAGGGAGGCCTGGGCCCTAGACTGGCTCCGCTAGAGCTCCACGACCTCAGCTATTTTCCCTGACCTTTGGCCTGTGCCCTCGTGAGTGTGTCATCTCTACCTCCACTTCTCTTCCCACCACACTGAATCCGCCACCTGCGGATACCTGAGCGTGGACATCAACATCTATCACTGGCTGCAGTGTCACAGGTCACTAGGTGTCTAGGCTCAGGCTGACCTTGGCTGTCTTCTGCCCAGGCAAGGAACCTAATCCTTCCAAGGAAATGAGGACACGTGCTCACTGGCCGACATCCTTTCTTTCATCCACACAGCGGTCTAGATGAGGGGAAAGAGGCCAGGTAGGCCAGGTGAGGGCTGAGTGTGGGGCCTAAGGCTTCTTTCCCAATCACCATGGTGACAGCCACCGGAAGGCTGGGCGGAACTTCGGACGGGGACGAGTCACAAACACTCAGCCAATAGGAGAGGTCCAGCCTAACCGGCCAGTTCCGCAGAGCCCTCCATTTTACCCATGGACAGACAACGGCCCCTTGCGTCTTTGGCCACAAAATCCAGGGCACCCAGGGAATAACTTCACAGTAGGCAACCCCTGATGTGAACACGTTCGACACACTGGGACAGCAGGCAGGTACCTCTTTTCCACTTACGCTAGGATATCACTAGGCAAGGCGCCCTTCCTCAGCATCTGTGGCCTCTCACGTATGTGTTCACTCAGAGGAATCTCTTCATTCTACCCCTGAGACACATCACAAGTATGAGGGGCCTGAGAGAGAGCCTAGAGATGGAACGGGGGAGGCTTCTGGCTGTACTGCTTCCCCGTGGGGACAGAATAGCAGGTAGTCTCTCTGGAAGGTCTTAGCTTCTGTTGACTGACACGCGCAATACAGTAGGGGCGGACCCTGGCCAGGGGGAGCTTGTGGGCAGATGCAACCTCTCCGGCGACGAATAATTGCGCTGCTGCTTTGTATGGTGAAAACCTCCCCCCGCCAAGGGGGATGGGTAGAGAACATTGACCCACACCCGCCAGGGGCCTTTCCTGGGACTAAAGATCCCAACGTGGTCTCAACGTCGTCACCCTCTCAACACACACCTTTCCTGCACACGTAATCCTGCCTTTCTCCGTCAGGACCCTATCCTACCAGGAAAAATGCAAGCCGCTCAAAGAGGCCGATGCCAGGGAAATCGAGGAAACACTGCCAGTTTCCAAATTTTTGCTGTCTACACGTCCCCGCCTCCGGTGCAAGGCTGCCTATGTGGCCGGGCTCCGAAGGCAAGGCCGAAATCCTGGCAGCCTGGGCCCCAGCAGTGCAATGGTTGATGGACGTGGGGACACGGATGACCTGTTCGCCACATACAGGAGGGATCCTTGGGCCCTTCACTGGCTCGCCATTCAGCTCCACGACGTCCACTACTGGCCCTGGCCTTTGCTTTGGCTGGTGCCCCATTAAACGTGTGCTCCGGAGCGATCTTTCTCCACCCATCACTAGCGTTCTGCCACCAGGGGATATGTGAGTGTAGGAGTCACCATTTGTCACTGGCAGCAGTGTCCCAAGTCACTAGACTTCCAGCTACCCGCTGACCTAGGCTGCCTTCTGCCCCAGGCAAGGTCCCGAATCCTTTATCCCAGATGCTGACACCTGGGCACTGGCGGACATTGATTTTTATCAACACAGAGGTCTGAGTGAGGGTCAGAGGGCCAGGTAGGTGAAGTGACGGCCAGGTGGGTGGGGCTGAGGCTTCTTTGCCATCACCATAGAGACAGTCCCCCCACCGCAAGAGTGGGCGGAGCTTGGGATGGGCCTGGTGACAAGACTGAGCCAATGGCAGAGATCCGGCCCGCCAGGCAGATGACACAGGGCCCTCCATTGGGACCTATGACCCCTAGTGGCCACAGGATTTGAGCACGCCCCGGGAAAGGCTACGCAGGCACAAGGGAGCCCCTGGTGCGGACTGCTTCAGGGCATTGGCAGAGCACGCCAGGTACCTCTTTCCCACTTTCCTGAGGATATCAGTAGGCAAGGCATCCCCACTCAGCATCTCTTGCCTCTCTCTGTCTCTCTCTGCTTGTCTTCGTTCTCTGAAATCTCTTCCTTCTCCCCCTTGTCACTTCACACCTTGGAGTGCCTGACAGAGGGCCTAGAGACCAAAGAGCAAAGGGGGAAGGCCTCTGGCTCTACTGCTTGCCCATGGGGAGAGAAGTTCTGGGAGTCTATCTGGAAGGTCTAGAGAGTAGTGATTGATTGGGGAGCTACATCACGGGCGGACCTGGCCAGGTGAAGCTTGACATCACCGTGGGACCTGGCCAGGTGAAGCTCGCTGACAAGTGGCAGCCTCTCCGGAGACTACTAATTCCGCTCCTAACATTCTATGCAAATAACCGGCTGAGTGCCATGGGCAGAAAACATTGACACATACCTGCCAGAGGCCTATTCTGGGTCTGGAGAGTCCACCCTGGTCTCCCCTGCAACTCATCATCTCAGCACACACTTTGCCTGCACGCATGGAAACCGCCTCTCTCCACGAATGTCTTCACCTGCTAGGAAACACACGATGTCACTCAGCCAAAGGAGAGCACAGGCCAAGTCAACTGAAGCCCCCATTTTCAAGATTTTGCCCTCTGCTGCTCCACAGCCTCCGGTGGCACACTGCATGTGCGTCACTTCTCGGTAGACGAGGCCGAAATCCGGGCATCCAGGGCCCCAGCCGTCCAGAATCTACGGATGGCGGCATATGGATCACCTCTTTGCCTCGTACAGCAGGGAGGCCTGGGCCCTAGACTGGCTCCGCTAGAGCTCCACGACCTCAGCTATTTTCCCTGACCTTTGGTCTGTGCCCTCGTGAGTGTGTCATCTCTACTTCCACTTCTCTTCCCACCACACTGAATCCGCCACCTGCGGATACCTGAGCGTGGACATCAACATCTATCACTGGCTGCAGTGTCACAGGTCACTAGGTGTCTAGGCTCAGGCTGACCTTGGCTGTCTTCTGCCCAGGCAAGGAACCTAATCCTTCCAAGGAAATCAGGACACGTGCTCACTGGCCGACATCCTTTCTTTCATCCACACAGCGGTCTAGATGAGGGTAATGAGGCCAGGTAGGCCAGGGGAGGGCTGAGTGTGGGGCCTAAGGCTTCTTTCCCAATCACCATGGTGACAGCCACCGGAAGGCTGGGCGGAACTTCGGACGGGGACGAGTCACAAACACTCAGCCAATAGGAGAGGTCCAGCCTAACCGGCCAGTTCCGCAGAGCCCTCCATTTTACCCATGGACAGACAACGGCCCCTTGCGTCTTTGGCCACAAAATCCAGGGCACCCAGGGAATAACTTCACAGTAGGCAACCCCTGATGTGAACACGTTCGACACACTGGGACAGCAGGCAGGTACCTCTTTTCCACTTACGCTAGGATATCACTAGGCAAGGCGCCCTTCCTCAGCATCTGTGGCCTCTCACGTATGTGTTCACTCAGAGGAATCTCTTCATTCTACCCCTGAGACACATCACAAGTATGAGGGGCCTGAGAGAGAGCCTAGAGATGGAACGGGGGAGGCTTCTGGCTGTACTGCTTCCCCGTGGGGACAGAATAGCAGGTAGTCTCTCTGGAAGGTCTTAGCTTCTGTTGACTGACACGCGCAATACAGTAGGGGCGGACCCTGGCCAGGGGGAGCTTGTGGGCAGATGCAACCTCTCCGGCGACGAATAATTGCGCTGTTGCTTTGTATGGTGAAAACCTCCCCCCGCCAAGGGGGATGGGTAGAGAACATTGACCCACACCCGCCAGGGGCCTTTCCTGGGACTAAAGATCCCAACGTGGTCTCAACGTAGTCACCCTCTCAACACACACCTTTCCTGCACACGTAATCCTGCCTTTCTCCGTCAGGGCCCTATCCTACCAGGAAAAAAAGCAAGCCGCTCAAAAAGGCCGATGCCAGGGAAATCGAGGAAACACTGCCAGTTTCCAAATTTTTGCTGTCTACACGTCCCCGCCTCCGGTGCAAGGCTGCCTATGTGGCCGGGCTCCGAAGGCAAGGCCGAAATCCTGGCAGCCTGGGCCCCAGCAGTGCAATGGTTGATGGACGTGGGGACACGGATGACCTGTTCGCCACATACAGGAGGGATCCTTGGGCCCTTCACTGGCTCGTCATTCAGCTCCACGACGTCCACTACTGGCCCTGGCCTTTGCTTTGGCTGGTGCCCCATTAAACGTGTGCTCCGGAGCGATGTTTCTCCACCCATCACTAGCGTTCTGCTACCAGGGGATATGTGAGTGTGGGAGTCACCATTTGTCACTGGCAGCAGTGTCACAAGTCACTAGACTTCCAGCTACCCGCTGACCTAGGCTGCCTTCTGCCCCAGGCAAGGTCCCGAATCCTTTATCCCAGATGCTGACACCTGGGCACTGGCGGACATTGATTTTTATCAACACAGAGGTCTGAGTGAGGGTCAGAGGGCCAGGTAGGTGAAGTGAAGGCCAGGTGGGCGGGGCTGAGGCTTCTTTGCCATCACCATAGAGACAGTCCCCCCACCGCAAGAGTGGGCGGAGCTTGGGATGGGCCTGGTGACAAGACTGAGCCAATGGCAGAGATCCGGCCCGCCAGGCAGATGACACAGGGCCCTCCATTGGGACCTATGACCCCTAGTGGCCACAGGATTTGAGCACGCCCCGGGAAAGGCTACGCAGGCACAAGGGAGCCCCTGGTGCGGACTGCTTCAGGGCATTGGCAGAGCACGCCAGGTACCTCTTTCCCACTTTCCTGAGGATATCAGGAGGCAAGGCATCCCCACTCAGCATCTCTTGCCTCTCTCTGTCTCTCTCTGCTTGTCTTCGTTCTCTGAAATCTCTTCCTTCTCCCCCTTGTCACTTCACACCTTGGAGTGCCTGACAGAGGGCCTAGAGACCAAAGAGCAAAGGGGGAAGGCCTCTGGCTCTACTGCTTGCCCATGGGGAGAGAAGTTCTGGGAGTCTATCTGGAAGGTCTAGAGAGTAGTGATTGATTGGGGAGCTACATCACGGGCGGACCTGGCCAGGTGAAGCTTGACATCACCGTGGGACCTGGCCAGGTGAAGCTCGCTGACAAGTGGCAGCCTCTCCGGAGACTACTAATTCCGCTCCTAACATTCTATGCAAATAACCGGCTGAGTGCCATGGGCAGAAAACATTGACACATACCTGCCAGAGGCCTATTCTGGGTCTGGAGAGTCCACCCTGGTCTCCCCTGCAACTCATCATCTCAGCACACACTTTGCCTGCACGCATGGAAACCGCCTCTCTCCACGAATGTCTTCACCTGCTAGGAAACACACGATGTCACTCAGCCAAAGGAGAGCACAGGCCAAGTCAACTGAAGCCCCCATTTTCAAGATTTTGCCCTCTGCTGCTCCACAGCCTCCGGTGGCACACTGCATGTGCGTCACTTCTCGGTAGACGAGGCCGAAATCCGGGCATCCAGGGCCCCAGCCGTCCAGAATCTACGGATGGCGGCATATGGATCACCTCTTTGCCTCGTACAGCAGGGAGGCCTGGGCCCTAGACTGGCTCCGCTAGAGCTCCACGACCTCAGCTATTTTCCCTGACCTTTGGCCTGTGCCCTCGTGAGTGTGTCATCTCTACTTCCACTTCTCTTCCCACCACACTGAATCCGCCACCTGCGGATACCTGAGCGTGGACATCAACATCTATCACTGGCTGCAGTGTCACAGGTCACTAGGTGTCTAGGCTCAGGCTGACCTTGGCTGTCTTCTGCCCAGGCAAGGAACCTAATCCTTCCAAGGAAATCAGGACACGTGCTCACTGGCCGACATCCTTTCTTTCATCCACACAGCGGTCTAGATGAGGGGAAAGAGGCCAGGTAGGCCAGGGGAGGGCTGAGTGTGGGGCCTAAGGCTTCTTTCCCAATCACCATGGTGACAGCCACCGGAAGGCTGGGCGGAACTTCGGACGGGGACGAGTCACAAACACTCAGCCAATAGGAGAGGTCCAGCCTAACCGGCCAGTTCCGCAGAGCCCTCCATTTTACCCATGGACAGACAACGGCCCCTTGCGTCTTTGGCCACAAAATCCAGGGCACCCAGGGAATAACTTCACAGTAGGCAACCCCTGATGTGAACACGTTCGACACACTGGGACAGCAGGCAGGTACCTCTTTTCCACTTACGCTAGGATATCACTAGGCAAGGCGCCCTTCCTCAGCATCTGTGGCCTCTCACGTATGTGTTCACTCAGAGGAATCTCTTCATTCTACCCCTGAGACACATCACAAGTATGAGGGGCCTGAGAGAGAGCCTAGAGATGGAACGGGGGAGGCTTCTGGCTGTACTGCTTCCCCGTGGGGACAGAATAGCAGGTAGTCTCTCTGGAAGGTCTTAGCTTCTGTTGACTGACACGCGCAATACAGTAGGGGCGGACCCTGGCCAGGGGGAGCTTGTGGGCAGATGCAACCTCTCCGGCGACGAATAATTGCGCTGCTGCTTTGTATGGTGAAAACCTCCCCCCGCCAAGGGGGATGGGTAGAGAACATTGACCCACACCCGCCAGGGGCCTTTCCTGGGACTAAAGATCCCAACGTGGTCTCAACGTCGTCACCCTCTCAACACACACCTTTCCTGCACACGTAATCCTGCCTTTCTCCGTCAGGGCCCTATCCTACCAGGAAAAAAAGCAAGCCGCTCAAAGAGGCCCATGCCAGGGAAATCGAGGAAACACTGCCAGTTTCCAAATTTTTGCTGTCTACACGTCCCCGCCTCCGGTGCAAGGCTGCCTATGTGGCCGGGCTCCGAAGGCAAGGCCGAAATCCTGGCAGCCTGGGCCCCAGCAGTGCAATGGTTGATGGACGTGGGGACACGGATGACCTGTTCGCCACATACAGGAGGGATCCTTGGGCCCTTCACTGGCTCGCCATTCAGCTCCACCACGTCCACTACTGGCCCTGGCCTTTGCTTTGGCTGGTGCCCCATTAAACGTGTGCTCCGGAGCGATCTTTCTCCACCCATCACTAGCATTCTGCCACCAGGGGATATGTGAGTGTGGGAGTCACCATTTGTCACTGGCAGCAGTGTCACAAGTCACTAGACTTCCAGCTACCCGCTGACCTAGGCTGCCTTCTGCCCCAGGCAAGGTCCCGAATCCTTTATCCCAGATGCTGACACCTGGGCACTGGCGGACATTGATTTTTATCAACACAGAGGTCTGAGTGAGGGTCAGAGGGCCAGGTAGGTGAAGTGAAGGCCAGGTGGGCGGGGCTGAGGCTTCTTTGCCATCACCATAGAGACAGTCCCCCCACCGCAAGAGTGGGCGGAGCTTGGGATGGGCCTGGTGACAAGACTGAGCCAATGGCAGAGATCCGGCCCGCCAGGCAGATGACACAGGGCCCTCCATTGTGACCTATGACCCCTAGTGGCCACAGGATTTGAGCACGCCCCGGGAAAGGCTACGCAGGCACAAGGGAGCCCCTGGTGCGGACTGCTTCAGGGCATTGGCAGAGCACGCCAGGTACCTCTTTCCCACTTTCCTGAGGATATCAGTAGGCAAGGCATCCCCACTCAGCATCTCTTGCCTCTCTCTGTCTCTCTCTGCTTGTCTTCGTTCTCTGAAATCTCTTCCTTCTCCCCCTTGTCACTTCACACCTTGGAGTGCCTGACAGAGGGCCTAGAGACCAAAGAGCAAAGGGGGAAGGCCTCTGGCTCTACTGCTTGCCCATGGGGAGAGAAGTTCTGGGAGTCTATCTGGAAGGTCTAGAGAGTAGTGATTGATTGGGGAGCTACATCACGGGCGGACCTGGCCAGGTGAAGCTTGACATCACCGTGGGACCTGGCCAGGTGAAGCTCGCTGACAAGTGGCAGCCTCTCCGGAGACTACTAATTCCGCTCCTAACATTCTATGCAAATAACCGGCTGAGTGCCATGGGCAGAAAACATTGACACATACCTGCCAGAGGCCTATTCTGGGTCTGGAGAGTCCACCCTGGTCTCCCCTGCAACTCATCATCTCAGCACACACTTTGCCTGCACGCATGGAAACCGCCTCTCTCCACGAATGTCTTCACCTGCTAGGAAACACACGATGTCACTCAGCCAAAGGAGAGCACAGGCCAAGTCAACTGAAGCCCCCATTTTCAAGATTTTGCCCTCTGCTGCTCCACAGCCTCCGGTGGCACACTGCATGTGCGTCACTTCTCGGTAGACGAGGCCGAAATCCGGGCATCCAGGGCCCCAGCCGTCCAGAATCTACGGATGGCGGCATATGGATCACCTCTTTGCCTCGTACAGCAGGGAGGCCTGGGCCCTAGACTGGCTCCGCTAGAGCTCCACGACCTCAGCTATTTTCCCTGACCTTTGGCCTGTGCCCTCGTGAGTGTGTCATCTCTACTTCCACTTCTCTTCCCACCACACTGAATCCGCCACCTGCGGATACCTGAGCGTGGACATCAACATCTATCACTGGCTGCAGTGTCACAGGTCACTAGGTGTCTAGGCTCAGGCTGACCTTGGCTGTCTTCTGCCCAGGCAAGGAACCTAATCCTTCCAAGGAAATCAGGACACGTGCTCACTGGCCGACATCCTTTCTTTCATCCACACAGCGGTCTAGATGAGGGGAAAGAGGCCAGGTAGGCCAGGTGAGGGCTGAGTGTGGGGCCTAAGGCTTCTTTCCCAATCACCATGGTGACAGCCACCGGAAGGCTGGGCGGAACTTCGGACGGGGACGAGTCACAAACACTCAGCCAATAGGAGAGGTCCAGCCTAACCGGCCAGTTCCGCAGAGCCCTCCATTTTACCCATGGACAGACAACGGCCCCTTGCGTCTTTGGCCACAAAATCCAGGGCACCCAGGGAATAACTTCACAGTAGGCAACCCCTGATGTGAACACGTTCGACACACTGGGACAGCAGGCAGGTACCTCTTTTCCACTTACGCTAGGATATCACTAGGCAAGGCGCCCTTCCTCAGCATCTGTGGCCTCTCACGTATGTGTTCACTCAGAGGAATCTCTTCATTCTACCCCTGAGACACATCACAAGTATGAGGGGCCTGAGAGAGAGCCTAGAGATGGAACGGGGGAGGCTTCTGGCTGTACTGCTTCCCCGTGGGGACAGAATAGCAGGTAGTCTCTCTGGAAGGTCTTAGCTTCTGTTGACTGACACGCGCAATACAGTAGGGGCGGACCCAGGCCAGGGGGAGCTTGTGGGCAGATGCAACCTCTCCGGCGACGAATAATTGCGCTGCTGCTTTGTATGGTGAAAACCTCCCCCCGCCAAGGGGGATGGGTAGAGAACATTGACCCACACCCGCCAGGGGCCTTTCCTGGGACTAAAGATCCCAACGTGGTCTCAACGTAGTCACCCTCTCAACACACACCTTTCCTGCACACGTAATCCTGCCTTTCTCCGTCAGGGCCCTATCCTACCAGGAAAAAAAGCAAGCCGCTCAAAAAGGCCGATGCCAGGGAAATCGAGGAAACACTGCCAGTTTCCAAATTTTTGCTGTCTACACGTCCCCGCCTCCGGTGCAAGGCTGCCTATGTGGCCGGGCTCCGAAGGCAAGGCCGAAATCCTGGCAGCCTGGGCCCCAGCAGTGCAATGGTTGATGGACGTGGGGACACGGATGACCTGTTCGCCACATACAGGAGGGATCCTTGGGCCCTTCACTGGCTCGTCATTCAGCTCCACGACGTCCACTACTGGCCCTGGCCTTTGCTTTGGCTGGTGCCCCATTAAACGTGTGCTCCGGAGCGATGTTTCTCCACCCATCACTAGCGTTCTGCCACCAGGGGATATGTGAGTGTGGGAGTCACCATTTGTCACTGGCAGCAGTGTCACAAGTCACTAGACTTCCAGCTACCCGCTGACCTAGGCTGCCTTCTGCCCCAGGCAAGGTCCCGAATCCTTTATCCCAGATGCTGACACCTGGGCACTGGCGGACATTGATTTTTATCAACACAGAGGTCTGAGTGAGGGTCAGAGGGCCAGGTAGGTGAAGTGAAGGCCAGGTGGGCGGGGCTGAGGCTTCTTTGCCATCACCATAGAGACAGTCCCCCCACCGCAAGAGTGGGCGGAGCTTGGGATGGGCCTGGTGACAAGACTGAGCCAATGGCAGAGATCCGGCCCGCCAGGCAGATGACACAGGGCCCTCCATTGGGACCTATGACCCCTAGTGGCCACAGGATTTGAGCACGCCCCGGGAAAGGCTACGCAGGCACAAGGGAGCCCCTGGTGCGGACTGCTTCAGGGCATTGGCAGAGCACGCCAGGTACCTCTTTCCCACTTTCCTGAGGATATCAGTAGGCAAGGCATCCCCACTCAGCATCTCTTGCCTCTCTCTGTCTCTCTCTGCTTGTCTTCGTTCTCTGAAATCTCTTCCTTCTCCCCCTTGTCACTTCACACCTTGGAGTGCCTGACAGAGGGCCTAGAGACCAAAGAGCAAAGGGGGAAGGCCTCTGGCTCTACTGCTTGCCCATGGGGAGAGAAGTTCTGGGAGTCTATCTGGAAGGTCTAGAGAGTAGTGATTGATTGGGGAGCTACATCACGGGCGGACCTGGCCAGGTGAAGCTTGACATCACCGTGGGACCTGGCCAGGTGAAGCTCGCTGACAAGTGGCAGCCTCTCCGGAGACTACTAATTCCGCTCCTAACATTCTATGCAAATAACCGGCTGAGTGCCATGGGCAGAAAACATTGACACATACCTGCCAGAGGCCTATTCTGGGTCTGGAGAGTCCACCCTGGTCTCCCCTGCAACTCATCATCTCAGCACACACTTTGCCTGCACGCATGGAAACCGCCTCTCTCCACGAATGTCTTCACCTGCTAGGAAACACACGATGTCACTCAGCCAAAGGAGAGCACAGGCCAAGTCAACTGAAGCCCCCATTTTCAAGATTTTGCCCTCTGCTGCTCCACAGCCTCCGGTGGCACACTGCATGTGCGTCACTTCTCGGTAGACGAGGCCGAAATCCGGGCATCCAGGGCCCCAGCCGTCCAGAATCTACGGATGGCGGCATATGGATCACCTCTTTGCCTCGTACAGCAGGGAGGCCTGGGCCCTAGACTGGCTCCGCTAGAGCTCCACGACCTCAGCTATTTTCCCTGACCTTTGGCCTGTGCCCTCGTGAGTGTGTCATCTCTACTTCCACTTCTCTTCCCACCACACTGAATCCGCCACCTGCGGATACCTGAGCGTGGACATCAACATCTATCACTGGCTGCAGTGTCACAGGTCACTAGGTGTCTAGGCTCAGGCTGACCTTGGCTGTCTTCTGCCCAGGCAAGGAACCTAATCCTTCCAAGGAAATCAGGACACGTGCTCACTGGCCGACATCCTTTCTTTCATCCACACAGCGGTCTAGATGAGGGGAAAGAGGCCAGGTAGGCCAGGTGAGGGCTGAGTGTGGGGCCTAAGGCTTCTTTCCCAATCACCATGGTGACAGCCACCGGAAGGCTGGGCGGAACTTCGGACGGGGACGAGTCACAAACACTCAGCCAATAGGAGAGGTCCAGCCTAACCGGCCAGTTCCGCAGAGCCCTCCATTTTACCCATGGACAGACAACGGCCCCTTGCGTCTTTGGCCACAAAATCCAGGGCACCCAGGGAATAACTTCACAGTAGGCAACCCCTGATGTGAACACGTTCGACACACTGGGACAGCAGGCAGGTACCTCTTTTCCACTTACGCTAGGATATCACTAGGCAAGGCGCCCTTCCTCAGCATCTGTGGCCTCTCACGTATGTGTTCACTCAGAGGAATCTCTTCATTCTACCCCTGAGACACATCACAAGTATGAGGGGCCTGAGAGAGAGCCTAGAGATGGAACGGGGGAGGCTTCTGGCTGTACTGCTTCCCCGTGGGGACAGAATAGCAGGTAGTCTCTCTGGAAGGTCTTAGCTTCTGTTGACTGACACGCGCAATACAGTAGGGGCGGACCCAGGCCAGGGGGAGCTTGTGGGCAGATGCAACCTCTCCGGCGACGAATAATTGCGCTGCTGCTTTGTATGGTGAAAACCTCCCCCCGCCAAGGGGGATGGGTAGAGAACATTGACCCACACCCGCCAGGGGCCTTTCCTGGGACTAAAGATCCCAACGTGGTCTCAACGTAGTCACCCTCTCAACACACACCTTTCCTGCACACGTAATCCTGCCTTTCTCCGTCAGGGCCCTATCCTACCAGGAAAAAAAGCAAGCCGCTCAAAAAGGCCGATGCCAGGGAAATCGAGGAAACACTGCCAGTTTCCAAATTTTTGCTGTCTACACGTCCCCGCCTCCGGTGCAAGGCTGCCTATGTGGCCGGGCTCCGAAGGCAAGGCCGAAATCCTGGCAGCCTGGGCCCCAGCAGTGCAATGGTTGATGGACGTGGGGACACGGATGACCTGTTCGCCACATACAGGAGGGATCCTTGGGCCCTTCACTGGCTCGTCATTCAGCTCCACGACGTCCACTACTGGCCCTGGCCTTTGCTTTGGCTGGTGCCCCATTAAACGTGTGCTCCGGAGCGATGTTTCTCCACCCATCACTAGCGTTCTGCCACCAGGGGATATGTGAGTGTGGGAGTCACCATTTGTCACTGGCAGCAGTGTCACAAGTCACTAGACTTCCAGCTACCCGCTGACCTAGGCTGCCTTCTGCCCCAGGCAAGGTCCCGAATCCTTTATCCCAGATGCTGACACCTGGGCACTGGCGGACATTGATTTTTATCAACACAGAGGTCTGAGTGAGGGTCAGAGGGCCAGGTAGGTGAAGTGAAGGCCAGGTGGGCGGGGCTGAGGCTTCTTTGCCATCACCATAGAGACAGTCCCCCCACCGCAAGAGTGGGCGGAGCTTGGGATGGGCCTGGTGACAAGACTGAGCCAATGGCAGAGATCCGGCCCGCCAGGCAGATGACACAGGGCCCTCCATTGGGACCTATGACCCCTAGTGGCCACAGGATTTGAGCACGCCCCGGGAAAGGCTACGCAGGCACAAGGGAGCCCCTGGTGCGGACTGCTTCAGGGCATTGGCAGAGCACGCCAGGTACCTCTTTCCCACTTTCCTGAGGATATCAGGAGGCAAGGCATCCCCACTCAGCATCTCTTGCCTCTCTCTGTCTCTCTCTGCTTGTCTTCGTTCTCTGAAATCTCTTCCTTCTCCCCCTTGTCACTTCACACCTTGGAGTGCCTGACAGAGGGCCTAGAGACCAAAGAGCAAAGGGGGAAGGCCTCTGGCTCTACTGCTTGCCCATGGGGACAGAAGTTCTGGGAGTCTATCTGGAAGGTCTAGAGAGTAGTGATTGATTGGGGAGCTACATCACGGGCGGACCTGGCCAGGTGAAGCTTGACATCACCGTGGGACCTGGCCAGGTGAAGCTCGCTGACAAGTGGCAGCCTCTCCGGAGACTACTAATTCCGCTCCTAACATTCTATGCAAATAACCGGCTGAGTGCCATGGGCAGAAAACATTGACACATACCTGCCAGAGGCCTATTCTGGGTCTGGAGAGTCCACCCTGGTCTCCCCTGCAACTCATCATCTCAGCACACACTTTGCCTGCACGCATGGAAACCGCCTCTCTCCACGAATGTCTTCACCTGCTAGGAAACACACGATGTCACTCAGCCAAAGGAGAGCACAGGCCAAGTCAACTGAAGCCCCCATTTTCAAGATTTTGCCCTCTGCTGCTCCACAGCCTCCGGTGGCACACTGCATGTGCGTCACTTCTCGGTAGACGAGGCCGAAATCCGGGCATCCAGGGCCCCAGCCGTCCAGAATCTACGGATGGCGGCATATGGATCACCTCTTTGCCTCGTACAGCAGGGAGGCCTGGGCCCTAGACTGGCTCCGCTAGAGCTCCACGACCTCAGCTATTTTCCCTGACCTTTGGCCTGTGCGCTCGTGAGTGTGTCATCTCTACTTCCACTTCTCTTCCCACCACACTGAATCCGCCACCTGCGGATACCTGAGCGTGGACATCAACATCTATCACTGGCTGCAGTGTCACAGGTCACTAGGTGTCTAGGCTCAGGCTGACCTTGGCTGTCTTCTGCCCAGGCAAGGAACCTAATCCTTCCAAGGAAATCAGGACACGTGCTCACTGGCCGACATCCTTTCTTTCATCCACACAGCGGTCTAGATGAGGGGAAAGAGGCCAGGTAGGCCAGGGGAGGGCTGAGTGTGGGGCCTAAGGCTTCTTTCCCAATCACCATGGTGACAGCCACCGGAAGGCTGGGCGGAACTTCGGACGGGGACGAGTCACAAACACTCAGCCAATAGGAGAGGTCCAGCCTAACCGGCCAGTTCCGCAGAGCCCTCCATTTTACCCATGGACAGACAACGGCCCCTTGCGTCTTTGGCCACAAAATCCAGGGCACCCAGGGAATAACTTCACAGTAGGCAACCCCTGATGTGAACACGTTCGACACACTGGGACAGCAGGCAGGTACCTCTTTTCCACTTACGCTAGGATATCACTAGGCAAGGCGCCCTTCCTCAGCATCTCTGGCCTCTCACGTATGTGTTCACTCAGAGGAATCTCTTCATTCTACCCCTGAGACACATCACAAGTATGAGGGGCCTGAGAGAGAGCCTAGAGATGGAACGGGGGAGGCTTCTGGCTGTACTGCTTCCCCGTGGGGACAGAATAGCAGGTAGTCTCTCTGGAAGGTCTTAGCTTCTGTTGACTGACACGCGCAATACAGTAGGGGCGGACCCTGGCCAGGGGGAGCTTGTGGGCAGATGCAACCTCTCCGGCGACGAATAATTGCGCTGCTGCTTTGTATGGTGAAAACCTCCCCCCGCCAAGGGGGATGGGTAGAGAACATTGACCCACACCCGCCAGGGGCCTTTCCTGGGACTAAAGATCCCAACGTGGTCTCAACGTCGTCACCCTCTCAACACACACCTTTCCTGCACACGTAATCCTGCCTTTCTCCGTCAGGGCCCTATCCTACCAGGAAAAAAAGCAAGCCGCTCAAAGAGGCCCATGCCAGGGAAATCGAGGAAACACTGCCAGTTTCCAAATTTTTGCTGTCTACACGTCCCCGCCTCCGGTGCAAGGCTGCCTATGTGGCCGGGCTCCGAAGGCAAGGCCGAAATCCTGGCAGCCTGGGCCCCAGCAGTGCAATGGTTGATGGACGTGGGGACACGGATGACCTGTTCGCCACATACAGGAGGGATCCTTGGGCCCTTCACTGGCTCGCCATTCAGCTCCACGACGTCCACTACTGGCCCTGGCCTTTGCTTTGGCTGGTGCCCCATTAAACGTGTGCTCCGGAGCGATCTTTCTCCACCCATCACTAGCATTCTGCCACCAGGGGATATGTGAGTGTGGGAGTCACCATTTGTCACTGGCAGCAGTGTCACAAGTCACTAGACTTCCAGCTACCCGCTGACCTAGGCTGCCTTCTGCCCCAGGCAAGGTCCCGAATCCTTTATCCCAGATGCTGACACCTGGGCACTGGCGGACATTGATTTTTATCAACACAGAGGTCTGAGTGAGGGTCAGAGGGCCAGGTAGGTGAAGTGAAGGCCAGGTGGGCGGGGCTGAGGCTTCTTTGCCATCACCATAGAGACAGTCCCCCCACCGCAAGAGTGGGCGGAGCTTGGGATGGGCCTGGTGACAAGACTGAGCCAATGGCAGAGATCCGGCCCGCCAGGCAGATGACACAGGGCCCTCCATTGTGACCTATGACCCCTAGTGGCCACAGGATTTGAGCACGCCCCGGGAAAGGCTACGCAGGCACAAGGGAGCCCCTGGTGCGGACTGCTTCAGGGCATTGGCAGAGCACGCCAGGTACCTCTTTCCCACTTTCCTGAGGATATCAGTAGGCAAGGCATCCCCACTCAGCATCTCTTGCCTCTCTCTGTCTCTCTCTGCTTGTCTTCGTTCTCTGAAATCTCTTCCTTCTCCCCCTTGTCACTTCACACCTTGGAGTGCCTGACAGAGGGCCTAGAGACCAAAGAGCAAAGGGGGAAGGCCTCTGGCTCTACTGCTTGCCCATGGGGAGAGAAGTTCTGGGAGTCTATCTGGAAGGTCTAGAGAGTAGTGATTGATTGGGGAGCTACATCACGGGCGGACCTGGCCAGGTGAAGCTTGACATCACCGTGGGACCTGGCCAGGTGAAGCTCGCTGACAAGTGGCAGCCTCTCCGGAGACTACTAATTCCGCTCCTAACATTCTATGCAAATAACCGGCTGAGTGCCATGGGCAGAAAACATTGACACATACCTGCCAGAGGCCTATTCTGGGTCTGGAGAGTCCACCCTGGTCTCCCCTGCAACTCATCATCTCAGCACACACTTTGCCTGCACGCATGGAAACCGCCTCTCTCCACGAATGTCTTCACCTGCTAGGAAACACACGATGTCACTCAGCCAAAGGAGAGCACAGGCCAAGTCAACTGAAGCCCCCATTTTCAAGATTTTGCCCTCTGCTGCTCCACAGCCTCCGGTGGCACACTGCATGTGCGTCACTTCTCGGTAGACGAGGCCGAAATCCGGGCATCCAGGGCCCCAGCCGTCCAGAATCTACGGATGGCGGCATATGGATCACCTCTTTGCCTCGTACAGCAGGGAGGCCTGGGCCCTAGACTGGCTCCGCTAGAGCTCCACGACCTCAGCTATTTTCCCTGACCTTTGGCCTGTGCCCTCGTGAGTGTGTCATCTCTACCTCCACTTCTCTTCCCACCACACTGAATCCGCCACCTGCGGATACCTGAGCGTGGACATCAACATCTATCACTGGCTGCAGTGTCACAGGTCACTAGGTGTCTAGGCTCAGGCTGACCTTGGCTGTCTTCTGCCCAGGCAAGGAACCTAATCCTTCCAAGGAAATCAGGACACGTGCTCACTGGCCGACATCCTTTCTTTCATCCACACAGCGGTCTAGATGAGGGGAAAGAGGCCAGGTAGGCCAGGTGAGGGCTGAGTGTGGGGCCTAAGGCTTCTTTCCCAATCACCATGGTGACAGCCACCGGAAGGCTGGGCGGAACTTCGGACGGGGACGAGTCACAAACACTCAGCCAATAGGAGAGGTCCAGCCTAACCGGCCAGTTCCGCAGAGCCCTCCATTTTACCCATGGACAGACAACGGCCCCTTGCGTCTTTGGCCACAAAATCCAGGGCACCCAGGGAATAACTTCACAGTAGGCAACCCCTGATGTGAACACGTTCGACACACTGGGACAGCAGGCAGGTACCTCTTTTCCACTTACGCTAGGATATCACTAGGCAAGGCGCCCTTCCTCAGCATCTCTGGCCTCTCACGTATGTGTTCACTCAGAGGAATCTCTTCATTCTACCCCTGAGACACATCACAAGTATGAGGGGCCTGAGAGAGAGCCTAGAGATGGAACGGGGGAGGCTTCTGGCTGTACTGCTTCCCCGTGGGGACAGAATAGCAGGTAGTCTCTCTGGAAGGTCTTAGCTTCTGTTGACTGACACGCGCAATACAGTAGGGGCGGACCCAGGCCAGGGGGAGCTTGTGGGCAGATGCAACCTCTCCGGCGACGAATAATTGCGCTGCTGCTTTGTATGGTGAAAACCTCCCCCCGCCAAGGGGGATGGGTAGAGAACATTGACCCACACCCGCCAGGGGCCTTTCCTGGGACTAAAGATCCCAACGTGGTCTCAACGTAGTCACCCTCTCAACACACACCTTTCCTGCACACGTAATCCTGCCTTTCTCCGTCAGGGCCCTATCCTACCAGGAAAAAAAGCAAGCCGCTCAAAAAGGCCGATGCCAGGGAAATCGAGGAAACACTGCCAGTTTCCAAATTTTTGCTGTCTACACGTCCCCGCCTCCGGTGCAAGGCTGCCTATGTGGCCGGGCTCCGAAGGCAAGGCCGAAATCCTGGCAGCCTGGGCCCCAGCAGTGCAATGGTTGATGGACGTGGGGACACGGATGACCTGTTCGCCACATACAGGAGGGATCCTTGGGCCCTTCACTGGCTCGTCATTCAGCTCCACGACGTCCACTACTGGCCCTGGCCTTTTCTTTGGCTGGTGCCCCATTAAACGTGTGCTCCGGAGCGATGTTTCTCCACCCATCACTAGCATTCTGCCACCAGGGGATATGTGAGTGTGGGAGTCACCATTTGTCACTGGCAGCAGTGTCACAAGTCACTAGACTTCCAGCTACCCGCTGACCTAGGCTGCCTTCTGCCCCAGGCAAGGTCCCGAATCCTTTATCCCAGATGCTGACACCTGGGCACTGGCGGACATTGATTTTTATCAACACAGAGGTCTGAGTGAGGGTCAGAGGGCCAGGTAGGTGAAGTGAAGGCCAGGTGGGTGGGGCTGAGGCTTCTTTGCCATCACCATAGAGACAGTCCCCCCACCGCAAGAGTGGGCGGAGCTTGGGATGGGCCTGGTGACAAGACTGAGCCAATGGCAGAGATCCGGCCCGCCAGGCAGATGACACAGGGCCCTCCATTGGGACCTATGACCCCTAGTGGCCACAGGATTTGAGCACGCCCCGGGAAAGGCTACGCAGGCACAAGGGAGCCCCTGGTGCGGACTGCTTCAGGGCATTGGCAGAGCACGCCAGGTACCTCTTTCCCACTTTCCTGAGGATATCAGTAGGCAAGGCATCCCCACTCAGCATCTCTTGCCTCTCTCTGTCTCTCTCTGCTTGTCTTCGTTCTCTGAAATCTCTTCCTTCTCCCCCTTGTCACTTCACACCTTGGAGTGCCTGACAGAGGGCCTAGAGACCAAAGAGCAAAGGGGGAAGGCCTCTGGCTCTACTGCTTGCCCATGGGGAGAGAAGTTCTGGGAGTCTATCTGGAAGGTCTAGAGAGCAGTGATTGATTGGGGAGCTACATCACGGGCGGACCTGGCCAGGTGAAGCTTGACATCACCGTGGGACCTGGCCAGGTGAAGCTCGCTGACAAGTGGCAGCCTCTCCGGAGACTACTAATTCCGCTCCTAACATTCTATGCAAATAACCGGCTGAGTGCCATGGGCAGAAAACATTGACACATACCTGCCAGAGGCCTATTCTGGGTCTGGAGAGTCCACCCTGGTCTCCCCTGCAACTCATCATCTCAGCACACACTTTGCCTGCACGCATGGAAACCGCCTCTCTCCACGAATGTCTTCACCTGCTAGGAAACACACGATGTCACTCAGCCAAAGGAGAGCACAGGCCAAGTCAACTGAAGCCCCCATTTTCAAGATTTTGCCCTCTGCTGCTCCACAGCCTCCGGTGGCACACTGCATGTGCGTCACTTCTCGGTAGACGAGGCCGAAATCCGGGCATCCAGGGCCCCAGCCGTCCAGAATCTACGGATGGCGGCATATGGATCACCTCTTTGCCTCGTACAGCAGGGAGGCCTGGGCCCTAGACTGGCTCCGCTAGAGCTCCACGACCTCAGCTATTTTCCCTGACCTTTGGCCTGTGCCCTCGTGAGTGTGTCATCTCTACCTCCACTTCTCTTCCCACCACACTGAATCCGCCACCTGCGGATACCTGAGCGTGGACATCAACATCTATCACTGGCTGCAGTGTCACAGGTCACTAGGTGTCTAGGCTCAGGCTGACCTTGGCTGTCTTCTGCCCAGGCAAGGAACCTAATCCTTCCAAGGAAATGAGGACACGTGCTCACTGGCCGACATCCTTTCTTTCATCCACACAGCGGTCTAGATGAGGGGAAAGAGGCCAGGTAGGCCAGGTGAGGGCTGAGTGTGGGGCCTAAGGCTTCTTTCCCAATCACCATGGTGACAGCCACCGGAAGGCTGGGCGGAACTTCGGACGGGGACGAGTCACAAACACTCAGCCAATAGGAGAGGTCCAGCCTAACCGGCCAGTTCCGCAGAGCCCTCCATTTTACCCATGGACAGACAACGGCCCCTTGCGTCTTTGGCCACAAAATCCAGGGCACCCAGGGAATAACTTCACAGTAGGCAACCCCTGATGTGAACACGTTCGACACACTGGGACAGCAGGCAGGTACCTCTTTTCCACTTACGCTAGGATATCACTAGGCAAGGCGCCCTTCCTCAGCATCTCTGGCCTCTCACGTATGTGTTCACTCAGAGGAATCTCTTCATTCTACCCCTGAGACACATCACAAGTATGAGGGGCCTGAGAGAGAGCCTAGAGATGGAACGGGGGAGGCTTCTGGCTGTACTGCTTCCCCGTGGGGACAGAATAGCAGGTAGTCTCTCTGGAAGGTCTTAGCTTCTGTTGACTGACACGCGCAATACAGTAGGGGCGGACCCTGGCCAGGGGGAGCTTGTGGGCAGATGCAACCTCTCCGGCGACGAATAATTGCGCTGCTGCTTTGTATGGTGAAAACCTCCCCCCGCCAAGGGGGATGGGTAGAGAACATTGACCCACACCCGCCAGGGGCCTTTCCTGGGACTAAAGATCCCAACGTGGTCTCAACGTCGTCACCCTCTCAACACACACCTTTCCTGCACACGTAATCCTGCCTTTCTCCGTCAGGGCCCTATCCTACCAGGAAAAAAAGCAAGCCGCTCAAAGAGGCCGATGCCAGGGAAATCGAGGAAACACTGCCAGTTTCCAAATTTTTGCTGTCTACACGTCCCCGCCTCCGGTGCAAGGCTGCCTATGTGGCCGGGCTCCGAAGGCAAGGCCGAAATCCTGGCAGCCTGGGCCCCAGCAGTGCAATGGTTGATGGACGTGGGGACACGGATGACCTGTTCGCCACATACAGGAGGGATCCTTGGGCCCTTCACTGGCTCGCCACTCAGCTCCGCGACGTCCACTACTGGCCCTGGCCTTTACTTTGGCTGGTGCCCCATTAAACGTGTGCTCCGGAGCGATGTTTCTCCACCCATCACTAGCGTTCTGCCACCAGGGGATATGTGAGTGTGGGAGTCACCATTTGTCACTGGCAGCAGTGTCCCAAGTCACTAGACTTCCAGCTACCCGCTGACCTAGGCTGCCTTCTGCCCCAGGCAAGGTCCCGAATCCTTTATCCCAGATGCTGACACCTGGGCACTGGCGGACATTGATTTTTATCAACACAGAGGTCTGAGTGAGGGTCAGAGGGCCAGGTAGGTGAAGTCAAGGCCAGGTGGGCGGGGCTGAGGCTTCTTTGCCATCACCATAGAGACAGTCCCCCCACCGCAAGAGTGGGCGGAGCTTGGGATGGGCCTGGTGACAAGACTGAGCCAATGGCAGAGATCCGGCCCGCCAGGCAGATGACACAGGGCCCTCCATTGTGACCTATGACCCCTAGTGGCCACAGGATTTGAGCACGCCCCGGGAAAGGCTACGCAGGCACAAGGGAGCCCCTGGTGCGGACTGCTTCAGGGCATTGGCAGAGCACGCCAGGTACCTCTTTCCCACTTTCCTGAGGATATCAGTAGGCAAGGCATCCCCACTCAGCATCTCTTGCCTCTCTCTGTCTCTCTCTGCTTGTCTTCGTTCTCTGAAATCTCTTCCTTCTCCCCCTTGTCACTTCACACCTTGGAGTGCCTGACAGAGGGCCTAGAGACCAAAGAGCAAAGGGGGAAGGCCTCTGGCTCTACTGTTTGCCCATGGGGACAGAAGTTCTGGGAGTCTATCTGGAAGGTCTAGAGAGCAGTGATTGATTGGGGAGCTACATCACGGGCGGACCTGGCCAGGTGAAGCTTGACATCACCGTGGGACCTGGCCAGGTGAAGCTCGCTGACAAGTGGCAGCCTCTCCGGAGACTACTAATTCCGCTCCTAACATTCTATGCAAATAACCGGCTGAGTGCCATGGGCAGAAAACATTGACACATACCTGCCAGAGGCCTATTCTGGGTCTGGAGAGTCCACCCTGGTCTCCCCTGCAAATCATCATCTCAGCACACACTTTGCCTGCACGCATGGAAACCGCCTCTCTCCACGAATGTCTTCACCTGCTAGGAAACACACGATGTCACTCAGCCAAAGGAGAGCACAGGCCAAGTCAACTGAAGCCCCCATTTTCAAGATTTTGCCCTCTGCTGCTCCACAGCCTCCGGTGGCACACTGCATGTGCGTCACTTCTCGGTAGACGAGGTCGAAATCCGGGCATCCAGGGAACCAGCCGTCCAGAATCTACGGATGGCGGCATATGGATCACCTCTTTGCCTCGTACAGCAGGGAGGCCTGGGCCCTAGACTGGCTCCGCTAGAGCTCCACGACCTCAGCTATTTTCCCTGACCTTTGGTCTGTGCCCTCGTGAGTGTGTCATCTCTACTTCCACTTCTCTTCCCACCACACTGAATCCGCCACCTGCGGATACCTGAGCGTGGACATCAACATCTATCACTGGCTGCAGTGTCACAGGTCACTAGGTGTCTAGGCTCAGGCTGACCTTGGCTGTCTTCTGCCCAGGCAAGGAACCTAATCCTTCCAAGGAAATCAGGACACGTGCTCACTGGCCGACATCCTTTCTTTCATCCACACAGCGGTCTAGATGAGGGTAATGAGGCCAGGTAGGCCAGGTGAGGGCTGAGTGTGGGGCCTAAGGCTTCTTTCCCAATCACCATGGTGACAGCCACCGGAAGGCTGGGCGGAACTTCGGACGGGGACGAGTCACAAACACTCAGCCAATAGGAGAGGTCCAGCCTAACCGGCCAGTTCCGCAGAGCCCTCCATTTTACCCATGGACAGACAACGGCCCCTTGCGTCTTTGGCCACAAAATCCAGGGCACCCAGGGAATAACTTCACAGTAGGCAACCCCTGATGTGAACACGTTCGACACACTGGGACAGCAGGCAGGTACCTCTTTTCCACTTACGCTAGGATATCACTAGGCAAGGCGCCCTTCCTCAGCATCTCTGGCCTCTCACGTATGTGTTCACTCAGAGGAATCTCTTCATTCTACCCCTGAGACACATCACAAGTATGAGGGGCCTGAGAGAGAGCCTAGAGATGGAACGGGGGAGGCTTCTGGCTGTACTGCTTCCCCGTGGGGACAGAATAGCAGGTAGTCTCTCTGGAAGGTCTTAGCTTCTGTTGACTGACACGCGCAATACAGTAGGGGCGGACCCTGGCCAGGGGGAGCTTGTGGGCAGATGCAACCTCTCCGGCGACGAATAATTGCGCTGCTGCTTTGTATGGTGAAAACCTCCCCCCGCCAAGGGGGATGGGTAGAGAACATTGACCCACACCCGCCAGGGGCCTTTCCTGGGACTAAAGATCCCAACGTGGTCTCAACGTCGTCACCCTCTCAACACACACCTTTCCTGCACACGTAATCCTGCCTTTCTCCGTCAGGGCCCTATCCTACCAGGAAAAAAAGCAAGCCGCTCAAAGAGGCCCATGCCAGGGAAATCGAGGAAACACTGCCAGTTTCCAAATTTTTGCTGTCTACACGTCCCCGCCTCCGGTGCAAGGCTGCCTATGTGGCCGGGCTCCGAAGGCAAGGCCGAAATCCTGGCAGCCTGGGCCCCAGCAGTGCAATGGTTGATGGACGTGGGGACACGGATGACCTGTTCGCCACATACAGGAGGGATCCTTGGGCCCTTCACTGGCTCGCCATTCAGCTCCACGACGTCCACTACTGGCCCTGGCCTTTGCTTTGGCTGGTGCCCCATTAAACGTGTGCTCCGGAGCGATCTTTCTCCACCCATCACTAGCATTCTGCCACCAGGGGATATGTGAGTGTGGGAGTCACCATTTGTCACTGGCAGCAGTGTCACAAGTCACTAGACTTCCAGCTACCCGCTGACCTAGGCTGCCTTCTGCCCCAGGCAAGGTCCCGAATCCTTTATCCCAGATGCTGACACCTGGGCACTGGCGGACATTGATTTTTATCAACACAGAGGTCTGAGTGAGGGTCAGAGGGCCAGGTAGGTGAAGTGAAGGCCAGGTGGGCGGGGCTGAGGCTTCTTTGCCATCACCATAGAGACAGTCCCCCCACCGCAAGAGTGGGCGGAGCTTGGGATGGGCCTGGTGACAAGACTGAGCCAATGGCAGAGATCCGGCCCGCCAGGCAGATGACACAGGGCCCTCCATTGTGACCTATGACCCCTAGTGGCCACAGGATTTGAGCACGCCCCGGGAAAGGCTACGCAGGCACAAGGGAGCCCCTGGTGCGGACTGCTTCAGGGCATTGGCAGAGCACGCCAGGTACCTCTTTCCCACTTTCCTGAGGATATCAGTAGGCAAGGCATCCCCACTCAGCATCTCTTGCCTCTCTCTGTCTCTCTCTGCTTGTCTTCGTTCTCTGAAATCTCTTCCTTCTCCCCCTTGTCACTTCACACCTTGGAGTGCCTGACAGAGGGCCTAGAGACCAAAGAGCAAAGGGGGAAGGCCTCTGGCTCTACTGCTTGCCCATGGGGAGAGAAGTTCTGGGAGTCTATCTGGAAGGTCTAGAGAGTAGTGATTGATTGGGGAGCTACATCACGGGCGGACCTGGCCAGGTGAAGCTTGACATCACCGTGGGACCTGGCCAGGTGAAGCTCGCTGACAAGTGGCAGCCTCTCCGGAGACTACTAATTCCGCTCCTAACATTCTATGCAAATAACCGGCTGAGTGCCATGGGCAGAAAACATTGACACATACCTGCCAGAGGCCTATTCTGGGTCTGGAGAGTCCACCCTGGTCTCCCCTGCAACTCATCATCTCAGCACACACTTTGCCTGCACGCATGGAAACCGCCTCTCTCCACGAATGTCTTCACCTGCTAGGAAACACACGATGTCACTCAGCCAAAGGAGAGCACAGGCCAAGTCAACTGAAGCCCCCATTTTCAAGATTTTGCCCTCTGCTGCTCCACAGCCTCCGGTGGCACACTGCATGTGCGTCACTTCTCGGTAGACGAGGCCGAAATCCGGGCATCCAGGGCCCCAGCCGTCCAGAATCTACGGATGGCGGCATATGGATCACCTCTTTGCCTCGTACAGCAGGGAGGCCTGGGCCCTAGACTGGCTCCGCTAGAGCTCCACGACCTCAGCTATTTTCCCTGACCTTTGGTCTGTGCCCTCGTGAGTGTGTCATCTCTACCTCCACTTCTCTTCCCACCACACTGAATCCGCCACCTGCGGATACCTGAGCGTGGACATCAACATCTATCACTGGCTGCAGTGTCACAGGTCACTAGGTGTCTAGGCTCAGGCTGACCTTGGCTGTCTTCTGCCCAGGCAAGGAACCTAATCCTTCCAAGGAAATCAGGACACGTGCTCACTGGCCGACATCCTTTCTTTCATCCACACAGCGGTCTAGATGAGGGGAAAGAGGCCAGGTAGGCCAGGTGAGGGCTGAGTGTGGGGCCTAAGGCTTCTTTCCCAATCACCATGGTGACAGCCACCGGAAGGCTGGGCGGAACTTCGGACGGGGACGAGTCACAAACACTCAGCCAATAGGAGAGGTCCAGCCTAACCGGCCAGTTCCGCAGAGCCCTCCATTTTACCCATGGACAGACAACGGCCCCTTGCGTCTTTGGCCACAAAATCCAGGGCACCCAGGGAATAACTTCACAGTAGGCAACCCCTGATGTGAACACGTTCGACACACTGGGACAGCAGGCAGGTACCTCTTTTCCACTTACGCTAGGATATCACTAGGCAAGGCGCCCTTCCTCAGCATCTCTGGCCTCTCACGTATGTGTTCACTCAGAGGAATCTCTTCATTCTACCCCTGAGACACATCACAAGTATGAGGGGCCTGAGAGAGAGCCTAGAGATGGAACGGGGGAGGCTTCTGGCTGTACTGCTTCCCCGTGGGGACAGAATAGCAGGTAGTCTCTCTGGAAGGTCTTAGCTTCTGTTGACTGACACGCGCAATACAGTAGGGGCGGACCCAGGCCAGGGGGAGCTTGTGGGCAGATGCAACCTCTCCGGCGACGAATAATTGCGCTGCTGCTTTGTATGGTGAAAACCTCCCCCCGCCAAGGGGGATGGGTAGAGAACATTGACCCACACCCGCCAGGGGCCTTTCCTGGGACTAAAGATCCCAACGTGGTCTCAACGTAGTCACCCTCTCAACACACACCTTTCCTGCACACGTAATCCTGCCTTTCTCCGTCAGGGCCCTATCCTACCAGGAAAAAAAGCAAGCCGCTCAAAAAGGCCGATGCCAGGGAAATCGAGGAAACACTGCCAGTTTCCAAATTTTTGCTGTCTACACGTCCCCGCCTCCGGTGCAAGGCTGCCTATGTGGCCGGGCTCCGAAGGCAAGGCCGAAATCCTGGCAGCCTGGGCCCCAGCAGTGCAATGGTTGATGGACGTGGGGACACGGATGACCTGTTCGCCACATACAGGAGGGATCCTTGGGCCCTTCACTGGCTCGTCATTCAGCTCCACGACGTCCACTACTGGCCCTGGCCTTTGCTTTGGCTGGTGCCCCATTAAACGTGTGCTCCGGAGCGATGTTTCTCCACCCATCACTAGCGTTCTGCCACCAGGGGATATGTGAGTGTGGGAGTCACCATTTGTCACTGGCAGCAGTGTCACAAGTCACTAGACTTCCAGCTACCCGCTGACCTAGGCTGCCTTCTGCCCCAGGCAAGGTCCCGAATCCTTTATCCCAGATGCTGACACCTGGGCACTGGCGGACATTGATTTTTATCAACACAGAGGTCTGAGTGAGGGTCAGAGGGCCAGGTAGGTGAAGTGAAGGCCAGGTGGGCGGGGCTGAGGCTTCTTTGCCATCACCATAGAGACAGTCCCCCCACCGCAAGAGTGGGCGGAGCTTGGGATGGGCCTGGTGACAAGACTGAGCCAATGGCAGAGATCCGGCCCGCCAGGCAGATGACACAGGGCCCTCCATTGTGACCTATGACCCCTAGTGGCCACAGGATTTGAGCACGCCCCGGGAAAGGCTACGCAGGCACAAGGGAGCCCCTGGTGCGGACTGCTTCAGGGCATTGGCAGAGCACGCCAGGTACCTCTTTCCCACTTTCCTGAGGATATCAGTAGGCAAGGCATCCCCACTCAGCATCTCTTGCCTCTCTCTGTCTCTCTCTGCTTGTCTTCGTTCTCTGAAATCTCTTCCTTCTCCCCCTTGTCACTTCACACCTTGGAGTGCCTGACAGAGGGCCTAGAGACCAAAGAGCAAAGGGGGAAGGCCTCTGGCTCTACTGTTTGCCCATGGGGACAGAAGTTCTGGGAGTCTATCTGGAAGGTCTAGAGAGCAGTGATTGATTGGGGAGCTACATCACGGGCGGACCTGGCCAGGTGAAGCTTGACATCACCGTGGGACCTGGCCAGGTGAAGCTCGCTGACAAGTGGCAGCCTCTCCGGAGACTACTAATTCCGCTCCTAACATTCTATGCAAATAACCGGCTGAGTGCCATGGGCAGAAAACATTGACACATACCTGCCAGAGGCCTATTCTGGGTCTGGAGAGTCCACCCTGGTCTCCCCTGCAAATCATCATCTCAGCACACACTTTGCCTGCACGCATGGAAACCGCCTCTCTCCACGAATGTCTTCACCTGCTAGGAAACACACGATGTCACTCAGCCAAAGGAGAGCACAGGCCAAGTCAACTGAAGCCCCCATTTTCAAGATTTTGCCCTCTGCTGCTCCACAGCCTCCGGTGGCACACTGCATGTGCGTCACTTCTCGGTAGACGAGGTCGAAATCCGGGCATCCAGGGAACCAGCCGTCCAGAATCTACGGATGGCGGCATATGGATCACCTCTTTGCCTCGTACAGCAGGGAGGCCTGGGCCCTAGACTGGCTCCGCTAGAGCTCCACGACCTCAGCTATTTTCCCTGACCTTTGGTCTGTGCCCTCGTGAGTGTGTCATCTCTACTTCCACTTCTCTTCCCACCACACTGAATCCGCCACCTGCGGATACCTGAGCGTGGACATCAACATCTATCACTGGCTGCAGTGTCACAGGTCACTAGGTGTCTAGGCTCAGGCTGACCTTGGCTGTCTTCTGCCCAGGCAAGGAACCTAATCCTTCCAAGGAAATCAGGACACGTGCTCACTGGCCGACATCCTTTCTTTCATCCACACAGCGGTCTAGATGAGGGTAATGAGGCCAGGTAGGCCAGGTGAGGGCTGAGTGTGGGGCCTAAGGCTTCTTTCCCAATCACCATGGTGACAGCCACCGGAAGGCTGGGCGGAACTTCGGACGGGGACGAGTCACAAACACTCAGCCAATAGGAGAGGTCCAGCCTAACCGGCCAGTTCCGCAGAGCCCTCCATTTTACCCATGGACAGACAACGGCCCCTTGCGTCTTTGGCCACAAAATCCAGGGCACCCAGGGAATAACTTCACAGTAGGCAACCCCTGATGTGAACACGTTCGACACACTGGGACAGCAGGCAGGTACCTCTTTTCCACTTACGCTAGGATATCACTAGGCAAGGCGCCCTTCCTCAGCATCTCTGGCCTCTCACGTATGTGTTCACTCAGAGGAATCTCTTCATTCTACCCCTGAGACACATCACAAGTATGAGGGGCCTGAGAGAGAGCCTAGAGATGGAACGGGGGAGGCTTCTGGCTGTACTGCTTCCCCGTGGGGACAGAATAGCAGGTAGTCTCTCTGGAAGGTCTTAGCTTCTGTTGACTGACACGCGCAATACAGTAGGGGCGGACCCTGGCCAGGGGGAGCTTGTGGGCAGATGCAACCTCTCCGGCGACGAATAATTGCGCTGCTGCTTTGTATGGTGAAAACCTCCCCCCGCCAAGGGGGATGGGTAGAGAACATTGACCCACACCCGCCAGGGGCCTTTCCTGGGACTAAAGATCCCAACGTGGTCTCAACGTCGTCACCCTCTCAACACACACCTTTCCTGCACACGTAATCCTGCCTTTCTCCGTCAGGGCCCTATCCTACCAGGAAAAAAAGCAAGCCGCTCAAAGAGGCCCATGCCAGGGAAATCGAGGAAACACTGCCAGTTTCCAAATTTTTGCTGTCTACACGTCCCCGCCTCCGGTGCAAGGCTGCCTATGTGGCCGGGCTCCGAAGGCAAGGCCGAAATCCTGGCAGCCTGGGCCCCAGCAGTGCAATGGTTGATGGACGTGGGGACACGGATGACCTGTTCGCCACATACAGGAGGGATCCTTGGGCCCTTCACTGGCTCGCCATTCAGCTCCACGACGTCCACTACTGGCCCTGGCCTTTGCTTTGGCTGGTGCCCCATTAAACGTGTGCTCCGGAGCGATCTTTCTCCACCCATCACTAGCATTCTGCCACCAGGGGATATGTGAGTGTGGGAGTCACCATTTGTCACTGGCAGCAGTGTCACAAGTCACTAGACTTCCAGCTACCCGCTGACCTAGGCTGCCTTCTGCCCCAGGCAAGGTCCCGAATCCTTTATCCCAGATGCTGACACCTGGGCACTGGCGGACATTGATTTTTATCAACACAGAGGTCTGAGTGAGGGTCAGAGGGCCAGGTAGGTGAAGTGAAGGCCAGGTGGGCGGGGCTGAGGCTTCTTTGCCATCACCATAGAGACAGTCCCCCCACCGCAAGAGTGGGCGGAGCTTGGGATGGGCCTGGTGACAAGACTGAGCCAATGGCAGAGATCCGGCCCGCCAGGCAGATGACACAGGGCCCTCCATTGTGACCTATGACCCCTAGTGGCCACAGGATTTGAGCACGCCCCGGGAAAGGCTACGCAGGCACAAGGGAGCCCCTGGTGCGGACTGCTTCAGGGCATTGGCAGAGCACGCCAGGTACCTCTTTCCCACTTTCCTGAGGATATCAGTAGGCAAGGCATCCCCACTCAGCATCTCTTGCCTCTCTCTGTCTCTCTCTGCTTGTCTTCGTTCTCTGAAATCTCTTCCTTCTCCCCCTTGTCACTTCACACCTTGGAGTGCCTGACAGAGGGCCTAGAGACCAAAGAGCAAAGGGGGAAGGCCTCTGGCTCTACTGCTTGCCCATGGGGAGAGAAGTTCTGGGAGTCTATCTGGAAGGTCTAGAGAGTAGTGATTGATTGGGGAGCTACATCACGGGCGGACCTGGCCAGGTGAAGCTTGACATCACCGTGGGACCTGGCCAGGTGAAGCTCGCTGACAAGTGGCAGCCTCTCCGGAGACTACTAATTCCGCTCCTAACATTCTATGCAAATAACCGGCTGAGTGCCATGGGCAGAAAACATTGACACATACCTGCCAGAGGCCTATTCTGGGTCTGGAGAGTCCACCCTGGTCTCCCCTGCAACTCATCATCTCAGCACACACTTTGCCTGCACGCATGGAAACCGCCTCTCTCCACGAATGTCTTCACCTGCTAGGAAACACACGATGTCACTCAGCCAAAGGAGAGCACAGGCCAAGTCAACTGAAGCCCCCATTTTCAAGATTTTGCCCTCTGCTGCTCCACAGCCTCCGGTGGCACACTGCATGTGCGTCACTTCTCGGTAGACGAGGCCGAAATCCGGGCATCCAGGGCCCCAGCCGTCCAGAATCTACGGATGGCGGCATATGGATCACCTCTTTGCCTCGTACAGCAGGGAGGCCTGGGCCCTAGACTGGCTCCGCTAGAGCTCCACGACCTCAGCTATTTTCCCTGACCTTTGGCCTGTGCCCTCGTGAGTGTGTCATCTCTACCTCCACTTCTCTTCCCACCACACTGAATCCGCCACCTGCGGATACCTGAGCGTGGACATCAACATCTATCACTGGCTGCAGTGTCACAGGTCACTAGGTGTCTAGGCTCAGGCTGACCTTGGCTGTCTTCTGCCCAGGCAAGGAACCTAATCCTTCCAAGGAAATCAGGACACGTGCTCACTGGCCGACATCCTTTCTTTCATCCACACAGCGGTCTAGATGAGGGGAAAGAGGCCAGGTAGGCCAGGTGAGGGCTGAGTGTGGGGCCTAAGGCTTCTTTCCCAATCACCATGGTGACAGCCACCGGAAGGCTGGGCGGAACTTCGGACGGGGACGAGTCACAAACACTCAGCCAATAGGAGAGGTCCAGCCTAACCGGCCAGTTCCGCAGAGCCCTCCATTTTACCCATGGACAGACAACGGCCCCTTGCGTCTTTGGCCACAAAATCCAGGGCACCCAGGGAATAACTTCACAGTAGGCAACCCCTGATGTGAACACGTTCGACACACTGGGACAGCAGGCAGGTACCTCTTTTCCACTTACGCTAGGATATCACTAGGCAAGGCGCCCTTCCTCAGCATCTGTGGCCTCTCACGTATGTGTTCACTCAGAGGAATCTCTTCATTCTACCCCTGAGACACATCACAAGTATGAGGGGCCTGAGAGAGAGCCTAGAGATGGAACGGGGGAGGCTTCTGGCTGTACTGCTTCCCCGTGGGGACAGAATAGCAGGTAGTCTCTCTGGAAGGTCTTAGCTTCTGTTGACTGACACGCGCAATACAGTAGGGGCGGACCCAGGCCAGGGGGAGCTTGTGGGCAGATGCAACCTCTCCGGCGACGAATAATTGCGCTGCTGCTTTGTATGGTGAAAACCTCCCCCCGCCAAGGGGGATGGGTAGAGAACATTGACCCACACCCGCCAGGGGCCTTTCCTGGGACTAAAGATCCCAACGTGGTCTCAACGTAGTCACCCTCTCAACACACACCTTTCCTGCACACGTAATCCTGCCTTTCTCCGTCAGGGCCCTATCCTACCAGGAAAAAAAGCAAGCCGCTCAAAAAGGCCGATGCCAGGGAAATCGAGGAAACACTGCCAGTTTCCAAATTTTTGCTGTCTACACGTCCCCGCCTCCGGTGCAAGGCTGCCTATGTGGCCGGGCTCCGAAGGCAAGGCCGAAATCCTGGCAGCCTGGGCCCCAGCAGTGCAATGGTTGATGGACGTGGGGACACGGATGACCTGTTCGCCACATACAGGAGGGATCCTTGGGCCCTTCACTGGCTCGTCATTCAGCTCCACGACGTCCACTACTGGCCCTGGCCTTTGCTTTGGCTGGTGCCCCATTAAACGTGTGCTCCGGAGCGATGTTTCTCCACCCATCACTAGCGTTCTGCCACCAGGGGATATGTGAGTGTGGGAGTCACCATTTGTCACTGGCAGCAGTGTCACAAGTCACTAGACTTCCAGCTACCCGCTGACCTAGGCTGCCTTCTGCCCCAGGCAAGGTCCCGAATCCTTTATCCCAGATGCTGACACCTGGGCACTGGCGGACATTGATTTTTATCAACACAGAGGTCTGAGTGAGGGTCAGAGGGCCAGGTAGGTGAAGTGAAGGCCAGGTGGGCGGGGCTGAGGCTTCTTTGCCATCACCATAGAGACAGTCCCCCCACCGCAAGAGTGGGCGGAGCTTGGGATGGGCCTGGTGACAAGACTGAGCCAATGGCAGAGATCCGGCCCGCCAGGCAGATGACACAGGGCCCTCCATTGGGACCTATGACCCCTAGTGGCCACAGGATTTGAGCACGCCCCGGGAAAGGCTACGCAGGCACAAGGGAGCCCCTGGTGCGGACTGCTTCAGGGCATTGGCAGAGCACGCCAGGTACCTCTTTCCCACTTTCCTGAGGATATCAGTAGGCAAGGCATCCCCACTCAGCATCTCTTGCCTCTCTCTGTCTCTCTCTGCTTGTCTTCGTTCTCTGAAATCTCTTCCTTCTCCCCCTTGTCACTTCACACCTTGGAGTGCCTGACAGAGGGCCTAGAGACCAAAGAGCAAAGGGGGAAGGCCTCTGGCTCTACTGTTTGCCCATGGGGACAGAAGTTCTGGGAGTCTATCTGGAAGGTCTAGAGAGCAGTGATTGATTGGGGAGCTACATCACGGGCGGACCTGGCCAGGTGAAGCTTGACATCACCGTGGGACCTGGCCAGGTGAAGCTCGCTGACAAGTGGCAGCCTCTCCGGAGACTACTAATTCCGCTCCTAACATTCTATGCAAATAACCGGCTGAGTGCCATGGGCAGAAAACATTGACACATACCTGCCAGAGGCCTATTCTGGGTCTGGAGAGTCCACCCTGGTCTCCCCTGCAACTCATCATCTCAGCACACACTTTGCCTGCACGCATGGAAACCGCCTCTCTCCACGAATGTCTTCACCTGCTAGGAAACACACGATGTCACTCAGCCAAAGGAGAGCACAGGCCAAGTCAACTGAAGCCCCCATTTTCAAGATTTTGCCCTCTGCTGCTCCACAGCCTCCGGTGGCACACTGCATGTGCGTCACTTCTCGGTAGACGAGGCCGAAATCCGGGCATCCAGGGCCCCAGCCGTCCAGAATCTACGGATGGCGGCATATGGATCACCTCTTTGCCTCGTACAGCAGGGAGGCCTGGGCCCTAGACTGGCTCCGCTAGAGCTCCACGACCTCAGCTATTTTCCCTGACCTTTGGCCTGTGCCCTCGTGAGTGTGTCATCTCTACTTCCACTTCTCTTCCCACCACACTGAATCCGCCACCTGCGGATACCTGAGCGTGGACATCAACATCTATCACTGGCTGCAGTGTCACAGGTCACTAGGTGTCTAGGCTCAGGCTGACCTTGGCTGTCTTCTGCCCAGGCAAGGAACCTAATCCTTCCAAGGAAATCAGGACACGTGCTCACTGGCCGACATCCTTACTTTCATCCACGCAGCGGTCTAGATGAGGGGAAAGAGGCCAGGTAGGCCAGGTGAGGGCTGAGTGTGGGGCCTAAGGCTTCTTTCCCAATCACCATGGTGACAGCCACCGGAAGGCTGGGCGGAACTTCGGACGGGGACGAGTCACAAACACTCAGCCAATAGGAGAGGTCCAGCCTAACCGGCCAGTTCCGCAGAGCCCTCCATTTTACCCATGGACAGACAACGGCCCCTTGCGTCTTTGGCCACAAAATCCAGGGCACCCAGGGAATAACTTCACAGTAGGCAACCCCTGATGTGAACACGTTCGACACACTGGGACAGCAGGCAGGTACCTCTTTTCCACTTACGCTAGGATATCACTAGGCAAGGCGCCCTTCCTCAGCATCTCTGGCCTCTCACGTATGTGTTCACTCAGAGGAATCTCTTCATTCTACCCCTGAGACACATCACAAGTATGAGGGGCCTGAGAGAGAGCCTAGAGATGGAACGGGGGAGGCTTCTGGCTGTACTGCTTCCCCATGGGGACAGAATAGCAGGTAGTCTCTCTGGAAGGTCTTAGCTTCTGTTGACTGACACGCGCAATACAGTAGGGGCGGACTCTGGCCAGGTGGAGCTTGTGGGCAGATGCAACCTCTCCGGCGACGAATAATTGCGCTGCTGCTTTGTATGGTGAAAACCTCCCCCCGCCAAGGGGGATGGGTAGAAAACATTGACCCACACCCGCCAGGGGCCTTTCCTGGGACTAAAGATCCCAACGTGGTCCCAACGTCGTCACCCTCTCAACACACACCTTTCCTGCACAAGTAATCCTGCCTTTCTCCGTCAGGGCCCTATCCTACCAGGAAAAAAAGGAAGCCGCTCAAAGAGGCCGATGCCAGGGAAATCGAGGAAACACTGCCAGTTTCCAAATTTTTGCTGTCTACACGTCCCCGCCTCCGGTGCAAGGCTGCCTATGTGGCCGGGCTCCGAAGGCAAGGCCGAAATCCTGGCAGCCTGGGCCCCAGCAGTGCAATGGTTGATGGACGTGGGGACACGGATGACCTGTTCACCACACACAGGAGGGATCCTTGGGCCCTTCACTGGCTCGCCATTCAGCTCCACGACGTCCACTACTGGCCCTGGCCTTTGCTTTGGCTGGTGCCCCATTAAACGTGTGCTCCGGAGCGATCTTTCTCCACCCATCACTAGCATTCTGCCACCAGGGGATATGTGAGTGTGGGAGTCACCATTTGTCACTGGCAGCAGTGTCACAAGTCACTAGACTTCCAGCTACCCGCTGACCTAGGCTGCCTTCTGCCCCAGGCAAGGTCCCGAATCCTTTATCCCAGATGCTGACACCTGGGCACTGGCGGACATTGATTTTTATCAACACAGAGGTCTGAGTGAGGGTCAGAGGGCCAGGTAGGTGAAGTGAAGGCCAGGTGGGTGGGGCTGAGGCTTCTTTGCCATCACCATAGAGACAGTCCCCCCACCGCAAGAGTGGGCGGAGCTTGGGATGGGCCTGGTGACAAGACTGAGCCAATGGCAGAGATCCGGCCCGCCAGGCAGATGACACAGGGCCCTCCATTGGGACCTATGACCCCTAGTGGCCACAGGATTTGAGCACGCCCCGGGAAAGGCTACGCAGGCACAAGGGAGCCCCTGGTGCGGACTGCTTCAGGGCATTGGCAGAGCACGCCAGGTACCTCTTTCCCACTTTCCTGAGGATATCAGTAGGCAAGGCATCCCCACTCAGCATCTCTTGCCTCTCTCTGTCTCTCTCTGCTTGTCTTCGTTCTCTGAAATCTCTTCCTTCTCCCCCTTGTCACTTCACACCTTGGAGTGCCTGACAGAGGGCCTAGAGACCAAAGAGCAAAGGGGGAAGGCCTCTGGCTCTACTGCTTGCCCATGGGGAGAGAAGTTCTGGGAGTCTATCTGGAAGGTCTAGAGAGCAGTGATTGATTGGGGAGCTACATCACGGGCGGACCTGGCCAGGTGAAGCTTGACATCACCGTGGGACCTGGCCAGGTGAAGCTCGCTGACAAGTGGCAGCCTCTCCGGAGACTACTAATTCCGCTCCTAACATTCTATGCAAATAACCGGCTGAGTGCCATGGGCAGAAAACATTGACACATACCTGCCAGAGGCCTATTCTGGGTCTGGAGAGTCCACCCTGGTCTCCCCTGCAACTCATCATCTCAGCACACACTTTGCCTGCACGCATGGAAACCGCCTCTCTCCACGAATGTCTTCACCTGCTAGGAAACACACGATGTCACTCAGCCAAAGGAGAGCACAGGCCAAGTCAACTGAAGCCCCCATTTTCAAGATTTTGCCCTCTGCTGCTCCACAGCCTCCGGTGGCACACTGCATGTGCGTCACTTCTCGGTAGACGAGGTCGAAATCCGGGCATCCAGGGCCCCAGCCGTCCAGAATCTACGGATGGCGGCATATGGATCACCTCTTTGCCTCGTACAGCAGGGAGGCCTGGGCCCTAGACTGGCTCCGCTAGAGCTCCACGACCTCAGCTATTTTCCCTGACCTTTGGCCTGTGCCCTCGTGAGTGTGTCATCTCTACCTCCACTTCTCTTCCCACCACACTGAATCCGCCACCTGCGGATACCTGAGCGTGGACATCAACATCTATCACTGGCTGCAGTGTCACAGGTCACTAGGTGTCTAGGCTCAGGCTGACCTTGGCTGTCTTCTGCCCAGGCAAGGAACCTAATCCTTCCAAGGAAATCAGGACACGTGCTCACTGGCCGACATCCTTTCTTTCATCCACACAGCGGTCTAGATGAGGGGAAAGAGGCCAGGTAGGCCAGGTGAGGGCTGAGTGTGGGGCCTAAGGCTTCTTTCCCAATCACCATGGTGACAGCCACCGGAAGGCTGGGCGGAACTTCGGACGGGGACGAGTCACAAACACTCAGCCAATAGGAGAGGTCCAGCCTAACCGGCCAGTTCCGCAGAGCCCTCCATTTTACCCATGGACAGACAACGGCCCCTTGCGTCTTTGGCCACAAAATCCAGGGCACCCAGGGAATAACTTCACAGTAGGCAATCCCTGATGTGAACACGTTCGACACACTGGGACAGCAGGCAGGTACCTCTTTTCCACTTACGCTAGGATATCACTAGGCAAGGCGCCCTTCCTCAGCATCTCTGGCCTCTCACGTATGTGTTCACTCAGAGGAATCTCTTCATTCTACCCCTGAGACACATCACAAGTATGAGGGGCCTGAGAGAGAGCCTAGAGATGGAACGGGGGAGGCTTCTGGCTGTACTGCTTCCCCGTGGGGACAGAATAGCAGGTAGTCTCTCTGGAAGGTCTTAGCTTCTGTTGACTGACACGCGCAATACAGTAGGGGCGGACCCTGGCCAGGGGGAGCTTGTGGGCAGATGCAACCTCTCCGGCGACGAATAATTGCGCTGCTGCTTTGTATGGTGAAAACCTCCCCCCGCCAAGGGGGATGGGTAGAGAACATTGACCCACACCCGCCAGGGGCCTTTCCTGGGACTAAAGATCCCAACGTGGTCTCAACGTCGTCACCCTCTCAACACACACCTTTCCTGCACACGTAATCCTGCCTTTCTCCGTCAGGGCCCTATCCTACCAGGAAAAAAAGCAAGCCGCTCAAAGAGGCCGATGCCAGGGAAATCGAGGAAACACTGCCAGTTTCCAAATTTTTGCTGTCTACACGTCCCCGCCTCCGGTGCAAGGCTGCCTATGTGGCCGGGCTCCGAAGGCAAGGCCGAAATCCTGGCAGCCTGGGCCCCAGCAGTGCAATGGTTGATGGACGTGGGGACACGGATGACCTGTTCGCCACATACAGGAGGGATCCTTGGGCCCTTCACTGGCTCGCCACTCAGCTCCGCGACGTCCACTACTGGCCCTGGCCTTTACTTTGGCTGGTGCCCCATTAAACGTGTGCTCCGGAGCGATGTTTCTCCACCCATCACTAGCGTTCTGCCACCAGGGGATATGTGAGTGTGGGAGTCACCATTTGTCACTGGCAGCAGTGTCCCAAGTCACTAGACTTCCAGCTACCCGCTGACCTAGGCTGCCTTCTGCCCCAGGCAAGGTCCCGAATCCTTTATCCCAGATGCTGACACCTGGGCACTGGCGGACATTGATTTTTATCAACACAGAGGTCTGAGTGAGGGTCAGAGGGCCAGGTAGGTGAAGTCAAGGCCAGGTGGGCGGGGCTGAGGCTTCTTTGCCATCACCATAGAGACAGTCCCCCCACCGCAAGAGTGGGCGGAGCTTGGGATGGGCCTGGTGACAAGACTGAGCCAATGGCAGAGATCCGGCCCGCCAGGCAGATGACACAGGGCCCTCCATTGTGACCTATGACCCCTAGTGGCCACAGGATTTGAGCACGCCCCGGGAAAGGCTACGCAGGCACAAGGGAGCCCCTGGTGCGGACTGCTTCAGGGCATTGGCAGAGCACGCCAGGTACCTCTTTCCCACTTTCCTGAGGATATCAGTAGGCAAGGCATCCCCACTCAGCATCTCTTGCCTCTCTCTGTCTCTCTCTGCTTGTCTTCGTTCTCTGAAATCTCTTCCTTCTCCCCCTTGTCACTTCACACCTTGGAGTGCCTGACAGAGGGCCTAGAGACCAAAGAGCAAAGGGGGAAGGCCTCTGGCTCTACTGTTTGCCCATGGGGACAGAAGTTCTGGGAGTCTATCTGGAAGGTCTAGAGAGCAGTGATTGATTGGGGAGCTACATCACGGGCGGACCTGGCCAGGTGAAGCTTGACATCACCGTGGGACCTGGCCAGGTGAAGCTCGCTGACAAGTGGCAGCCTCTCCGGAGACTACTAATTCCGCTCCTAACATTCTATGCAAATAACCGGCTGAGTGCCATGGGCAGAAAACATTGACACATACCTGCCAGAGGCCTATTCTGGGTCTGGAGAGTCCACCCTGGTCTCCCCTGCAAATCATCATCTCAGCACACACTTTGCCTGCACGCATGGAAACCGCCTCTCTCCACGAATGTCTTCACCTGCTAGGAAACACACGATGTCACTCAGCCAAAGGAGAGCACAGGCCAAGTCAACTGAAGCCCCCATTTTCAAGATTTTGCCCTCTGCTGCTCCACAGCCTCCGGTGGCACACTGCATGTGCGTCACTTCTCGGTAGACGAGGTCGAAATCCGGGCATCCAGGGAACCAGCCGTCCAGAATCTACGGATGGCGGCATATGGATCACCTCTTTGCCTCGTACAGCAGGGAGGCCTGGGCCCTAGACTGGCTCCGCTAGAGCTCCACGACCTCAGCTATTTTCCCTGACCTTTGGTCTGTGCCCTCGTGAGTGTGTCATCTCTACTTCCACTTCTCTTCCCACCACACTGAATCCGCCACCTGCGGATACCTGAGCGTGGACATCAACATCTATCACTGGCTGCAGTGTCACAGGTCACTAGGTGTCTAGGCTCAGGCTGACCTTGGCTGTCTTCTGCCCAGGCAAGGAACCTAATCCTTCCAAGGAAATGAGGACACGTGCTCACTGGCCGACATCCTTTCTTTCATCCACACAGCGGTCTAGATGAGGGTAATGAGGCCAGGTAGGCCAGGTGAGGGCTGAGTGTGGGGCCTAAGGCTTCTTTCCCAATCACCATGGTGACAGCCACCGGAAGGCTGGGCGGAACTTCGGACGGGGACGAGTCACAAACACTCAGCCAATAGGAGAGGTCCAGCCTAACCGGCCAGTTCCGCAGAGCCCTCCATTTTACCCATGGACAGACAACGGCCCCTTGTGTCTTTGGCCACAAAATCCAGGGCACCCAGGGAATAACTTCACAGTAGGCAACCCCTGATGTGAACACGTTCGACACACTGGGACAGCAGGCAGGTACCTCTTTTCCACTTACGCTAGGATATCACTAGGCAAGGCGCCCTTCCTCAGCATCTCTGGCCTCTCACGTATGTGTTCACTCAGAGGAATCTCTTCATTCTACCCCTGAGACACATCACAAGTATGAGGGGCCTGAGAGAGAGCCTAGAGATGGAACGGGGGAGGCTTCTGGCTGTACTGCTTCCCCGTGGGGACAGAATAGCAGGTAGTCTCTCTGGAAGGTCTTAGCTTCTGTTGACTGACACGCGCAATACAGTAGGGGCGGACCCTGGCCAGGGGGAGCTTGTGGGCAGATGCAACCTCTCCGGCGACGAATAATTGCGCTGCTGCTTTGTATGGTGAAAACCTCCCCCCGCCAAGGGGGATGGGTAGAGAACATTGACCCACACCCGCCAGGGGCCTTTCCTGGGACTAAAGATCCCAACGTGGTCTCAACGTAGTCACCCTCTCAACACACACCTTTCCTGCACACGTAATCCTGCCTTTCTCCGTCAGGGCCCTATCCTACCAGGAAAAAAAGCAAGCCGCTCAAAAAGGCCGATGCCAGGGAAATCGAGGAAACACTGCCAGTTTCCAAATTTTTGCTGTCTACACGTCCCCGCCTCCGGTGCAAGGCTGCCTATGTGGCCGGGCTCCGAAGGCAAGGCCGAAATCCTGGCAGCCTGGGCCCCAGCAGTGCAATGGTTGATGGACGTGGGGACACGGATGACCTGTTCGCCACATACAGGAGGGATCCTTGGGCCCTTCACTGGCTCGTCATTCAGCTCCACGTCGTCCACTACTGGCCCTGGCCTTTGCTTTGGCTGGTGCCCCATTAAACGTGTGCTCCGGAGCGATGTTTCTCCACCCATCACTAGCGTTCTGCCACCAGGGGATATGTGAGTGTCGGAGTCACCATTTGTCACTGGCAGCAGTGTCACAAGTCACTAGACTTCCAGCTACCCGCTGACCTAGGCTGCCTTCTGCCCCAGGCAAGGTCCCGAATCCTTTATCCCAGATGCTGACACCTGGGCACTGGCGGACATTGATTTTTATCAACACAGAGGTCTGAGTGAGGGTCAGAGGGCCAGGTAGGTGAAGTGAAGGCCAGGTGGGCGGGGCTGAGGCTTCTTTGCCATCACCATAGAGACAGTCCCCCCACCGCAAGAGTGGGCGGAGCTTGGGATGGGCCTGGTGACAAGACTGAGCCAATGGCAGAGATCCGGCCCGCCAGGCAGATGACACAGGGCCCTCCATTGTGACCTATGACCCCTAGTGGCCACAGGATTTGAGCACGCCCCGGGAAAGGCTACGCAGGCACAAGGGAGCCCCTGGTGCGGACTGCTTCAGGGCATTGGCAGAGCACGCCAGGTACCTCTTTCCCACTTTCCTGAGGATATCAGGAGGCAAGGCATCCCCACTCAGCATCTCTTGCCTCTCTCTGTCTCTCTCTGCTTGTCTTCGTTCTCTGAAATCTCTTCCTTCTCCCCCTTGTCACTTCACACCTTGGAGTGCCTGACAGAGGGCCTAGAGACCAAAGAGCAAAGGGGGAAGGCCTCTGGCTCTACTGCTTGCCCATGGGGAGAGAAGTTCTGGGAGTCTATCTGGAAGGTCTAGAGAGTAGTGATTGATTGGGGAGCTACATCACGGGCGGACCTGGCCAGGTGAAGCTTGACATCACCGTGGGACCTGGCCAGGTGAAGCTCGCTGACAAGTGGCAGCCTCTCCGGAGACTACTAATTCCGCTCCTAACATTCTATGCAAATAACCGGCTGAGTGCCATGGGCAGAAAACATTGACACATACCTGCCAGAGGCCTATTCTGGGTCTGGAGAGTCCACCCTGGTCTCCCCTGCAACTCATCATCTCAGCACACACTTTGCCTGCACGCATGGAAACCGCCTCTCTCCACGAATGTCTTCACCTGCTAGGAAACACACGATGTCACTCAGCCAAAGGAGAGCACAGGCCAAGTCAACTGAAGCCCCCATTTTCAAGATTTTGCCCTCTGCTGCTCCACAGCCTCCGGTGGCACACTGCATGTGCGTCACTTCTCGGTAGACGAGGCCGAAATCCGGGCATCCAGGGCCCCAGCCGTCCAGAATCTACGGATGGCGGCATATGGATCACCTCTTTGCCTCGTACAGCAGGGAGGCCTGGGCCCTAGACTGGCTCCGCTAGAGCTCCACGACCTCAGCTATTTTCCCTGACCTTTGGTCTGTGCCCTCGTGAGTGTGTCATCTCTACTTCCACTTCTCTTCCCACCACACTGAATCCGCCACCTGCGGATACCTGAGCGTGGACATCAACATCTATCACTGGCTGCAGTGTCACAGGTCACTAGGTGTCTAGGCTCAGGCTGACCTTGGCTGTCTTCTGCCCAGGCAAGGAACCTAATCCTTCCAAGGAAATCAGGACACGTGCTCACTGGCCGACATCCTTTCTTTCATCCACACAGCGGTCTAGATGAGGGTAATGAGGCCAGGTAGGCCAGGTGAGGGCTGAGTGTGGGGCCTAAGGCTTCTTTCCCAATCACCATGGTGACAGCCACCGGAAGGCTGGGCGGAACTTCGGACGGGGACGAGTCACAAACACTCAGCCAATAGGAGAGGTCCAGCCTAACCGGCCAGTTCCGCAGAGCCCTCCATTTTACCCATGGACAGACAACGGCCCCTTGCGTCTTTGGCCACAAAATCCAGGGCACCCAGGGAATAACTTCACAGTAGGCAACCCCTGATGTGAACACGTTCGACACACTGGGACAGCAGGCAGGTACCTCTTTTCCACTTACGCTAGGATATCACTAGGCAAGGCGCCCTTCCTCAGCATCTCTGGCCTCTCACGTATGTGTTCACTCAGAGGAATCTCTTCATTCTACCCCTGAGACACATCACAAGTATGAGGGGCCTGAGAGAGAGCCTAGAGATGGAACGGGGGAGGCTTCTGGCTGTACTGCTTCCCCGTGGGGACAGAATAGCAGGTAGTCTCTCTGGAAGGTCTTAGCTTCTGTTGACTGACACGCGCAATACAGTAGGGGCGGACCCTGGCCAGGGGGAGCTTGTGGGCAGATGCAACCTCTCTGGGACGAATAATTGCGCTGCTGCTTTGTATGGTGAAAACCTCCCCCCGCCAAGGGGGATGGGTAGAGAACATTGACCCACACCCGCCAGGGGCCTTTCCTGGGACTAAAGATCCCAACGTGGTCTCAACGTCGTCACCCTCTCAACACACACCTTTCCTGCACACGTAATCCTGCCTTTCTCCGTCAGGGCCCTATCCTACCAGGAAAAAAAGCAAGCCGCTCAAAGAGGCCCATGCCAGGGAAATCGAGGAAACACTGCCAGTTTCCAAATTTTTGCTGTCTACACGTCCCCGCCTCCGGTGCAAGGCTGCCTATGTGGCCGGGCTCCGAAGGCAAGGCCGAAATCCTGGCAGCCTGGGCCCCAGCAGTGCAATGGTTGATGGACGTGGGGACACGGATGACCTGTTCGCCACATACAGGAGGGATCCTTGGGCCCTTCACTGGCTCGCCATTCAGCTCCACGACGTCCACTACTGGCCCTGGCCTTTGCTTTGGCTGGTGCCCCATTAAACGTGTGCTCCGGAGCGATCTTTCTCCACCCATCACTAGCATTCTGCCACCAGGGGATATGTGAGTGTGGGAGTCACCATTTGTCACTGGCAGCAGTGTCCCAAGTCACTAGACTTCCAGCTACCCGCTGACCTAGGCTGCCTTCTGCCCCAGGCAAGGTCCCGAATCCTTTATCCCAGATGCTGACACCTGGGCACTGGCGGACATTGATTTTTATCAACACAGAGGTCTGAGTGAGGGTCAGAGGGCCAGGTAGGTGAAGTCAAGGCCAGGTGGGCGGGGCTGAGGCTTCTTTGCCATCACCATAGAGACAGTCCCCCCACCGCAAGAGTGGGCGGAGCTTGGGATGGGCCTGGTGACAAGACTGAGCCAATGGCAGAGATCCGGCCCGCCAGGCAGATGACACAGGGCCCTCCATTGTGACCTATGACCCCTAGTGGCCACAGGATTTGAGCACGCCCCGGGAAAGGCTACGCAGGCACAAGGGAGCCCCTGGTGCGGACTGCTTCAGGGCATTGGCAGAGCACGCCAGGTACCTCTTTCCCACTTTCCTGAGGATATCAGTAGGCAAGGCATCCCCACTCAGCATCTCTTGCCTCTCTCTGTCTCTCTCTGCTTGTCTTCGTTCTCTGAAATCTCTTCCTTCTCCCCCTTGTCACTTCACACCTTGGAGTGCCTGACAGAGGGCCTAGAGACCAAAGAGCAAAGGGGGAAGGCCTCTGGCTCTACTGTTTGCCCATGGGGACAGAAGTTCTGGGAGTCTATCTGGAAGGTCTAGAGAGCAGTGATTGATTGGGGAGCTACATCACGGGCGGACCTGGCCAGGTGAAGCTTGACATCACCGTGGGACCTGGCCAGGTGAAGCTCGCTGACAAGTGGCAGCCTCTCCGGAGACTACTAATTCCGCTCCTAACATTCTATGCAAATAACCGGCTGAGTGCCATGGGCAGAAAACATTGACACATACCTGCCAGAGGCCTATTCTGGGTCTGGAGAGTCCACCCTGGTCTCCCCTGCAACTCATCATCTCAGCACACACTTTGCCTGCACGCATGGAAACCGCCTCTCTCCACGAATGTCTTCACCTGCTAGGAAACACACGATGTCACTCAGCCAAAGGAGAGCACAGGCCAAGTCAACTGAAGCCCCCATTTTCAAGATTTTGCCCTCTGCTGCTCCACAGCCTCCGGTGGCACACTGCATGTGCGTCACTTCTCGGTAGACGAGGCCGAAATCCGGGCATCCAGGGCCCCAGCCGTCCAGAATCTACGGATGGCGGCATATGGATCACCTCTTTGCCTCGTACAGCAGGGAGGCCTGGGCCCTAGACTGGCTCCGCTAGAGCTCCACGACCTCAGCTATTTTCCCTGACCTTTGGCCTGTGCCCTCGTGAGTGTGTCATCTCTACCTCCACTTCTCTTCCCACCACACTGAATCCGCCACCTGCGGATACCTGAGCGTGGACATCAACATCTATCACTGGCTGCAGTGTCACAGGTCACTAGGTGTCTAGGCTCAGGCTGACCTTGGCTGTCTTCTGCCCAGGCAAGGAACCTAATCCTTCCAAGGAAATCAGGACACGTGCTCACTGGCCGACATCCTTACTTTCATCCACGCAGCGGTCTAGATGAGGGGAAAGAGGCCAGGTAGGCCAGGTGAGGGCTGAGTGTGGGGCCTACGGCTTCTTTCCCAATCACCATGCTGACAGCCACCGGAAGGCTGGGCGGAACTTCGGACGGGGACGAGTCACAAACACTCAGCCAATAGGAGAGGTCCAGCCTAACCGGCCAGTTCCGCAGAGCCCTCCATTTTACCCATGGACAGACAACGGCCCCTTGCGTCTTTGGCCACAAAATCCAGGGCACCCAGGGAATAACTTCACAGTAGGCAACCCCTGATGTGAACACGTTCGACACACTGGGACAGCAGGCAGGTACCTCTTTTCCACTTACGCTAGGATATCACTAGGCAAGGCGCCCTTCCTCAGCATCTGTGGCCTCTCACGTATGTGTTCACTCAGAGGAATCTCTTCATTCTACCCCTGAGACACATCACAAGTATGAGGGGCCTGAGAGAGAGCCTAGAGATGGAACGGGGGAGGCTTCTGGCTGTACTGCTTCCCCGTGGGGACAGAATAGCAGGTAGTCTCTCTGGAAGGTCTTAGCTTCTGTTGACTGACACGCGCAATACAGTAGGGGCGGACCCTGGCCAGGTGGAGCTTGTGGGCAGATGCAACCTCTCCGGCGACGAATAATTGCGCTGCTGCTTTGTATGGTGAAAACCTCCCCCCGCCAAGGGGGATGGGTAGAAAACATTGACCCACACCCGCCAGGGGCCTTTCCTGGGACTAAAGATCCCAACGTGGTCCCAACGTCGTCACCCTCTCAACACACACCTTTCCTGCACACGTAATCCTGCCTTTCTCCGTCAGGGCCCTATCCTACCAGGAAAAAAAGGAAGCCGCTCAAAGAGGCCGATGCCAGGGAAATCGAGGAAACACTGCCAGTTTCCAAATTTTTGCTGTCTACACGTCCCCGCCTCCGGTGCAAGGCTGCCTATGTGGCCGGGCTCCGAAGGCAAGGCCGAAATCCTGGCAGCCTGGGCCCCAGCAGTGCAATGGTTGATGGACGTGGGGACACGGATGACCTGTTCACCACACACAGGAGGGATCCTTGGGCCCTTCACTGGCTCGCCATTCAGCTCCACGACGTCCACTACTGGCCCTGGCCTTTGCTTTGGCTGGTGCCCCATTAAACGTGTGCTCCGGAGCGATGTTTCTCCACCCATCACTAGCATTCTGCCACCAGGGGATATGTGAGTGTGGGAGTCACCATTTGTCACTGGCAGCAGTGTCACAAGTCACTAGACTTCCAGCTACCCGCTGACCTAGGCTGCCTTCTGCCCCAGGCAAGGTCCCGAATCCTTTATCCCAGATGCTGACACCTGGGCACTGGCGGACATTGATTTTTATCAACACAGAGGTCTGAGTGAGGGTCAGAGGGCCAGGTAGGTGAAGTGAAGGCCAGGTGGGTGGGGCTGAGGCTTCTTTGCCATCACCATAGAGACAGTCCCCCCACCGCAAGAGTGGGCGGAGCTTGGGATGGGCCTGGTGACAAGACTGAGCCAATGGCAGAGATCCGGCCCGCCAGGCAGATGACACAGGGCCCTCCATTGGGACCTATGACCCCTAGTGGCCACAGGATTTGAGCACGCCCCGGGAAAGGCTACGCAGGCACAAGGGAGCCCCTGGTGCGGACTGCTTCAGGGCATTGGCAGAGCACGCCAGGTACCTCTTTCCCACTTTCCTGAGGATATCAGGAGGCAAGGCATCCCCACTCAGCATCTCTTGCCTCTCTCTGTCTCTCTCTGCTTGTCTTCGTTCTCTGAAATCTCTTCCTTCTCCCCCTTGTCACTTCACACCTTGGAGTGCCTGACAGAGGGCCTAGAGACCAAAGAGCAAAGGGGGAAGGCCTCTGGCTCTACTGCTTGCCCATGGGGAGAGAAGTTCTGGGAGTCTATCTGGAAGGTCTAGAGAGTAGTGATTGATTGGGGAGCTACATCACGGGCGGACCTGGCCAGGTGAAGCTTGACATCACCGTGGGACCTGGCCAGGTGAAGCTCGCTGACAAGTGGCAGCCTCTCCGGAGACTACTAATTCCGCTCCTAACATTCTATGCAAATAACCGGCTGAGTGCCATGGGCAGAAAACATTGACACATACCTGCCAGAGGCCTATTCTGGGTCTGGAGAGTCCACCCTGGTCTCCCCTGCAACTCATCATCTCAGCACACACTTTGCCTGCACGCATGGAAACCGCCTCTCTCCACGAATGTCTTCACCTGCTAGGAAACACACGATGTCACTCAGCCAAAGGAGAGCACAGGCCAAGTCAACTGAAGCCCCCATTTTCAAGATTTTGCCCTCTGCTGCTCCACAGCCTCCGGTGGCACACTGCATGTGCGTCACTTCTCGGTAGACGAGGCCGAAATCCGGGCATCCAGGGCCCCAGCCGTCCAGAATCTACGGATGGCGGCATATGGATCACCTCTTTGCCTCGTACAGCAGGGAGGCCTGGGCCCTAGACTGGCTCCGCTAGAGCTCCACGACCTCAGCTATTTTCCCTGACCTTTGGTCTGTGCCCTCGTGAGTGTGTCATCTCTACTTCCACTTCTCTTCCCACCACACTGAATCCGCCACCTGCGGATACCTGAGCGTGGACATCAACATCTATCACTGGCTGCAGTGTCACAGGTCACTAGGTGTCTAGGCTCAGGCTGACCTTGGCTGTCTTCTGCCCAGGCAAGGAACCTAATCCTTCCAAGGAAATGAGGACACGTGCTCACTGGCCGACATCCTTTCTTTCATCCACACAGCGGTCTAGATGAGGGTAATGAGGCCAGGTAGGCCAGGTGAGGGCTGAGTGTGGGGCCTAAGGCTTCTTTCCCAATCACCATGGTGACAGCCACCGGAAGGCTGGGCGGAACTTCGGACGGGGACGAGTCACAAACACTCAGCCAATAGGAGAGGTCCAGCCTAACCGGCCAGTTCCGCAGAGCCCTCCATTTTACCCATGGACAGACAACGGCCCCTTGCGTCTTTGGCCACAAAATCCAGGGCACCCAGGGAATAACTTCACAGTAGGCAACCCCTGATGTGAACACGTTCGACACACTGGGACAGCAGGCAGGTACCTCTTTTCCACTTACGCTAGGATATCACTAGGCAAGGCGCCCTTCCTCAGCATCTGTGGCCTCTCACGTATGTGTTCACTCAGAGGAATCTCTTCATTCTACCCCTGAGACACATCACAAGTATGAGGGGCCTGAGAGAGAGCCTAGAGATGGAACGGGGGAGGCTTCTGGCTGTACTGCTTCCCCGTGGGGACAGAATAGCAGGTAGTCTCTCTGGAAGGTCTTAGCTTCTGTTGACTGACACGCGCAATACAGTAGGGGCGGACCCTGGCCAGGGGGAGCTTGTGGGCAGATGCAACCTCTCCGGCGACGAATAATTGCGCTGTTGCTTTGTATGGTGAAAACCTCCCCCCGCCAAGGGGGATGGGTAGAGAACATTGACCCACACCCGCCAGGGGCCTTTCCTGGGACTAAAGATCCCAACGTGGTCTCAACGTAGTCACCCTCTCAACACACACCTTTCCTGCACACGTAATCCTGCCTTTCTCCGTCAGGGCCCTATCCTACCAGGAAAAAAAGCAAGCCGCTCAAAAAGGCCGATGCCAGGGAAATCGAGGAAACACTGCCAGTTTCCAAATTTTTGCTGTCTACACGTCCCCGCCTCCGGTGCAAGGCTGCCTATGTGGCCGGGCTCCGAAGGCAAGGCCGAAATCCTGGCAGCCTGGGCCCCAGCAGTGCAATGGTTGATGGACGTGGGGACACGGATGACCTGTTCGCCACATACAGGAGGGATCCTTGGGCCCTTCACTGGCTCGTCATTCAGCTCCACGACGTCCACTACTGGCCCTGGCCTTTGCTTTGGCTGGTGCCCCATTAAACGTGTGCTCCGGAGCGATGTTTCTCCACCCATCACTAGCGTTCTGCCACCAGGGGATATGTGAGTGTGGGAGTCACCATTTGTCACTGGCAGCAGTGTCACAAGTCACTAGACTTCCAGCTACCCGCTGACCTAGGCTGCCTTCTGCCCCAGGCAAGGTCCCGAATCCTTTATCCCAGATGCTGACACCTGGGCACTGGCGGACATTGATTTTTATCAACACAGAGGTCTGAGTGAGGGTCAGAGGGCCAGGTAGGTGAAGTGAAGGCCAGGTGGGCGGGGCTGAGGCTTCTTTGCCATCACCATAGAGACAGTCCCCCCACCGCAAGAGTGGGCGGAGCTTGGGATGGGCCTGGTGACAAGACTGAGCCAATGGCAGAGATCCGGCCCGCCAGGCAGATGACACAGGGCCCTCCATTGTGACCTATGACCCCTAGTGGCCACAGGATTTGAGCACGCCCCGGGAAAGGCTACGCAGGCACAAGGGAGCCCCTGGTGCGGACTGCTTCAGGGCATTGGCAGAGCACGCCAGGTACCTCTTTCCCACTTTCCTGAGGATATCAGGAGGCAAGGCATCCCCACTCAGCATCTCTTGCCTCTCTCTGTCTCTCTCTGCTTGTCTTCGTTCTCTGAAATCTCTTCCTTCTCCCCCTTGTCACTTCACACCTTGGAGTGCCTGACAGAGGGCCTAGAGACCAAAGAGCAAAGGGGGAAGGCCTCTGGCTCTACTGCTTGCCCATGGGGAGAGAAGTTCTGGGAGTCTATCTGGAAGGTCTAGAGAGTAGTGATTGATTGGGGAGCTACATCACGGGCGGACCTGGCCAGGTGAAGCTTGACATCACCGTGGGACCTGGCCAGGTGAAGCTCGCTGACAAGTGGCAGCCTCTCCGGAGACTACTAATTCCGCTCCTAACATTCTATGCAAATAACCGGCTGAGTGCCATGGGCAGAAAACATTGACACATACCTGCCAGAGGCCTATTCTGGGTCTGGAGAGTCCACCCTGGTCTCCCCTGCAACTCATCATCTCAGCACACACTTTGCCTGCACGCATGGAAACCGCCTCTCTCCACGAATGTCTTCACCTGCTAGGAAACACACGATGTCACTCAGCCAAAGGAGAGCACAGGCCAAGTCAACTGAAGCCCCCATTTTCAAGATTTTGCCCTCTGCTGCTCCACAGCCTCCGGTGGCACACTGCATGTGCGTCACTTCTCGGTAGACGAGGCCGAAATCCGGGCATCCAGGGCCCCAGCCGTCCAGAATCTACGGATGGCGGCATATGGATCACCTCTTTGCCTCGTACAGCAGGGAGGCCTGGGCCCTAGACTGGCTCCGCTAGAGCTCCACGACCTCAGCTATTTTCCCTGACCTTTGGCCTGTGCCCTCGTGAGTGTGTCATCTCTACTTCCACTTCTCTTCCCACCACACTGAATCCGCCACCTGCGGATACCTGAGCGTGGACATCAACATCTATCACTGGCTGCAGTGTCACAGGTCACTAGGTGTCTAGGCTCAGGCTGACCTTGGCTGTCTTCTGCCCAGGCAAGGAACCTAATCCTTCCAAGGAAATCAGGACACGTCCTCACTGGCCGACATCCTTTCTTTCATCCACACAGCGGTCTAGATGAGGGGAAAGAGGCCAGGTAGGCCAGGTGAGGGCTGAGTGTGGGGCCTAAGGCTTCTTTCCCAATCACCATGGTGACAGCCACCGGAAGGCTGGGCGGAACTTCGGACGGGGACGAGTCACAAACACTCAGCCAATAGGAGAGGTCCAGCCTAACCGGCCAGTTCCGCAGAGCCCTCCATTTTACCCATGGACAGACAACGGCCCCTTGCGTCTTTGGCCACAAAATCCAGGGCACCCAGGGAATAACTTCACAGTAGGCAACCCCTGATGTGAACACGTTCGACACACTGGGACAGCAGGCAGGTACCTCTTTTCCACTTACGCTAGGATATCACTAGGCAAGGCGCCCTTCCTCAGCATCTCTGGCCTCTCACGTATGTGTTCACTCAGAGGAATCTCTTCATTCTACCCCTGAGACACATCACAAGTATGAGGGGCCTGAGAGAGAGCCTAGAGATGGAACGGGGGAGGCTTCTGGCTGTACTGCTTCCCCGTGGGGACAGAATAGCAGGTAGTCTCTCTGGAAGGTCTTAGCTTCTGTTGACTGACACGCGCAATACAGTAGGGGCGGACCCTGGCCAGGGGGAGCTTGTGGGCAGATGCAACCTCTCTGGCGACGAATAATTGCGCTGCTGCTTTGTATGGTGAAAACCTCCCCCCGCCAAGGGGGATGGGTAGAGAACATTGACCCACACCCGCCAGGGGCCTTTCCTGGGACTAAAGATCCCAACGTGGTCTCAACGTCGTCACCCTCTCAACACACACCTTTCCTGCACACGTAATCCTGCCTTTCTCCGTCAGGGCCCTATCCTACCAGGAAAAAAAGCAAGCCGCTCAAAGAGGCCCATGCCAGGGAAATCGAGGAAACACTGCCAGTTTCCAAATTTTTGCTGTCTACACGTCCCCGCCTCCGGTGCAAGGCTGCCTATGTGGCCGGGCTCCGAAGGCAAGGCCGAAATCCTGGCAGCCTGGGCCCCAGCAGTGCAATGGTTGATGGACGTGGGGACACGGATGACCTGTTCGCCACATACAGGAGGGATCCTTGGGCCCTTCACTGGCTCGCCATTCAGCTCCACGACGTCCACTACTGGCCCTGGCCTTTGCTTTGGCTGGTGCCCCATTAAACGTGTGCTCCGGAGCGATCTTTCTCCACCCATCACTAGCATTCTGCCACCAGGGGATATGTGAGTGTGGGAGTCACCATTTGTCACTGGCAGCAGTGTCCCAAGTCACTAGACTTCCAGCTACCCGCTGACCTAGGCTGCCTTCTGCCCCAGGCAAGGTCCCGAATCCTTTATCCCAGATGCTGACACCTGGGCACTGGCGGACATTGATTTTTATCAACACAGAGGTCTGAGTGAGGGTCAGAGGGCCAGGTAGGTGAAGTCAAGGCCAGGTGGGCGGGGCTGAGGCTTCTTTGCCATCACCATAGAGACAGTCCCCCCACCGCAAGAGTGGGCGGAGCTTGGGATGGGCCTGGTGACAAGACTGAGCCAATGGCAGAGATCCGGCCCGCCAGGCAGATGACACAGGGCCCTCCATTGTGACCTATGACCCCTAGTGGCCACAGGATTTGAGCACGCCCCGGGAAAGGCTACGCAGGCACAAGGGAGCCCCTGGTGCGGACTGCTTCAGGGCATTGGCAGAGCACGCCAGGTACCTCTTTCCCACTTTCCTGAGGATATCAGTAGGCAAGGCATCCCCACTCAGCATCTCTTGCCTCTCTCTGTCTCTCTCTGCTTGTCTTCGTTCTCTGAAATCTCTTCCTTCTCCCCCTTGTCACTTCACACCTTGGAGTGCCTGACAGAGGGCCTAGAGACCAAAGAGCAAAGGGGGAAGGCCTCTGGCTCTACTGTTTGCCCATGGGGACAGAAGTTCTGGGAGTCTATCTGGAAGGTCTAGAGAGCAGTGATTGATTGGGGAGCTACATCACGGGCGGACCTGGCCAGGTGAAGCTTGACATCACCGTGGGACCTGGCCAGGTGAAGCTCGCTGACAAGTGGCAGCCTCTCCGGAGACTACTAATTCCGCTCCTAACATTCTATGCAAATAACCGGCTGAGTGCCATGGGCAGAAAACATTGACACATACCTGCCAGAGGCCTATTCTGGGTCTGGAGAGTCCACCCTGGTCTCCCCTGCAACTCATCATCTCAGCACACACTTTGCCTGCACGCATGGAAACCGCCTCTCTCCACGAATGTCTTCACCTGCTAGGAAACACACGATGTCACTCAGCCAAAGGAGAGCACAGGCCAAGTCAACTGAAGCCCCCATTTTCAAGATTTTGCCCTCTGCTGCTCCACAGCCTCCGGTGGCACACTGCATGTGCGTCACTTCTCGGTAGACGAGGCCGAAATCCGGGCATCCAGGGCCCCAGCCGTCCAGAATCTACGGATGGCGGCATATGGATCACCTCTTTGCCTCGTACAGCAGGGAGGCCTGGGCCCTAGACTGGCTCCGCTAGAGCTCCACGACCTCAGCTATTTTCCCTGACCTTTGGCCTGTGCCCTCGTGAGTGTGTCATCTCTACCTCCACTTCTCTTCCCACCACACTGAATCCGCCACCTGCGGATACCTGAGCGTGGACATCAACATCTATCACTGGCTGCAGTGTCACAGGTCACTAGGTGTCTAGGCTCAGGCTGACCTTGGCTGTCTTCTGCCCAGGCAAGGAACCTAATCCTTCCAAGGAAATCAGGACACGTGCTCACTGGCCGACATCCTTACTTTCATCCACGCAGCGGTCTAGATGAGGGGAAAGAGGCCAGGTAGGCCAGGTGAGGGCTGAGTGTGGGGCCTACGGCTTCTTTCCCAATCACCATGCTGACAGCCACCGGAAGGCTGGGCGGAACTTCGGACGGGGACGAGTCACAAACACTCAGCCAATAGGAGAGGTCCAGCCTAACCGGCCAGTTCCGCAGAGCCCTCCATTTTACCCATGGACAGACAACGGCCCCTTGCGTCTTTGGCCACAAAATCCAGGGCACCCAGGGAATAACTTCACAGTAGGCAACCCCTGATGTGAACACGTTCGACACACTGGGACAGCAGGCAGGTACCTCTTTTCCACTTACGCTAGGATATCACTAGGCAAGGCGCCCTTCCTCAGCATCTGTGGCCTCTCACGTATGTGTTCACTCAGAGGAATCTCTTCATTCTACCCCTGAGACACATCACAAGTATGAGGGGCCTGAGAGAGAGCCTAGAGATGGAACGGGGGAGGCTTCTGGCTGTACTGCTTCCCCGTGGGGACAGAATAGCAGGTAGTCTCTCTGGAAGGTCTTAGCTTCTGTTGACTGACACGCGCAATACAGTAGGGGCGGACCCTGGCCAGGTGGAGCTTGTGGGCAGATGCAACCTCTCCGGCGACGAATAATTGCGCTGCTGCTTTGTATGGTGAAAACCTCCCCCCGCCAAGGGGGATGGGTAGAAAACATTGACCCACACCCGCCAGGGGCCTTTCCTGGGACTAAAGATCCCAACGTGGTCCCAACGTCGTCACCCTCTCAACACACACCTTTCCTGCACACGTAATCCTGCCTTTCTCCGTCAGGGCCCTATCCTACCAGGAAAAAAAGGAAGCCGCTCAAAGAGGCCGATGCCAGGGAAATCGAGGAAACACTGCCAGTTTCCAAATTTTTGCTGTCTACACGTCCCCGCCTCCGGTGCAAGGCTGCCTATGTGGCCGGGCTCCGAAGGCAAGGCCGAAATCCTGGCAGCCTGGGCCCCAGCAGTGCAATGGTTGATGGACGTGGGGACACGGATGACCTGTTCACCACACACAGGAGGGATCCTTGGGCCCTTCACTGGCTCGCCATTCAGCTCCACGACGTCCACTACTGGCCCTGGCCTTTGCTTTGGCTGGTGCCCCATTAAACGTGTGCTCCGGAGCGATGTTTCTCCACCCATCACTAGCATTCTGCCACCAGGGGATATGTGAGTGTGGGAGTCACCATTTGTCACTGGCAGCAGTGTCACAAGTCACTAGACTTCCAGCTACCCGCTGACCTAGGCTGCCTTCTGCCCCAGGCAAGGTCCCGAATCCTTTATCCCAGATGCTGACACCTGGGCACTGGCGGACATTGATTTTTATCAACACAGAGGTCTGAGTGAGGGTCAGAGGGCCAGGTAGGTGAAGTGAAGGCCAGGTGGGTGGGGCTGAGGCTTCTTTGCCATCACCATAGAGACAGTCCCCCCACCGCAAGAGTGGGCGGAGCTTGGGATGGGCCTGGTGACAAGACTGAGCCAATGGCAGAGATCCGGCCCGCCAGGCAGATGACACAGGGCCCTCCATTGGGACCTATGACCCCTAGTGGCCACAGGATTTGAGCACGCCCCGGGAAAGGCTACGCAGGCACAAGGGAGCCCCTGGTGCGGACTGCTTCAGGGCATTGGCAGAGCACGCCAGGTACCTCTTTCCCACTTTCCTGAGGATATCAGTAGGCAAGGCATCCCCACTCAGCATCTCTTGCCTCTCTCTGTCTCTCTCTGCTTGTCTTCGTTCTCTGAAATCTCTTCCTTCTCCCCCTTGTCACTTCACACCTTGGAGTGCCTGACAGAGGGCCTAGAGACCAAAGAGCAAAGGGGGAAGGCCTCTGGCTCTAGTGCTTGCCCATGGGGAGAGAAGTTCTGGGAGTCTATCTGGAAGGTCTAGAGAGTAGTGATTGATTGGGGAGCTACATCACGGGCGGACCTGGCCAGGTGAAGCTTGACATCACCGTGGGACCTGGCCAGGTGAAGCTCGCTGACAAGTGGCAGCCTCTCCGGAGACTACTAATTCCGCTCCTAACATTCTATGCAAATAACCGGCTGAGTGCCATGGGCAGAAAACATTGACACATACCTGCCAGAGGCCTATTCTGGGTCTGGAGAGTCCACCCTGGTCTCCCCTGCAACTCATCATCTCAGCACACACTTTGCCTGCACGCATGGAAACCGCCTCTCTCCACGAATGTCTTCACCTGCTAGGAAACACACGATGTCACTCAGCCAAAGGAGAGCACAGGCCAAGTCAACTGAAGCCCCCATTTTCAAGATTTTGCCCTCTGCTGCTCCACAGCCTCCGGTGGCACACTGCATGTGCGTCACTTCTCGGTAGACGAGGCCGAAATCCGGGCATCCAGGGCCCCAGCCGTCCAGAATCTACGGATGGCGGCATATGGATCACCTCTTTGCCTCGTACAGCAGGGAGGCCTGGGCCCTAGACTGGCTCCGCTAGAGCTCCACGACCTCAGCTATTTTCCCTGACCTTTGGCCTGTGCCCTCGTGAGTGTGTCATCTCTACTTCCACTTCTCTTCCCACCACACTGAATCCGCCACCTGCGGATACCTGAGCGTGGACATCAACATCTATCACTGGCTGCAGTGTCACAGGTCACTAGGTGTCTAGGCTCAGGCTGACCTTGGCTGTCTTCTGCCCAGGCAAGGAACCTAATCCTTCCAAGGAAATCAGGACACGTGCTCACTGGCCGACATCCTTTCTTTCATCCACACAGCGGTCTAGATGAGGGGAAAGAGGCCAGGTAGGCCAGGTGAGGGCTGAGTGTGGGGCCTAAGGCTTCTTTCCCAATCACCATGGTGACAGCCACCGGAAGGCTGGGCGGAACTTCGGACGGGGACGAGTCACAAACACTCAGCCAATAGGAGAGGTCCAGCCTAACCGGCCAGTTCCGCAGAGCCCTCCATTTTACCCATGGACAGACAACGGCCCCTTGCGTCTTTGGCCACAAAATCCAGGGCACCCAGGGAATAACTTCACAGTAGGCAACCCCTGATGTGAACACGTTCGACACACTGGGACAGCAGGCAGGTACCTCTTTTCCACTTACGCTAGGATATCACTAGGCAAGGCGCCCTTCCTCAGCATCTGTGGCCTCTCACGTATGTGTTCACTCAGAGGAATCTCTTCATTCTACCCCTGAGACACATCACAAGTATGAGGGGCCTGAGAGAGAGCCTAGAGATGGAACGGGGGAGGCTTCTGGCTGTACTGCTTCCCCGTGGGGACAGAATAGCAGGTAGTCTCTCTGGAAGGTCTTAGCTTCTGTTGACTGACACGCGCAATACAGTAGGGGTGGACCCTGGCCAGGTGGAGCTTGTGGGCAGATGCAACCTCTCCGGCGACGAATAATTGCGCTGCTGCTTTGTATGGTGAAAACCTCCCCCCGCCAAGGGGGATGGGTAGAAAACATTGACCCACACCCGCCAGGGGCCTTTCCTGGGACTAAAGATCCCAACGTGGTCCCAACGTCGTCACCCTCTCAACACACACCTTTCCTGCACACGTAATCCTGCCTTTCTCCGTCAGGGCCCTATCCTACCAGGAAAAAAAGGAAGCCGCTCAAAGAGGCCGATGCCAGGGAAATCGAGGAAACACTGCCAGTTTCCAAATTTTTGCTGTCTACACGTCCCCGCCTCCGGTGCAAGGCTGCCTATGTGGTCGGGCTCCGAAGGCAAGGCCGAAATCCTGGCAGCCTGGGCCCCAGCAGTGCAATGGTTGATGGACGTGGGGACACGGATGACCTGTTCACCACACACAGGAGGGATCCTTGGGCCCTTCACTGGCTCGCCATTCAGCTCCACGACGTCCACTACTGGCCCTGGCCTTTGCTTTGGCTGGTGCCCCATTAAACGTGTGCTCCGGAGCGATGTTTCTCCACCCATCACTAGCATTCTGCCACCAGGGGATATGTGAGTGTGGGAGTCACCATTTGTCACTGGCAGCAGTGTCACAAGTCACTAGACTTCCAGCTACCCGCTGACCTAGGCTGCCTTCTGCCCCAGGCAAGGTCCCGAATCCTTTATCCCAGATGCTGACACCTGGGCACTGGTGGACATTGATTTTTATCAACACAGAGGTCTGAGTGAGGGTCAGAGGGCCAGGTAGGTGAAGTGAAGGCCAGGTGGGTGGGGCTGAGGCTTCTTTGCCATCACCATAGAGACAGTCCCCCCACCGCAAGAGTGGGCGGAGCTTGGGATGGGCCTGGTGACAAGACTGAGCCAATGGCAGAGATCCGGCCCGCCAGGCAGATGACACAGGGCCCTCCATTGGGACCTATGACCCCTAGTGGCCACAGGATTTGAGCACGCCCCGGGAAAGGCTACGCAGGCACAAGGGAGCCCCTGGTGCGGACTGCTTCAGGGCATTGGCAGAGCACGCCAGGTACCTCTTTCCCACTTTCCTGAGGATATCAGTAGGCAAGGCATCCCCACTCAGCATCTCTTGCCTCTCTCTCTCTCTCTCTGCTTGTCTTCGTTCTCTGAAATCTCTTCCTTCTCCCCCTTGTCACTTCACACCTTGGAGTGCCTGACAGAGGGCCTAGAGACCAAAGAGCAAAGGGGGAAGGCCTCTGGCTCTACTGCTTGCCCATGGGGAGAGAAGTTCTGGGAGTCTATCTGGAAGGTCTAGAGAGTAGTGATTGATTGGGGAGCTACATCACGGGCGGACCTGGCCAGGTGAAGCTTGACATCACCGTGGGACCTGGCCAGGTGAAGCTCGCTGACAAGTGGCAGCCTCTCCGGAGACTACTAATTCCGCTCCTAACATTCTATGCAAATAACCGGCTGAGTGCCATGGGCAGAAAACATTGACACATACCTGCCAGAGGCCTATTCTGGGTCTGGAGAGTCCACCCTGGTCTCCCCTGCAACTCATCATCTCAGCACACACTTTGCCTGCACGCATGGAAACCGCCTCTCTCCACGAATGTCTTCACCTGCTAGGAAACACACGATGTCACTCAGCCAAAGGAGAGCACAGGCCAAGTCAACTGAAGCCCCCATTTTCAAGATTTTGCCCTCTGCTGCTCCACAGCCTCCGGTGGCACACTGCATGTGCGTCACTTCTCGGTAGACGAGGCCGAAATCCGGGCATCCAGGGCCCCAGCCGTCCAGAATCTACGGATGGCGGCATATGGATCACCTCTTTGCCTCGTACAGCAGGGAGGCCTGGGCCCTAGACTGGCTCCGCTAGAGCTCCACGACCTCAGCTATTTTCCCTGACCTTTGGCCTGTGCCCTCGTGAGTGTGTCATCTCTACTTCCACTTCTCTTCCCACCACACTGAATCCGCCACCTGCGGATACCTGAGCGTGGACATCAACATCTATCACTGGCTGCAGTGTCACAGGTCACTAGGTGTCTAGGCTCAGGCTGACCTTGGCTGTCTTCTGCCCAGGCAAGGAACCTAATCCTTCCAAGGAAATCAGGACACGTGCTCACTGGCCGACATCCTTTCTTTCATCCACACAGCGGTCTAGATGAGGGGAAAGAGGCCAGGTAGGCCAGGGGAGGGCTGAGTGTGGGGCCTAAGGCTTCTTTCCCAATCACCATGGTGACAGCCACCGGAAGGCTGGGCGGAACTTCGGACGGGGACGAGTCACAAACACTCAGCCAATAGGAGAGGTCCAGCCTAACCGGCCAGTTCCGCAGAGCCCTCCATTTTACCCATGGACAGACAACGGCCCCTTGCGTCTTTGGCCACAAAATCCAGGGCACCCAGGGAATAACTTCACAGTAGGCAACCCCTGATGTGAACACGTTCGACACACTGGGACAGCAGGCAGGTACCTCTTTTCCACTTACGCTAGGATATCACTAGGCAAGGCGCCCTTCCTCAGCATCTCTGGCCTCTCACGTATGTGTTCACTCAGAGGAATCTCTTCATTCTACCCCTGAGACACATCACAAGTATGAGGGGCCTGAGAGAGAGCCTAGAGATGGAACGGGGGAGGCTTCTGGCTGTACTGCTTCCCCGTGGGGACAGAATAGCAGGTAGTCTCTCTGGAAGGTCTTAGCTTCTGTTGACTGACACGCGCAATACAGTAGGGGCGGACCCTGGCCAGGTGGAGCTTGTGGGCAGATGCAACCTCTCCGGCGACGAATAATTGCGCTGCTGCTTTGTATGGTGAAAACCTCCCCCCGCCAAGGGGGATGGGTAGAAAACATTGACCCACACCCGCCAGGGGCCTTTCCTGGGACTAAAGATCCCAACGTGGTCCCAACGTCGTCACCCTCTCAACACACACCTTTCCTGCACACGTAATCCTGCCTTTCTCCGTCAGGGCCCTATCCTACCAGGAAAAAAAGGAAGCCGCTCAAAGAGGCCGATGCCAGGGAAATCGAGGAAACACTGCCAGTTTCCAAATTTTTGCTTTCTACACGTCCCCGCCTCCGGTGCAAGGCTGCCTATGTGGTCGGGCTCCGAAGGCAAGGCCGAAATCCTGGCAGCCTGGGCCCCAGCAGTGCAATGGTTGATGGACGTGGGGACACGGATGACCTGTTCACCACACACAGGAGGGATCCTTGGGCCCTTCACTGGCTCGCCATTCAGCTCCACGACGTCCACTACTGGCCCTGGCCTTTGCTTTGGCTGGTGCCCCATTAAACGTGTGCTCCGGAGCGATCTTTCTCCACCCATCACTAGCATTCTGCCACCAGGGGATATGTGAGTGTGGGAGTCACCATTTGTCACTGGCAGCAGTGTCACAAGTCACTAGACTTCCAGCTACCCGCTGACCTAGGCTGCCTTCTGCCCCAGGCAAGGTCCCGAATCCTTTATCCCAGATGCTGACACCTGGGCACTGGCGGACATTGATTTTTATCAACACAGAGGTCTGAGTGAGGGTCAGAGGGCCAGGTAGGTGAAGTGAAGGCCAGGTGGGTGGGGCTGAGGCTTCTTTGCCATCACCATAGAGACAGTCCCCCCACCGCAAGAGTGGGCGGAGCTTGGGATGGGCCTGGTGACAAGACTGAGCCAATGGCAGAGATCCGGCCCGCCAGGCAGATGACACAGGGCCCTCCATTGTGACCTATGACCCCTAGTGGCCACAGGATTTGAGCACGCCCCGGGAAAGGCTACGCAGGCACAAGGGAGCCCCTGGTGCGGACTGCTTCAGGGCATTGGCAGAGCACGCCAGGTACCTCTTTCCCACTTTCCTGAGGATATCAGTAGGCAAGGCATCCCCACTCAGCATCTCTTGCCTCTCTCTGTCTCTCTCTGCTTGTCTTCGTTCTCTGAAATCTCTTCCTTCTCCCCCTTGTCACTTCACACCTTGGAGTGCCTGACAGAGGGCCTAGAGACCAAAGAGCAAAGGGGGAAGGCCTCTGGCTCTAGTGCTTGCCCATGGGGAGAGAAGTTCTGGGAGTCTATCTGGAAGGTCTAGAGAGTAGTGATTGATTGGGGAGCTACATCACGGGCGGACCTGGCCAGGTGAAGCTTGACATCACCGTGGGACCTGGCCAGGTGAAGCTCGCTGACAAGTGGCAGCCTCTCCGGAGACTACTAATTCCGCTCCTAACATTCTATGCAAATAACCGGCTGAGTGCCATGGGCAGAAAACATTGACACATACCTGCCAGAGGCCTATTCTGGGTCTGGAGAGTCCACCCTGGTCTCCCCTGCAACTCATCATCTCAGCACACACTTTGCCTGCACGCATGGAAACCGCCTCTCTCCACGAATGTCTTCACCTGCTAGGAAACACACGATGTCACTCAGCCAAAGGAGAGCACAGGCCAAGTCAACTGAAGCCCCCATTTTCAAGATTTTGCCCTCTGCTGTTCCACAGCCTCCGGTGGCACACTGCATGTGCGTCACTTCTCGGTAGACGAGGCCGAAATCCGGGCATCCAGGGCCCCAGCCGTCCAGAATCTACGGATGGCGGCATATGGATCACCTCTTTGCCTCGTACAGCAGGGAGGCCTGGGCCCTAGACTGGCTCTGCTAGAGCTCCACGACCTCAGCTATTTTCCCTGACCTTTGGCCTGTGCCCTCGTGAGTGTGTCATCTCTACTTCCACTTCTCTTCCCACCACACTGAATCCGCCACCTGCGGATACCTGAGCGTGGACATCAACATCTATCACTGGCTGCAGTGTCACAGGTCACTAGGTGTCTAGGCTCAGGCTGACCTTGGCTGTCTTCTGCCCAGGCAAGGAACCTAATCCTTCCAAGGAAATCAGGACACGTGCTCACTGGCCGACATCCTTTCTTTCATCCACACAGCGGTCTAGATGAGGGGAAAGAGGCCAGGTAGGCCAGGGGAGGGCTGAGTGTGGGGCCTAAGGCTTCTTTCCCAATCACCATGGTGACAGCCACCGGAAGGCTGGGCGGAACTTCGGACGGGGACGAGTCACAAACACTCAGCCAATAGGAGAGGTCCAGCCTAACCGGCCAGTTCCGCAGAGCCCTCCATTTTACCCATGGACAGACAACGGCCCCTTGCGTCTTTGGCCACAAAATCCAGGGCACCCAGGGAATAACTTCACAGTAGGCAACCCCTGATGTGAACACGTTCGACACACTGGGACAGCAGGCAGGTACCTCTTTTCCACTTACGCTAGGATATCACTAGGCAAGGCGCCCTTCCTCAGCATCTGTGGCCTCTCACGTATGTGTTCACTCAGAGGAATCTCTTCATTCTACCCCTGAGACACATCACAAGTATGAGGGGCCTGAGAGAGAGCCTAGAGATGGAACGGGGGAGGCTTCTGGCTGTACTGCTTCCCCGTGGGGACAGAATAGCAGGTAGTCTCTCTGGAAGGTCTTAGCTTCTGTTGACTGACACGCGCAATACAGTAGGGGCGGACCCTGGCCAGGGGGAGCTTGTGGGCAGATGCAACCTCTCCGGCGACGAATAATTGCGCTGCTGCTTTGTATGGTGAAAACCTCCCCGCGCCAAGGGGGATGGGTAGAGAACATTGACCCACACCCGCCAGGGGCCTTTCCTGGGACTAAAGATCCCAACGTGGTCTCAACGTCGTCACCCTCTCAACACACACCTTTCCTGCACACGTAATCCTGCCTTTCTCCGTCAGGGCCCTATCCTACCAGGAAAAAAAGCAAGCCGCTCAAAGAGGCCGATGCCAGGGAAATCGAGGAAACACTGCCAGTTTCCAAATTTTTGCTGTCTACACGTCCCCGCCTCCGGTGCAAGGCTGCCTATGTGGCCGGGCTCCGAAGGCAAGGCCGAAATCCTGGCAGCCGGGGCCCCAGCAGTGCAATGGTTGATGGACGTGGGGACACGGATGACCTGTTCGCCACATACAGGAGGGATCCTTGGGCCCTTCACTGGCTCGCCATTCAGCTCCACGACGTCCACTACTGGCCCTGGCCTTTGCTTTGGCTGGTGCCCCATTAAACGTGTGCTCCGGAGCGATCTTTCTCCACCCATCACTAGCATTCTGCCACCAGGGGATATGTGAGTGTGGGAGTCACCATTTGTCACTGGCAGCAGTGTCACAAGTCACTAGACTTCCAGCTACCCGCTGACCTAGGCTGCCTTCTGCCCCAGGCAAGGTCCCGAATCCTTTATCCCAGATGCTGACACCTGGGCACTGGCGGACATTGATTTTTATCAACACAGAGGTCTGAGTGAGGGTCAGAGGGCCAGGTAGGTGAAGTCAAGGCCAGGTGGGCGGGGCTGAGGCTTCTTTGCCATCACCATAGAGACAGTCCCCCCACCGCAAGAGTGGGCGGAGCTTGGGATGGGCCTGGTGACAAGACTGAGCCAATGGCAGAGATCCGGCCCGCCAGGCAGATGACACAGGGCCCTCCATTGGGACCTATGACCCCTAGTGGCCACAGGATTTGAGCACGCCCCGGGAAAGGCTACGCAGGCACAAGGGAGCCCCTGGTGCGGACTGCTTCAGGGCATTGGCAGAGCACGCCAGGTACCTCTTTCCCACTTTCCTGAGGATATCAGTAGGCAAGGCATCCCCACTCAGCATCTCTTGCCTCTCTCTGTCTCTCTCTGCTTGTCTTCGTTCTCTGAAATCTCTTCCTTCTCCCCCTTGTCACTTCACACCTTGGAGTGCCTGACAGAGGGCCTAGAGACCAAAGAGCAAAGGGGGAAGGCCTCTGGCTCTACTGCTTGCCCATGGGGAGAGAAGTTCTGGGAGTCTATCTGGAAGGTCTAGAGAGTAGTGATTGATTGGGGAGCTACATCACGGGCGGACCTGGCCAGGTGAAGCTTGACATCACCGTGGGACCTGGCCAGGTGAAGCTCGCTGACAAGTGGCAGCCTCTCCGGAGACTACTAATTCCGCTCCTAACATTCTATGCAAATAACCGGCTGAGTGCCATGGGCAGAAAACATTGACACATACCTGCCAGAGGCCTATTCTGGGTCTGGAGAGTCCACCCTGGTCTCCCCTGCAACTCATCATCTCAGCACACACTTTGCCTGCACGCATGGAAACCGCCTCTCTCCACGAATGTCTTCACCTGCTAGGAAACACACGATGTCACTCAGCCAAAGGAGAGCACAGGCCAAGTCAACTGAAGCCCCCATTTTCAAGATTTTGCCCTCTGCTGCTCCACAGCCTCCGGTGGCACACTGCATGTGCGTCACTTCTCGGTAGACGAGGCCGAAATCCGGGCATCCAGGGCCCCAGCCGTCCAGAATCTACGGATGGCGGCATATGGATCACCTCTTTGCCTCGTACAGCAGGGAGGCCTGGGCCCTAGACTGGCTCCGCTAGAGCTCCACGACCTCAGCTATTTTCCCTGACCTTTGGCCTGTGCCCTCGTGAGTGTGTCATCTCTACTTCCACTTCTCTTCCCACCACACTGAATCCGCCACCTGCGGATACCTGAGCGTGGACATCAACATCTATCACTGGCTGCAGTGTCACAGGTCACTAGGTGTCTAGGCTCAGGCTGACCTTGGCTGTCTTCTGCCCAGGCAAGGAACCTAATCCTTCCAAGGAAATCAGGACACGTGCTCACTGGCCGACATCCTTTCTTTCATCCACACAGCGGTCTAGATGAGGGGAAAGAGGCCAGGTAGGCCAGGGGAGGGCTGAGTGTGGGGCCTAAGGCTTCTTTCCCAATCACCATGGTGACAGCCACCGGAAGGCTGGGCGGAACTTCGGACGGGGACGAGTCACAAACACTCAGCCAATAGGAGAGGTCCAGCCTAACCGGCCAGTTCCGCAGAGCCCTCCATTTTACCCATGGACAGACAACGGCCCCTTGCGTCTTTGGCCACAAAATCCAGGGCACCCAGGGAATAACTTCACAGTAGGCAACCCCTGATGTGAACACGTTCGACACACTGGGACAGCAGGCAGGTACCTCTTTTCCACTTACGCTAGGATATCACTAGGCAAGGCGCCCTTCCTCAGCATCTGTGGCCTCTCACGTATGTGTTCACTCAGAGGAATCTCTTCATTCTACCCCTGAGACACATCACAAGTATGAGGGGCCTGAGAGAGAGCCTAGAGATGGAACGGGGGAGGCTTCTGGCTGTACTGCTTCCCCGTGGGGACAGAATAGCAGGTAGTCTCTCTGGAAGGTCTTAGCTTCTGTTGACTGACACGCGCAATACAGTAGGGGCGGACCCTGGCCAGGGGGAGCTTGTGGGCAGATGCAACCTCTCCGGCGACGAATAATTGCGCTGCTGCTTTGTATGGTGAAAACCTCCCCGCGCCAAGGGGGATGGGTAGAGAACATTGACCCACACCCACCAGGGGCCTTTCCTGGGACTAAAGATCCCAACGTGGTCTCAACGTCGTCACCCTCTCAACACACACCTTTCCTGCACACGTAATCCTGCCTTTCTCCGTCAGGGCCCTATCCTACCAGGAAAAAAAGCAAGCCGCTCAAAGAGGCCGATGCCAGGGAAATCGAGGAAACACTGCCAGTTTCCAAATTTTTGCTGTCTACACGTCCCCGCCTCCGGTGCAAGGCTGCCTATGTGGCCGGGCTCCGAAGGCAAGGCCGAAATCCTGGCAGCCGGGGCCCCAGCAGTGCAATGGTTGATGGACGTGGGGACACGGATGACCTGTTCGCCACATACAGGAGGGATCCTTGGGCCCTTCACTGGCTCGCCATTCAGCTCCACGACGTCCACTACTGGCCCTGGCCTTTGCTTTGGCTGGTGCCCCATTAAACGTGTGCTCCGGAGCGATCTTTCTCCACCCATCACTAGCATTCTGCCACCAGGGGATATCTGAGTGTGGGAGTCACCATTTGTCACTGGCAGCAGTGTCACAAGTCACTAGACTTCCAGCTACCCGCTGACCTAGGCTGCCTTCTGCCCCAGGCAAGGTCCCGAATCCTTTATCCCAGATGCTGACACCTGGGCACTGGCGGACATTGATTTTTATCAACACAGAGGTCTGAGTGAGGGTCAGAGGGCCAGGTAGGTGAAGTGAAGGCCAGGTGGGCGGGGCTGAGGCTTCTTTGCCATCACCATAGAGACAGTCCCCCCACCGCAAGAGTGGGCGGAGCTTGGGATGGGCCTGGTGACAAGACTGAGCCAATGGCAGAGATCCGGCCCGCCAGGCAGATGACACAGGGCCCTCCATTGTGACCTATGACCCCTAGTGGCCACAGGATTTGAGCACGCCCCGGGAAAGGCTACGCAGGCACAAGGGAGCCCCTGGTGCGGACTGCTTCAGGGCATTGGCAGAGCACGCCAGGTACCTCTTTCCCACTTTCCTGAGGATATCAGTAGGCAAGGCATCCCCACTCAGCATCTCTTGCCTCTCTCTGTCTCTCTCTGCTTGTCTTCGTTCTCTGAAATCTCTTCCTTCTCCCCCTTGTCACTTCACACCTTGGAGTGCCTGACAGAGGGCCTAGAGACCAAAGAGCAAAGGGGGAAGGCCTCTGGCTCTACTGCTTGCCCATGGGGAGAGAAGTTCTGGGAGTCTATCTGGAGAGTAGTGATTGATTGGGGAGCTACATCACGGGCGGACCTGGCCAGGTGAAGCTTGACATCACCGTGGGACCTGGCCAGGTGAAGCTCGCTGACAAGTGGCAGCCTCTCCGGAGACTACTAATTCCGCTCCTAACATTCTATGCAAATAACCGGCTGAGTGCCATGGGCAGAAAACATTGACACATACCTGCCAGAGGCCTATTCTGGGTCTGGAGAGTCCACCCTGGTCTCCCCTGCAACTCATCATCTCAGCACACACTTTGCCTGCACGCATGGAAACCGCCTCTCTCCACGAATGTCTTCACCTGCTAGGAAACACACGATGTCACTCAGCCAAAGGAGAGCACAGGCCAAGTCAACTGAAGCCCCCATTTTCAAGATTTTGCCCTCTGCTGCTCCACAGCCTCCGGTGGCACACTGCATGTGCGTCACTTCTCGGTAGACGAGGCCGAAATCCGGGCATCCAGGGCCCCAGCCGTCCAGAATCTACGGATGGCGGCATATGGATCACCTCTTTGCCTCGTACAGCAGGGAGGCCTGGGCCCTAGACTGGCTCCGCTAGAGCTCCACGACCTCAGCTATTTTCCCTGACCTTTGGCCTGTGCCCTCGTGAGTGTGTCATCTCTACTTCCACTTCTCTTCCCACCACACTGAATCCGCCACCTGCGGATACCTGAGCGTGGACATCAACATCTATCACTGGCTGCAGTGTCACAGGTCACTAGGTGTCTAGGCTCAGGCTGACCTTGGCTGTCTTCTGCCCAGGCAAGGAACCTAATCCTTCCAAGGAAATCAGGACACGTGCTCACTGGCCGACATCCTTTCTTTCATCCACACAGCGGTCTAGATGAGGGGAAAGAGGCCAGGTAGGCCAGGGGAGGGCTGAGTGTGGGGCCTAAGGCTTCTTTCCCAATCACCATGGTGACAGCCACCGGAAGGCTGGGCGGAACTTCGGACGGGGACGAGTCACAAACACTCAGCCAATAGGAGAGGTCCAGCCTAACCGGCCAGTTCCGCAGAGCCCTCCATTTTACCCATGGACAGACAACGGCCCCTTGCGTCTTTGGCCACAAAATCCAGGGCACCCAGGGAATAACTTCACAGTAGGCAACCCCTGATGTGAACACGTTCGACACACTGGGACAGCAGGCAGGTACCTCTTTTCCACTTACGCTAGGATATCACTAGGCAAGGCGCCCTTCCTCAGCATCTCTGGCCTCTCACGTATGTGTTCACTCAGAGGAATCTCTTCATTCTACCCCTGAGACACATCACAAGTATGAGGGGCCTGAGAGAGAGCCTAGAGATGGAACGGGGGAGGCTTCTGGCTGTACTGCTTCCCCGTGGGGACAGAATAGCAGGTAGTCTCTCTGGAAGGTCTTAGCTTCTGTTGACTGACACGCGCAATACAGTAGGGGCGGACCCTGGCCAGGGGGAGCTTGTGGGCAGATGCAACCTCTCCGGCGACGAATAATTGCGCTGCTGCTTTGTATGGTGAAAACCTCCCCCCGCCAAGGGGGATGGGTAGAGAACATTGACCCACACCCGCCAGGGGCCTTTCCTGGGACTAAAGATCCCAACGTGGTCTCAACGTCGTCACCCTCTCAACACACACCTTTCCTGCACACGTAATCCTGCCTTTCTCCGTCAGGGCCCTATCCTACCAGGAAAAAAAGGAAGCCGCTCAAAGAGGCCGATGCCAGGGAAATCGAGGAAACACTGCCAGTTTCCAAATTTTTGCTGTCTACACGTCCCCGCCTCCGGTGCAAGGCTGCCTATGTGGCCGGGCTCCGAAGGCAAGGCCGAAATCCTGGCAGCCGGGGCCCCAGCAGTGCAATGGTTGATGGACGTGGGGACACGGATGACCTGTTCGCCACATACAGGAGGGATCCTTGGGCCCTTCACTGGCTCGCCATTCAGCTCCACGACGTCCACTACTGGCCCTGGCCTTTGCTTTGGCTGGTGCCCCATTAAACGTGTGCTCCGGAGCGATCTTTCTCCACCCATCACTAGCATTCTGCCACCAGGGGATATGTGAGTGTGGGAGTCACCATTTGTCACTGGCAGCAGTGTCACAAGTCACTAGACTTCCAGCTACCCGCTGACCTAGGCTGCCTTCTGCCCCAGGCAAGGTCCCGAATCCTTTATCCCAGATGCTGACACCTGGGCACTGGCGGACATTGATTTTTATCAACACAGAGGTCTGAGTGAGGGTCAGAGGGCCAGGTAGGTGAAGTGAAGGCCAGGTGGGCGGGGCTGAGGCTTCTTTGCCATCACCATAGAGACAGTCCCCCCACCGCAAGAGTGGGCGGAGCTTGGGATGGGCCTGGTGACAAGACTGAGCCAATGGCAGAGATCCGGCCCGCCAGGCAGATGACACAGGGCCCTCCATTGTGACCTATGACCCCTAGTGGCCACAGGATTTGAGCACGCCCCGGGAAAGGCTACGCAGGCACAAGGGAGCCCCTGGTGCGGACTGCTTCAGGGCATTGGCAGAGCACGCCAGGTACCTCTTTCCCACTTTCCTGAGGATATCAGTAGGCAAGGCATCCCCACTCAGCATCTCTTGCCTCTCTCTGTCTCTCTCTGCTTGTCTTCGTTCTCTGAAATCTCTTCCTTCTCCCCCTTGTCACTTCACACCTTGGAGTGCCTGACAGAGGGCCTAGAGACCAAAGAGCAAAGGGGGAAGGCCTCTGGCTCTAGTGCTTGCCCATGGGGAGAGAAGTTCTGGGAGTCTATCTGGAAGGTCTAGAGAGTAGTGATTGATTGGGGAGCTACATCACGGGCGGACCTGGCCAGGTGAAGCTTGACATCACCGTGGGACCTGGCCAGGTGAAGCTCGCTGACAAGTGGCAGCCTCTCCGGAGACTACTAATTCCGCTCCTAACATTCTATGCAAATAACCGGCTGAGTGCCATGGGCAGAAAACATTGACACATACCTGCCAGAGGCCTATTCTGGGTCTGGAGAGTCCACCCTGGTCTCCCCTGCAACTCATCATCTCAGCACACACTTTGCCTGCACGCATGGAAACCGCCTCTCTCCACGAATGTCTTCACCTGCTAGGAAACACACGATGTCACTCAGCCAAAGGAGAGCACAGGCCAAGTCAACTGAAGCCCCCATTTTCAAGATTTTGCCCTCTGCTGCTCCACAGCCTCCGGTGGCACACTGCATGTGCGTCACTTCTCGGTAGACGAGGCCGAAATCCGGGCATCCAGGGCCCCAGCCGTCCAGAATCTACGGATGGCGGCATATGGATCACCTCTTTGCCTCGTACAGCAGGGAGGCCTGGGCCCTAGACTGGCTCCGCTAGAGCTCCACGACCTCAGCTATTTTCCCTGACCTTTGGCCTGTGCCCTCGTGAGTGTGTCATCTCTACTTCCACTTCTCTTCCCACCACACTGAATCCGCCACCTGCGGATACCTGAGCGTGGACATCAACATCTATCACTGGCTGCAGTGTCACAGGTCACTAGGTGTCTAGGCTCAGGCTGACCTTGGCTGTCTTCTGCCCAGGCAAGGAACCTAATCCTTCCAAGGAAATCAGGACACGTGCTCACTGGCCGACATCCTTTCTTTCATCCACACAGCGGTCTAGATGAGGGGAAAGAGGCCAGGTAGGCCAGGGGAGGGCTGAGTGTGGGGCCTAAGGCTTCTTTCCCAATCACCATGGTGACAGCCACCGGAAGGCTGGGCGGAACTTCGGACGGGGACGAGTCACAAACACTCAGCCAATAGGAGAGGTCCAGCCTAACCGGCCAGTTCCGCAGAGCCCTCCATTTTACCCATGGACAGACAACGGCCCCTTGCGTCTTTGGCCACAAAATCCAGGGCACCCAGGGAATAACTTCACAGTAGGCAACCCCTGATGTGAACACGTTCGACACACTGGGACAGCAGGCAGGTACCTCTTTTCCACTTACGCTAGGATATCACTAGGCAAGGCGCCCTTCCTCAGCATCTCTGGCCTCTCACGTATGTGTTCACTCAGAGGAATCTCTTCATTCTACCCCTGAGACACATCACAAGTATGAGGGGCCTGAGAGAGAGCCTAGAGATGGAACGGGGGAGGCTTCTGGCTGTACTGCTTCCCCGTGGGGACAGAATAGCAGGTAGTCTCTCTGGAAGGTCTTAGCTTCTGTTGACTGACACGCGCAATACAGTAGGGGCGGACCCTGGCCAGGTGGAGCTTGTGGGCAGATGCAACCTCTCCGGCGACGAATAATTGCGCTGCTGCTTTGTATGGTGAAAACCTCCCCCCGCCAAGGGGGATGGGTAGAAAACATTGACCCACACCCGCCAGGGGCCTTTCCTGGGACTAAAGATCCCAACGTGGTCCCAACGTCGTCACCCTCTCAACACACACCTTTCCTGCACACGTAATCCTGCCTTTCTCCGTCAGGGCCCTATCCTACCAGGAAAAAAAGGAAGCCGCTCAAAGAGGCCGATGCCAGGGAAATCGAGGAAACACTGCCAGTTTCCAAATTTTTGCTTTCTACACGTCCCCGCCTCCGGTGCAAGGCTGCCTATGTGGTCGGGCTCCGAAGGCAAGGCCGAAATCCTGGCAGCCTGGGCCCCAGCAGTGCAATGGTTGATGGACGTGGGGACACGGATGACCTGTTCACCACACACAGGAGGGATCCTTGGGCCCTTCACTGGCTCGCCATTCAGCTCCACGACGTCCACTACTGGCCCTGGCCTTTGCTTTGGCTGGTGCCCCATTAAACGTGTGCTCCGGAGCGATCTTTCTCCACCCATCACTAGCATTCTGCCACCAGGGGATATGTGAGTGTGGGAGTCACCATTTGTCACTGGCAGCAGTGTCACAAGTCACTAGACTTCCAGCTACCCGCTGACCTAGGCTGCCTTCTGCCCCAGGCAAGGTCCCGAATCCTTTATCCCAGATGCTGACACCTGGGCACTGGCGGACATTGATTTTTATCAACACAGAGGTCTGAGTGAGGGTCAGAGGGCCAGGTAGGTGAAGTGAAGGCCAGGTGGGTGGGGCTGAGGCTTCTTTGCCATCACCATAGAGACAGTCCCCCCACCGCAAGAGTGGGCGGAGCTTGGGATGGGCCTGGTGACAAGACTGAGCCAATGGCAGAGATCCGGCCCGCCAGGCAGATGACACAGGGCCCTCCATTGTGACCTATGACCCCTAGTGGCCACAGGATTTGAGCACGCCCCGGGAAAGGCTACGCAGGCACAAGGGAGCCCCTGGTGCGGACTGCTTCAGGGCATTGGCAGAGCACGCCAGGTACCTCTTTCCCACTTTCCTGAGGATATCAGTAGGCAAGGCATCCCCACTCAGCATCTCTTGCCTCTCTCTGTCTCTCTCTGCTTGTCTTCGTTCTCTGAAATCTCTTCCTTCTCCCCCTTGTCACTTCACACCTTGGAGTGCCTGACAGAGGGCCTAGAGACCAAAGAGCAAAGGGGGAAGGCCTCTGGCTCTAGTGCTTGCCCATGGGGAGAGAAGTTCTGGGAGTCTATCTGGAAGGTCTAGAGAGTAGTGATTGATTGGGGAGCTACATCACGGGCGGACCTGGCCAGGTGAAGCTTGACATCACCGTGGGACCTGGCCAGGTGAAGCTCGCTGACAAGTGGCAGCCTCTCCGGAGACTACTAATTCCGCTCCTAACATTCTATGCAAATAACCGGCTGAGTGCCATGGGCAGAAAACATTGACACATACCTGCCAGAGGCCTATTCTGGGTCTGGAGAGTCCACCCTGGTCTCCCCTGCAACTCATCATCTCAGCACACACTTTGCCTGCACGCATGGAAACCGCCTCTCTCCACGAATGTCTTCACCTGCTAGGAAACACACGATGTCACTCAGCCAAAGGAGAGCACAGGCCAAGTCAACTGAAGCCCCCATTTTCAAGATTTTGCCCTCTGCTGTTCCACAGCCTCCGGTGGCACACTGCATGTGCGTCACTTCTCGGTAGACGAGGCCGAAATCCGGGCATCCAGGGCCCCAGCCGTCCAGAATCTACGGATGGCGGCATATGGATCACCTCTTTGCCTCGTACAGCAGGGAGGCCTGGGCCCTAGACTGGCTCTGCTAGAGCTCCACGACCTCAGCTATTTTCCCTGACCTTTGGCCTGTGCCCTCGTGAGTGTGTCATCTCTACTTCCACTTCTCTTCCCACCACACTGAATCCGCCACCTGCGGATACCTGAGCGTGGACATCAACATCTATCACTGGCTGCAGTGTCACAGGTCACTAGGTGTCTAGGCTCAGGCTGACCTTGGCTGTCTTCTGCCCAGGCAAGGAACCTAATCCTTCCAAGGAAATCAGGACACGTGCTCACTGGCCGACATCCTTTCTTTCATCCACACAGCGGTCTAGATGAGGGGAAAGAGGCCAGGTAGGCCAGGGGAGGGCTGAGTGTGGGGCCTAAGGCTTCTTTCCCAATCACCATGGTGACAGCCACCGGAAGGCTGGGCGGAACTTCGGACGGGGACGAGTCACAAACACTCAGCCAATAGGAGAGGTCCAGCCTAACCGGCCAGTTCCGCAGAGCCCTCCATTTTACCCATGGACAGACAACGGCCCCTTGCGTCTTTGGCCACAAAATCCAGGGCACCCAGGGAATAACTTCACAGTAGGCAACCCCTGATGTGAACACGTTCGACACACTGGGACAGCAGGCAGGTACCTCTTTTCCACTTACGCTAGGATATCACTAGGCAAGGCGCCCTTCCTCAGCATCTGTGGCCTCTCACGTATGTGTTCACTCAGAGGAATCTCTTCATTCTACCCCTGAGACACATCACAAGTATGAGGGGCCTGAGAGAGAGCCTAGAGATGGAACGGGGGAGGCTTCTGGCTGTACTGCTTCCCCGTGGGGACAGAATAGCAGGTAGTCTCTCTGGAAGGTCTTAGCTTCTGTTGACTGACACGCGCAATACAGTAGGGGCGGACCCTGGCCAGGGGGAGCTTGTGGGCAGATGCAACCTCTCCGGCGACGAATAATTGCGCTGCTGCTTTGTATGGTGAAAACCTCCCCGCGCCAAGGGGGATGGGTAGAGAACATTGACCCACACCCGCCAGGGGCCTTTCCTGGGACTAAAGATCCCAACGTGGTCTCAACGTCGTCACCCTCTCAACACACACCTTTCCTGCACACGTAATCCTGCCTTTCTCCGTCAGGGCCCTATCCTACCAGGAAAAAAAGCAAGCCGCTCAAAGAGGCCGATGCCAGGGAAATCGAGGAAACACTGCCAGTTTCCAAATTTTTGCTGTCTACACGTCCCCGCCTCCGGTGCAAGGCTGCCTATGTGGCCGGGCTCCGAAGGCAAGGCCGAAATCCTGGCAGCCGGGGCCCCAGCAGTGCAATGGTTGATGGACGTGGGGACACGGATGACCTGTTCGCCACATACAGGAGGGATCCTTGGGCCCTTCACTGGCTCGCCATTCAGCTCCACGACGTCCACTACTGGCCCTGGCCTTTGCTTTGGCTGGTGCCCCATTAAACGTGTGCTCCGGAGCGATCTTTCTCCACCCATCACTAGCATTCTGCCACCAGGGGATATGTGAGTGTGGGAGTCACCATTTGTCACTGGCAGCAGTGTCACAAGTCACTAGACTTCCAGCTACCCGCTGACCTAGGCTGCCTTCTGCCCCAGGCAAGGTCCCGAATCCTTTATCCCAGATGCTGACACCTGGGCACTGGCGGACATTGATTTTTATCAACACAGAGGTCTGAGTGAGGGTCAGAGGGCCAGGTAGGTGAAGTCAAGGCCAGGTGGGCGGGGCTGAGGCTTCTTTGCCATCACCATAGAGACAGTCCCCCCACCGCAAGAGTGGGCGGAGCTTGGGATGGGCCTGGTGACAAGACTGAGCCAATGGCAGAGATCCGGCCCGCCAGGCAGATGACACAGGGCCCTCCATTGGGACCTATGACCCCTAGTGGCCACAGGATTTGAGCACGCCCCGGGAAAGGCTACGCAGGCACAAGGGAGCCCCTGGTGCGGACTGCTTCAGGGCATTGGCAGAGCACGCCAGGTACCTCTTTCCCACTTTCCTGAGGATATCAGTAGGCAAGGCATCCCCACTCAGCATCTCTTGCCTCTCTCTGTCTCTCTCTGCTTGTCTTCGTTCTCTGAAATCTCTTCCTTCTCCCCCTTGTCACTTCACACCTTGGAGTGCCTGACAGAGGGCCTAGAGACCAAAGAGCAAAGGGGGAAGGCCTCTGGCTCTACTGCTTGCCCATGGGGAGAGAAGTTCTGGGAGTCTATCTGGAAGGTCTAGAGAGTAGTGATTGATTGGGGAGCTACATCACGGGCGGACCTGGCCAGGTGAAGCTTGACATCACCGTGGGACCTGGCCAGGTGAAGCTCGCTGACAAGTGGCAGCCTCTCCGGAGACTACTAATTCCGCTCCTAACATTCTATGCAAATAACCGGCTGAGTGCCATGGGCAGAAAACATTGACACATACCTGCCAGAGGCCTATTCTGGGTCTGGAGAGTCCACCCTGGTCTCCCCTGCAACTCATCATCTCAGCACACACTTTGCCTGCACGCATGGAAACCGCCTCTCTCCACGAATGTCTTCACCTGCTAGGAAACACACGATGTCACTCAGCCAAAGGAGAGCACAGGCCAAGTCAACTGAAGCCCCCATTTTCAAGATTTTGCCCTCTGCTGCTCCACAGCCTCCGGTGGCACACTGCATGTGCGTCACTTCTCGGTAGACGAGGCCGAAATCCGGGCATCCAGGGCCCCAGCCGTCCAGAATCTACGGATGGCGGCATATGGATCACCTCTTTGCCTCGTACAGCAGGGAGGCCTGGGCCCTAGACTGGCTCCGCTAGAGCTCCACGACCTCAGCTATTTTCCCTGACCTTTGGCCTGTGCCCTCGTGAGTGTGTCATCTCTACTTCCACTTCTCTTCCCACCACACTGAATCCGCCACCTGCGGATACCTGAGCGTGGACATCAACATCTATCACTGGCTGCAGTGTCACAGGTCACTAGGTGTCTAGGCTCAGGCTGACCTTGGCTGTCTTCTGCCCAGGCAAGGAACCTAATCCTTCCAAGGAAATCAGGACACGTGCTCACTGGCCGACATCCTTTCTTTCATCCACACAGCGGTCTAGATGAGGGGAAAGAGGCCAGGTAGGCCAGGGGAGGGCTGAGTGTGGGGCCTAAGGCTTCTTTCCCAATCACCATGGTGACAGCCACCGGAAGGCTGGGCGGAACTTCGGACGGGGACGAGTCACAAACACTCAGCCAATAGGAGAGGTCCAGCCTAACCGGCCAGTTCCGCAGAGCCCTCCATTTTACCCATGGACAGACAACGGCCCCTTGCGTCTTTGGCCACAAAATCCAGGGCACCCAGGGAATAACTTCACAGTAGGCAACCCCTGATGTGAACACGTTCGACACACTGGGACAGCAGGCAGGTACCTCTTTTCCACTTACGCTAGGATATCACTAGGCAAGGCGCCCTTCCTCAGCATCTGTGGCCTCTCACGTATGTGTTCACTCAGAGGAATCTCTTCATTCTACCCCTGAGACACATCACAAGTATGAGGGGCCTGAGAGAGAGCCTAGAGATGGAACGGGGGAGGCTTCTGGCTGTACTGCTTCCCCGTGGGGACAGAATAGCAGGTAGTCTCTCTGGAAGGTCTTAGCTTCTGTTGACTGACACGCGCAATACAGTAGGGGCGGACCCTGGCCAGGGGGAGCTTGTGGGCAGATGCAACCTCTCCGGCGACGAATAATTGCGCTGCTGCTTTGTATGGTGAAAACCTCCCCGCGCCAAGGGGGATGGGTAGAGAACATTGACCCACACCCACCAGGGGCCTTTCCTGGGACTAAAGATCCCAACGTGGTCTCAACGTCGTCACCCTCTCAACACACACCTTTCCTGCACACGTAATCCTGCCTTTCTCCGTCAGGGCCCTATCCTACCAGGAAAAAAAGCAAGCCGCTCAAAGAGGCCGATGCCAGGGAAATCGAGGAAACACTGCCAGTTTCCAAATTTTTGCTGTCTACACGTCCCCGCCTCCGGTGCAAGGCTGCCTATGTGGCCGGGCTCCGAAGGCAAGGCCGAAATCCTGGCAGCCGGGGCCCCAGCAGTGCAATGGTTGATGGACGTGGGGACACGGATGACCTGTTCGCCACATACAGGAGGGATCCTTGGGCCCTTCACTGGCTCGCCATTCAGCTCCACGACGTCCACTACTGGCCCTGGCCTTTGCTTTGGCTGGTGCCCCATTAAACGTGTGCTCCGGAGCGATCTTTCTCCACCCATCACTAGCATTCTGCCACCAGGGGATATCTGAGTGTGGGAGTCACCATTTGTCACTGGCAGCAGTGTCACAAGTCACTAGACTTCCAGCTACCCGCTGACCTAGGCTGCCTTCTGCCCCAGGCAAGGTCCCGAATCCTTTATCCCAGATGCTGACACCTGGGCACTGGCGGACATTGATTTTTATCAACACAGAGGTCTGAGTGAGGGTCAGAGGGCCAGGTAGGTGAAGTGAAGGCCAGGTGGGCGGGGCTGAGGCTTCTTTGCCATCACCATAGAGACAGTCCCCCCACCGCAAGAGTGGGCGGAGCTTGGGATGGGCCTGGTGACAAGACTGAGCCAATGGCAGAGATCCGGCCCGCCAGGCAGATGACACAGGGCCCTCCATTGTGACCTATGACCCCTAGTGGCCACAGGATTTGAGCACGCCCCGGGAAAGGCTACGCAGGCACAAGGGAGCCCCTGGTGCGGACTGCTTCAGGGCATTGGCAGAGCACGCCAGGTACCTCTTTCCCACTTTCCTGAGGATATCAGTAGGCAAGGCATCCCCACTCAGCATCTCTTGCCTCTCTCTGTCTCTCTCTGCTTGTCTTCGTTCTCTGAAATCTCTTCCTTCTCCCCCTTGTCACTTCACACCTTGGAGTGCCTGACAGAGGGCCTAGAGACCAAAGAGCAAAGGGGGAAGGCCTCTGGCTCTACTGCTTGCCCATGGGGAGAGAAGTTCTGGGAGTCTATCTGGAGAGTAGTGATTGATTGGGGAGCTACATCACGGGCGGACCTGGCCAGGTGAAGCTTGACATCACCGTGGGACCTGGCCAGGTGAAGCTCGCTGACAAGTGGCAGCCTCTCCGGAGACTACTAATTCCGCTCCTAACATTCTATGCAAATAACCGGCTGAGTGCCATGGGCAGAAAACATTGACACATACCTGCCAGAGGCCTATTCTGGGTCTGGAGAGTCCACCCTGGTCTCCCCTGCAACTCATCATCTCAGCACACACTTTGCCTGCACGCATGGAAACCGCCTCTCTCCACGAATGTCTTCACCTGCTAGGAAACACACGATGTCACTCAGCCAAAGGAGAGCACAGGCCAAGTCAACTGAAGCCCCCATTTTCAAGATTTTGCCCTCTGCTGCTCCACAGCCTCCGGTGGCACACTGCATGTGCGTCACTTCTCGGTAGACGAGGCCGAAATCCGGGCATCCAGGGCCCCAGCCGTCCAGAATCTACGGATGGCGGCATATGGATCACCTCTTTGCCTCGTACAGCAGGGAGGCCTGGGCCCTAGACTGGCTCCGCTAGAGCTCCACGACCTCAGCTATTTTCCCTGACCTTTGGCCTGTGCCCTCGTGAGTGTGTCATCTCTACTTCCACTTCTCTTCCCACCACACTGAATCCGCCACCTGCGGATACCTGAGCGTGGACATCAACATCTATCACTGGCTGCAGTGTCACAGGTCACTAGGTGTCTAGGCTCAGGCTGACCTTGGCTGTCTTCTGCCCAGGCAAGGAACCTAATCCTTCCAAGGAAATCAGGACACGTGCTCACTGGCCGACATCCTTTCTTTCATCCACACAGCGGTCTAGATGAGGGGAAAGAGGCCAGGTAGGCCAGGGGAGGGCTGAGTGTGGGGCCTAAGGCTTCTTTCCCAATCACCATGGTGACAGCCACCGGAAGGCTGGGCGGAACTTCGGACGGGGACGAGTCACAAACACTCAGCCAATAGGAGAGGTCCAGCCTAACCGGCCAGTTCCGCAGAGCCCTCCATTTTACCCATGGACAGACAACGGCCCCTTGCGTCTTTGGCCACAAAATCCAGGGCACCCAGGGAATAACTTCACAGTAGGCAACCCCTGATGTGAACACGTTCGACACACTGGGACAGCAGGCAGGTACCTCTTTTCCACTTACGCTAGGATATCACTAGGCAAGGCGCCCTTCCTCAGCATCTCTGGCCTCTCACGTATGTGTTCACTCAGAGGAATCTCTTCATTCTACCCCTGAGACACATCACAAGTATGAGGGGCCTGAGAGAGAGCCTAGAGATGGAACGGGGGAGGCTTCTGGCTGTACTGCTTCCCCGTGGGGACAGAATAGCAGGTAGTCTCTCTGGAAGGTCTTAGCTTCTGTTGACTGACACGCGCAATACAGTAGGGGCGGACCCTGGCCAGGGGGAGCTTGTGGGCAGATGCAACCTCTCCGGCGACGAATAATTGCGCTGCTGCTTTGTATGGTGAAAACCTCCCCGCGCCAAGGGGGATGGGTAGAGAACATTGACCCACACCCACCAGGGGCCTTTCCTGGGACTAAAGATCCCAACGTGGTCTCAACGTCGTCACCCTCTCAACACACACCTTTCCTGCACACGTAATCCTGCCTTTCTCCGTCAGGGCCCTATCCTACCAGGAAAAAAAGCAAGCCGCTCAAAGAGGCCGATGCCAGGGAAATCGAGGAAACACTGCCAGTTTCCAAATTTTTGCTGTCTACACGTCCCCGCCTCCGGTGCAAGGCTGCCTATGTGGCCGGGCTCCGAAGGCAAGGCCGAAATCCTGGCAGCCGGGGCCCCAGCAGTGCAATGGTTGATGGACGTGGGGACACGGATGACCTGTTCGCCACATACAGGAGGGATCCTTGGGCCCTTCACTGGCTCGCCATTCAGCTCCACGACGTCCACTACTGGCCCTGGCCTTTGCTTTGGCTGGTGCCCCATTAAACGTGTGCTCCGGAGCGATGTTTCTCCACCCATCACTAGCATTCTGCCACCAGGGGATATGTGAGTGTGGGAGTCACCATTTGTCACTGGCAGCAGTGTCACAAGTCACTAGACTTCCAGCTACCCGCTGACCTAGGCTGCCTTCTGCCCCAGGCAAGGTCCCGAATCCTTTATCCCAGATGCTGACACCTGGGCACTGGCGGACATTGATTTTTATCAACACAGAGGTCTGAGTGAGGGTCAGAGGGCCAGGTAGGTGAAGTGAAGGCCAGGTGGGCGGGGCTGAGGCTTCTTTGCCATCACCATAGAGACAGTCCCCCCACCGCAAGAGTGGGCGGAGCTTGGGATGGGCCTGGTGACAAGACTGAGCCAATGGCAGAGATCCGGCCCGCCAGGCAGATGACACAGGGCCCTCCATTGTGACCTATGACCCCTAGTGGCCACAGGATTTGAGCACGCCCCGGGAAAGGCTACGCAGGCACAAGGGAGCCCCTGGTGCGGACTGCTTCAGGGCATTGGCAGAGCACGCCAGGTACCTCTTTCCCACTTTCCTGAGGATATCAGTAGGCAAGGCATCCCCACTCAGCATCTCTTGCCTCTCTCTGTCTCTCTCTGCTTGTCTTCGTTCTCTGAAATCTCTTCCTTCTCCCCCTTGTCACTTCACACCTTGGAGTGCCTGACAGAGGGCCTAGAGACCAAAGAGCAAAGGGGGAAGGCCTCTGGCTCTACTGCTTGCCCATGGGGAGAGAAGTTCTGGGAGTCTATCTGGAAGGTCTAGAGAGTAGTGATTGATTGGGGAGCTACATCACGGGCGGACCTGGCCAGGTGAAGCTTGACATCACCGTGGGACCTGGCCAGGTGAAGCTCGCTGACAAGTGGCAGCCTCTCCGGAGACTACTAATTCCGCTCCTAACATTCTATGCAAATAACCGGCTGAGTGCCATGGGCAGAAAACATTGACACATACCTGCCAGAGGCCTATTCTGGGTCTGGAGAGTCCACCCTGGTCTCCCCTGCAACTCATCATCTCAGCACACACTTTGCCTGCACGCATGGAAACCGCCTCTCTCCACGAATGTCTTCACCTGCTAGGAAACACACGATGTCACTCAGCCAAAGGAGAGCACAGGCCAAGTCAACTGAAGCCCCCATTTTCAAGATTTTGCCCTCTGCTGCTCCACAGCCTCCGGTGGCACACTGCATGTGCGTCACTTCTCGGTAGACGAGGCCGAAATCCGGGCATCCAGGGCCCCAGCCGTCCAGAATCTACGGATGGCGGCATATGGATCACCTCTTTGCCTCGTACAGCAGGGAGGCCTGGGCCCTAGACTGGCTCCGCTAGAGCTCCACGACCTCAGCTATTTTCCCTGACCTTTGGCCTGTGCCCTCGTGAGTGTGTCATCTCTACTTCCACTTCTCTTCCCACCACACTGAATCCGCCACCTGCGGATACCTGAGCGTGGACATCAACATCTATCACTGGCTGCAGTGTCACAGGTCACTAGGTGTCTAGGCTCAGGCTGACCTTGGCTGTCTTCTGCCCAGGCAAGGAACCTAATCCTTCCAAGGAAATCAGGACACGTGCTCACTGGCCGACATCCTTTCTTTCATCCACACAGCGGTCTAGATGAGGGGAAAGAGGCCAGGTAGGCCAGGGGAGGGCTGAGTGTGGGGCCTAAGGCTTCTTTCCCAATCACCATGGTGACAGCCACCGGAAGGCTGGGCGGAACTTCGGACGGGGACGAGTCACAAACACTCAGCCAATAGGAGAGGTCCAGCCTAACCGGCCAGTTCCGCAGAGCCCTCCATTTTACCCATGGACAGACAACGGCCCCTTGCGTCTTTGGCCACAAAATCCAGGGCACCCAGGGAATAACTTCACAGTAGGCAACCCCTGATGTGAACACGTTCGACACACTGGGACAGCAGGCAGGTACCTCTTTTCCACTTACGCTAGGATATCACTAGGCAAGGCGCCCTTCCTCAGCATCTCTGGCCTCTCACGTATGTGTTCACTCAGAGGAATCTCTTCATTCTACCCCTGAGACACATCACAAGTATGAGGGGCCTGAGAGAGAGCCTAGAGATGGAACGGGGGAGGCTTCTGGCTGTACTGCTTCCCCGTGGGGACAGAATAGCAGGTAGTCTCTCTGGAAGGTCTTAGCTTCTGTTGACTGACACGCGCAATACAGTAGGGGCGGACCCTGGCCAGGGGGAGCTTGTGGGCAGATGCAACCTCTCCGGCGACGAATAATTGCGCTGCTGCTTTGTATGGTGAAAACCTCCCCCCGCCAAGGGGGATGGGTAGAGAACATTGACCCACACCCGCCAGGGGCCTTTCCTGGGACTAAAGATCCCAACGTGGTCTCAACGTCGTCACCCTCTCAACACACACCTTTCCTGCACACGTAATCCTGCCTTTCTCCGTCAGGGCCCTATCCTACCAGGAAAAAAAGGAAGCCGCTCAAAGAGGCCGATGCCAGGGAAATCGAGGAAACACTGCCAGTTTCCAAATTTTTGCTGTCTACACGTCCCCGCCTCCGGTGCAAGGCTGCCTATGTGGCCGGGCTCCGAAGGCAAGGCCGAAATCCTGGCAGCCGGGGCCCCAGCAGTGCAATGGTTGATGGACGTGGGGACACGGATGACCTGTTCGCCACATACAGGAGGGATCCTTGGGCCCTTCACTGGCTCGCCATTCAGCTCCACGACGTCCACTACTGGCCCTGGCCTTTGCTTTGGCTGGTGCCCCATTAAACGTGTGCTCCGGAGCGATCTTTCTCCACCCATCACTAGCATTCTGCCACCAGGGGATATGTGAGTGTGGGAGTCACCATTTGTCACTGGCAGCAGTGTCACAAGTCACTAGACTTCCAGCTACCCGCTGACCTAGGCTGCCTTCTGCCCCAGGCAAGGTCCCGAATCCTTTATCCCAGATGCTGACACCTGGGCACTGGCGGACATTGATTTTTATCAACACAGAGGTCTGAGTGAGGGTCAGAGGGCCAGGTAGGTGAAGTGAAGGCCAGGTGGGCGGGGCTGAGGCTTCTTTGCCATCACCATAGAGACAGTCCCCCCACCGCAAGAGTGGGCGGAGCTTGGGATGGGCCTGGTGACAAGACTGAGCCAATGGCAGAGATCCGGCCCGCCAGGCAGATGACACAGGGCCCTCCATTGTGACCTATGACCCCTAGTGGCCACAGGATTTGAGCACGCCCCGGGAAAGGCTACGCAGGCACAAGGGAGCCCCTGGTGCGGACTGCTTCAGGGCATTGGCAGAGCACGCCAGGTACCTCTTTCCCACTTTCCTGAGGATATCAGTAGGCAAGGCATCCCCACTCAGCATCTCTTGCCTCTCTCTGTCTCTCTCTGCTTGTCTTCGTTCTCTGAAATCTCTTCCTTCTCCCCCTTGTCACTTCACACCTTGGAGTGCCTGACAGAGGGCCTAGAGACCAAAGAGCAAAGGGGGAAGGCCTCTGGCTCTACTGCTTGCCCATGGGGAGAGAAGTTCTGGGAGTCTATCTGGAAGGTCTAGAGAGTAGTGATTGATTGGGGAGCTACATCACGGGCGGACCTGGCCAGGTGAAGCTTGACATCACCGTGGGACCTGGCCAGGTGAAGCTCGCTGACAAGTGGCAGCCTCTCCGGAGACTACTAATTCCGCTCCTAACATTCTATGCAAATAACCGGCTGAGTGCCATGGGCAGAAAACATTGACACATACCTGCCAGAGGCCTATTCTGGGTCTGGAGAGTCCACCCTGGTCTCCCCTGCAACTCATCATCTCAGCACACACTTTGCCTGCACGCATGGAAACCGCCTCTCTCCACGAATGTCTTCACCTGCTAGGAAACACACGATGTCACTCAGCCAAAGGAGAGCACAGGCCAAGTCAACTGAAGCCCCCATTTTCAAGATTTTGCCCTCTGCTGCTCCACAGCCTCCGGTGGCACACTGCATGTGCGTCACTTCTCGGTAGACGAGGCCGAAATCCGGGCATCCAGGGCCCCAGCCGTCCAGAATCTACGGATGGCGGCATATGGATCACCTCTTTGCCTCGTACAGCAGGGAGGCCTGGGCCCTAGACTGGCTCCGCTAGAGCTCCACGACCTCAGCTATTTTCCCTGACCTTTGGCCTGTGCCCTCGTGAGTGTGTCATCTCTACTTCCACTTCTCTTCCCACCACACTGAATCCGCCACCTGCGGATACCTGAGCGTGGACATCAACATCTATCACTGGCTGCAGTGTCACAGGTCACTAGGTGTCTAGGCTCAGGCTGACCTTGGCTGTCTTCTGCCCAGGCAAGGAACCTAATCCTTCCAAGGAAATCAGGACACGTGCTCACTGGCCGACATCCTTTCTTTCATCCACACAGCGGTCTAGATGAGGGGAAAGAGGCCAGGTAGGCCAGGGGAGGGCTGAGTGTGGGGCCTAAGGCTTCTTTCCCAATCACCATGGTGACAGCCACCGGAAGGCTGGGCGGAACTTCGGACGGGGACGAGTCACAAACACTCAGCCAATAGGAGAGGTCCAGCCTAACCGGCCAGTTCCGCAGAGCCCTCCATTTTACCCATGGACAGACAACGGCCCCTTGCGTCTTTGGCCACAAAATCCAGGGCACCCAGGGAATAACTTCACAGTAGGCAACCCCTGATGTGAACACGTTCGACACACTGGGACAGCAGGCAGGTACCTCTTTTCCACTTACGCTAGGATATCACTAGGCAAGGCGCCCTTCCTCAGCATCTCTGGCCTCTCACGTATGTGTTCACTCAGAGGAATCTCTTCATTCTACCCCTGAGACACATCACAAGTATGAGGGGCCTGAGAGAGAGCCTAGAGATGGAACGGGGGAGGCTTCTGGCTGTACTGCTTCCCCGTGGGGACAGAATAGCAGGTAGTCTCTCTGGAAGGTCTTAGCTTCTGTTGACTGACACGCGCAATACAGTAGGGGCGGACCCTGGCCAGGGGGAGCTTGTGGGCAGATGCAACCTCTCCGGCGACGAATAATTGCGCTGCTGCTTTGTATGGTGAAAACCTCCCCCCGCCAAGGGGGATGGGTAGAGAACATTGACCCACACCCGCCAGGGGCCTTTCCTGGGACTAAAGATCCCAACGTGGTCTCAACGTCGTCACCCTCTCAACACACACCTTTCCTGCACACGTAATCCTGCCTTTCTCCGTCAGGGCCCTATCCTACCAGGAAAAAAAGCAAGCCGCTCAAAGAGGCCGATGCCAGGGAAATCGAGGAAACACTGCCAGTTTCCAAATTTTTGCTGTCTACACGTCCCCGCCTCTGGTGCAAGGCTGCCTATGTGGCCGGGCTCCGAAGGCAAGGCCGAAATCCTGGCAGCCTGGGCCCCAGCAGTGCAATGGTTGATGGACGTGGGGACACGGATGACCTGTTCGCCACATACAGGAGGGATCCTTGGGCCCTTCACTGGCTCGCCATTCAGCTCCACGACGTCCACTACTGGCCCTGGCCTTTGCTTTGGCTGGTGCCCCATTAAACGTGTGCTCCGGAGCGATCTTTCTCCACCCATCACTAGCATTCTGCCACCAGGGGATATGTGAGTGTGGGAGTCACCATTTGTCACTGGCAGCAGTGTCACAAGTCACTAGACTTCCAGCTACCCGCTGACCTAGGCTGCCTTCTGCCCCAGGCAAGGTCCCGAATCCTTTATCCCAGATGCTGACACCTGGGCACTGGCGGACATTGATTTTTATCAACACAGAGGTCTGAGTGAGGGTCAGAGGGCCAGGTAGGTGAAGTGAAGGCCAGGTGGGCGGGGCTGAGGCTTCTTTGCCATCACCATAGAGACAGTCCCCCCACCGCAAGAGTGGGCGGAGCTTGGGATGGGCCTGGTGACAAGACTGAGCCAATGGCAGAGATCCGGCCCGCCAGGCAGATGACACAGGGCCCTCCATTGTGACCTATGACCCCTAGTGGCCACAGGATTTGAGCACGCCCCGGGAAAGGCTACGCAGGCACAAGGGAGCCCCTGGTGCGGACTGCTTCAGGGCATTGGCAGAGCACGCCAGGTACCTCTTTCCCACTTTCCTGAGGATATCAGTAGGCAAGGCATCCCCACTCAGCATCTCTTGCCTCTCTCTGTCTCTCTCTGCTTGTCTTCGTTCTCTGAAATCTCTTCCTTCTCCCCCTTGTCACTTCACACCTTGGAGTGCCTGACAGAGGGCCTAGAGACCAAAGAGCAAAGGGGGAAGGCCTCTGGCTCTACTGCTTGCCCATGGGGAGAGAAGTTCTGGGAGTCTATCTGGAAGGTCTAGAGAGTAGTGATTGATTGGGGAGCTACATCACGGGCGGACCTGGCCAGGTGAAGCTTGACATCACCGTGGGACCTGGCCAGGTGAAGCTCGCTGACAAGTGGCAGCCTCTCCGGAGACTACTAATTCCGCTCCTAACATTCTATGCAAATAACCGGCTGAGTGCCATGGGCAGAAAACATTGACACATACCTGCCAGAGGCCTATTCTGGGTCTGGAGAGTCCACCCTGGTCTCCCCTGCAACTCATCATCTCAGCACACACTTTGCCTGCACGCATGGAAACCGCCTCTCTCCACGAATGTCTTCACCTGCTAGGAAACACACGATGTCACTCAGCCAAAGGAGAGCACAGGCCAAGTCAACTGAAGCCCCCATTTTCAAGATTTTGCCCTCTGCTGCTCCACAGCCTCCGGTGGCACACTGCATGTGCGTCACTTCTCGGTAGACGAGGCCGAAATCCGGGCATCCAGGGCCCCAGCCGTCCAGAATCTACGGATGGCGGCATATGGATCACCTCTTTGCCTCGTACAGCAGGGAGGCCTGGGCCCTAGACTGGATCCGCTAGAGCTCCACGACCTCAGCTATTTTCCCTGACCTTTGGCCTGTGCCCTCGTGAGTGTGTCATCTCTACTTCCACTTCTCTTCCCACCACACTGAATCCGCCACCTGCGGATACCTGAGCGTGGACATCAACATCTATCACTGGCTGCAGTGTCACAGGTCACTAGGTGTCTAGGCTCAGGCTGACCTTGGCTGTCTTCTGCCCAGGCAAGGAACCTAATCCTTCCAAGGAAATCAGGACACGTGCTCACTGGCCGACATCCTTTCTTTCATCCACACAGCGGTCTAGATGAGGGGAAAGAGGCCAGGTAGGCCAGGTGAGGGCTGAGTGTGGGGCCTAAGGCTTCTTTCCCAATCACCATGGTGACAGCCACCGGAAGGCTGGGCGGAACTTCGGACGGGGACGAGTCACAAACACTCAGCCAATAGGAGAGGTCCAGCCTAACCGGCCAGTTCCGCAGAGCCCTCCATTTTACCCATGGACAGACAACGGCCCCTTGCGTCTTTGGCCACAAAATCCAGGGCACCCAGGGAATAACTTCACAGTAGGCAACCCCTGATGTGAACACGTTCGACACACTGGGACAGCAGGCAGGTACCTCTTTTCCACTTACGCTAGGATATCACTAGGCAAGGCGCCCTTCCTCAGCATCTGTGGCCTCTCACGTATGTGTTCACTCAGAGGAATCTCTTCATTCTACCCCTGAGACACATCACAAGTATGAGGGGCCTGAGAGAGAGCCTAGAGATGGAACGGAGGAGGCTTCTGGCTGTACTGCTTCCCCGTGGGGACAGAATAGCAGGTAGTCTCTCTGGAAGGTCTTAGCTTCTGTTGACTGACACGCGCAATACAGTAGGGGCGGACCCTGGCCAGGGGGAGCTTGTGGGCAGATGCAACCTCTCCGGCGACGAATAATTGCGCTGCTGCTTTGTATGGTGAAAACCTCCCCCCGCCAAGGGGGATGGGTAGAGAACATTGACCCACACCCGCCAGGGGCCTTTCCTGGGACTAAAGATCCCAACGTGGTCTCAACGTCGTCACCCTCTCAACACACACCTTTCCTGCACACGTAATCCTGCCTTTCTCCGTCAGGGCCCTATGCTACCAGGAAAAAAAGCAAGCCGCTCAAAAAGGCCGATGCCAGGGAAATCGAGGAAACACTGCCAGTTTCCAAATTTTTGCTGTCTACACGTCCCCGCCTCCGGTGCAAGGCTGCCTATGTGGCCGGGCTCCGAAGGCAAGGCCGAAATCCTGGCAGCCTGGGCCCCAGCAGTGCAATGGTTGATGGACGTGGGGACACGGATGACCTGTTCGCCACATACAGGAGGGATCCTTGGGCCCTTCACTGGCTCGCCATTCAGCTCCACGACGTCCACTACTGGCCCTGGCCTTTGCTTTGGCTGGTGCCCCATTAAACGTGTGCTCCGGAGCGATGTTTCTCCACCCATCACTAGCATTCTGCCACCAGGGGATATGTGAGTGTGGGAGTCACCATTTGTCACTGGCAGCAGTGTCCCAAGTCACTAGACTTCCAGCTACCCGCTGACCTAGGCTGCCTTCTGCCCCAGGCAAGGTCCCGAATCCTTTATCCCAGATGCTGACACCTGGGCACTGGCGGACATTGATTTTTATCAACACAGAGGTCTGAGTGAGGGTCAGAGGGCCAGGTAGGTGAAGTCAAGGCCAGGTGGGCGGGGCTGAGGCTTCTTTGCCATCACCATAGAGACAGTCCCCCCACCGCAAGAGTGGGCGGAGCTTGGGATGGGCCTGGTGACAAGACTGAGCCAATGGCAGAGATCCGGCCCGCCAGGCAGATGACACAGGGCCCTCCATTGTGACCTATGACCCCTAGTGGCCACAGGATTTGAGCACGCCCCGGGAAAGGCTACGCAGGCACAAGGGAGCCCCTGGTGCGGACTGCTTCAGGGCATTGGCAGAGCACGCCAGGTACCTCTTTCCCACTTTCCTGAGGATATCATAGGCAAGGCATCCCCACTCAGCATCTCTTGCCTCTCTCTGTCTCTCTCTGCTTGTCTTCGTTCTCTGAAATCTCTTCCTTCTCCCCCTTGTCACTTCACACCTTGGAGTGCCTGACAGAGGGCCTAGAGACGAAAGAGCAAAGGGGGAAGGCCTCTGGCTCTACTGCTTGCCCATGGGGAGAGAAGTTCTGGGAGTCTATCTGGAAGGTCTAGAGAGTAGTGATTGATTGGGGAGCTACATCACGGGCGGACCTGGCCAGGTGAAGCTTGACATCACCGTGGGACCTGGCCAGGTGAAGCTCGCTGACAAGTGGCAGCCTCTCCGGAGACTACTAATTCCGCTCCTAACATTCTATGCAAATAACCGGCTGAGTGCCATGGGCAGAAAACATTGACACATACCTGCCAGAGGCCTATTCTGGGTCTGGAGAGTCCACCCTGGTCTCCCCTGCAACTCATCATCTCAGCACACACTTTGCCTGCACGCATGGAAACCGCCTCTCTCCACGAATGTCTTCACCTGCTAGGAAACACACGATGTCACTCAGCCAAAGGAGAGCACAGGCCAAGTCAACTGAAGCCCCCATTTTCAAGATTTTGCCCTCTGCTGCTCCACAGCCTCCGGTGGCACACTGCATGTGCGTCACTTCTCGGTAGACGAGGCCGAAATCCGGGCATCCAGGGCCCCAGCCGTCCAGAATCTACGGATGGCGGCATATGGATCACCTCTTTGCCTCGTACAGCAGGGAGGCCTGGGCCCTAGACTGGCTCCGCTAGAGCTCCACGACCTCAGCTATTTTCCCTGACCTTTGGCCTGTGCCCTCGTGAGTGTGTCATCTCTACTTCCACTTCTCTTCCCACCACACTGAATCCGCCACCTGCGGATACCTGAGCGTGGACATCAACATCTATCACTGGCTGCAGTGTCACAGGTCACTAGGTGTCTAGGCTCAGGCTGACCTTGGCTGTCTTCTGCCCAGGCAAGGAACCTAATCCTTCCAAGGAAATCAGGACACGTGCTCACTGGCCGACATCCTTTCTTTCATCCACACAGCGGTCTAGATGAGGGGAAAGAGGCCAGGTAGGCCAGGTGAGGGCTGAGTGTGGGGCCTAAGGCTTCTTTCCCAATCACCATGCTGACAGCCACCGGAAGGCTGGGCGGAACTTCGGACGGGGACGAGTCACAAACACTCAGCCAATAGGAGAGGTCCAGCCTAACCGGCCAGTTCCGCAGAGCCCTCCATTTTACCCATGGACAGACAACGGCCCCTTGCGTCTTTGGCCACAAAATCCAGGGCACCCAGGGAATAACTTCACAGTAGGCAACCCCTGATGTGAACACGTTCGACACACTGGGACAGCAGGCAGGTACCTCTTTTCCACTTACGCTAGGATATCACTAGGCAAGGCGCCCTTCCTCAGCATCTCTGGCCTCTCACGTATGTGTTCACTCAGAGGAATCTCTTCATTCTACCCCTGAGACACATCACAAGTATGAGGGGCCTGAGAGAGAGCCTAGAGATGGAACGGAGGAGGCTTCTGGCTGTACTGCTTCCCCGTGGGGACAGAATAGCAGGTAGTCTCTCTGGAAGGTCTTAGCTTCTGTTGACTGACACGCGCAATACAGTAGGGGCGGACCCTGGCCAGGGGGAGCTTGTGGGCAGATGCAACCTCTCCGGCGACGAATAATTGCGCTGCTGCTTTGTATGGTGAAAACCTCCCCCCGCCAAGGGGGATGGGTAGAGAACATTGACCCACACCCGCCAGGGGCCTTTCCTGGGACTAAAGATCCCAACGTGGTCTCAACGTCGTCACCCTCTCAACACACACCTTTCCTGCACACGTAATCCTGCCTTTCTCCGTCAGGGCCCTATGCTACCAGGAAAAAAAGCAAGCCGCTCAAAAAGGCCGATGCCAGGGAAATCGAGGAAACACTGCCAGTTTCCAAATTTTTGCTGTCTACACGTCCCCGCCTCCGGTGCAAGGCTGCCTATGTGGCCGGGCTCCGAAGGCAAGGCCGAAATCCTGGCAGCCTGGGCCCCAGCAGTGCAATGGTTGATGGACGTGGGGACACGGATGACCTGTTCGCCACATACAGGAGGGATCCTTGGGCCCTTCACTGGCTCGCCATTCAGCTCCACGACGTCCACTACTGGCCCTGGCCTTTGCTTTGGCTGGTGCCCCATTAAACGTGTGCTCCGGAGCGATGTTTCTCCACCCATCACTAGCATTCTGCCACCAGGGGATATGTGAGTGTGGGAGTCACCATTTGTCACTGGCAGCAGTGTCCCAAGTCACTAGACTTCCAGCTACCCGCTGACCTAGGCTGCCTTCTGCCCCAGGCAAGGTCCCGAATCCTTTATCCCAGATGCTGACACCTGGGCACTGGCGGACATTGATTTTTATCAACACAGAGGTCTGAGTGAGGGTCAGAGGGCCAGGTAGGTGAAGTCAAGGCCAGGTGGGCGGGGCTGAGGCTTCTTTGCCATCACCATAGAGACAGTCCCCCCACCGCAAGAGTGGGCGGAGCTTGGGATGGGCCTGGTGACAAGACTGAGCCAATGGCAGAGATCCGGCCCGCCAGGCAGATGACACAGGGCCCTCCATTGTGACCTATGACCCCTAGTGGCCACAGGATTTGAGCACGCCCCGGGAAAGGCTACGCAGGCACAAGGGAGCCCCTGGTGCGGACTGCTTCAGGGCATTGGCAGAGCACGCCAGGTACCTCTTTCCCACTTTCCTGAGGATATCATAGGCAAGGCATCCCCACTCAGCATCTCTTGCCTCTCTCTGTCTCTCTCTGCTTGTCTTCGTTCTCTGAAATCTCTTCCTTCTCCCCCTTGTCACTTCACACCTTGGAGTGCCTGACAGAGGGCCTAGAGACCAAAGAGCAAAGGGGGAAGGCCTCTGGCTCTACTGCTTGCCCATGGGGAGAGAAGTTCTGGGAGTCTATCTGGAAGGTCTAGAGAGTAGTGATTGATTGGGGAGCTACATCACGGGCGGACCTGGCCAGGTGAAGCTTGACATCACCGTGGGACCTGGCCAGGTGAAGCTCGCTGACAAGTGGCAGCCTCTCCGGAGACTACTAATTCCGCTCCTAACATTCTATGCAAATAACCGGCTGAGTGCCATGGGCAGAAAACATTGACACATACCTGCCAGAGGCCTATTCTGGGTCTGGAGAGTCCACCCTGGTCTCCCCTGCAACTCATCATCTCAGCACACACTTTGCCTGCACGCATGGAAACCGCCTCTCTCCACGAATGTCTTCACCTGCTAGGAAACACACGATGTCACTCAGCCAAAGGAGAGCACAGGCCAAGTCAACTGAAGCCCCCATTTTCAAGATTTTGCCCTCTGCTGCTCCACAGCCTCCGGTGGCACACTGCATGTGCGTCACTTCTCGGTAGACGAGGCCGAAATCCGGGCATCCAGGGCCCCAGCCGTCCAGAATCTACGGATGGCGGCATATGGATCACCTCTTTGCCTCGTACAGCAGGGAGGCCTGGGCCCTAGACTGGCTCCGCTAGAGCTCCACGACCTCAGCTATTTTCCCTGACCTTTGGCCTGTGCCCTCGTGAGTGTGTCATCTCTACTTCCACTTCTCTTCCCACCACACTGAATCCGCCACCTGCGGATACCTGAGCGTGGACATCAACATCTATCACTGGCTGCAGTGTCACAGGTCACTAGGTGTCTAGGCTCAGGCTGACCTTGGCTGTCTTCTGCCCAGGCAAGGAACCTAATCCTTCCAAGGAAATCAGGACACGTGCTCACTGGCCGACATCCTTTCTTTCATCCACACAGCGGTCTAGATGAGGGGAAAGAGGCCAGGTAGGCCAGGTGAGGGCTGAGTGTGGGGCCTAAGGCTTCTTTCCCAATCACCATGCTGACAGCCACCGGAAGGCTGGGCGGAACTTCGGACGGGGACGAGTCACAAACACTCAGCCAATAGGAGAGGTCCAGCCTAACCGGCCAGTTCCGCAGAGCCCTCCATTTTACCCATGGACAGACAACGGCCCCTTGCGTCTTTGGCCACAAAATCCAGGGCACCCAGGGAATAACTTCACAGTAGGCAACCCCTGATGTGAACACGTTCGACACACTGGGACAGCAGGCAGGTACCTCTTTTCCACTTACGCTAGGATATCACTAGGCAAGGCGCCCTTCCTCAGCATCTCTGGCCTCTCACGTATGTGTTCACTCAGAGGAATCTCTTCATTCTACCCCTGAGACACATCACAAGTATGAGGGGCCTGAGAGAGAGCCTAGAGATGGAACGGGGGAGGCTTCTGGCTGTACTGCTTCCCCGTGGGGACAGAATAGCAGGTAGTCTCTCTGGAAGGTCTTAGCTTCTGTTGACTGACACGCGCAATACAGTAGGGGCGGACCCTGGCCAGGGGGAGCTTGTGGGCAGATGCAACCTCTCCGGCGACGAATAATTGCGCTGCTGCTTTGTATGGTGAAAACCTCCCCCCGCCAAGGGGGATGGGTAGAGAACATTGACCCACACCCGCCAGGGGCCTTTCCTGGGACTAAAGATCCCAACGTGGTCTCAACGTCGTCACCCTCTCAACACACACCTTTCCTGCACACGTAATCCTGCCTTTCTCCGTCAGGGCCCTATCCTACCAGGAAAAAAAGCAAGCCGCTCAAAGAGGCCCATGCCAGGGAAATCGAGGAAACACTGCCAGTTTCCAAATTTTTGCTGTCTACATGTCCCCGCCTCCGGTGCAAGGCTGCCTATGTGGCCGGGCTCCGAAGGCAAGGACGAAATCCTGGCAGCCTGGGCCCCAGCAGTGCAATGGTTGATGGACGTGGGGACACGGATGACCTGTTCGCCACATACAGGAGGGATCCTTGGGCCCTTCACTGGCTCGCCATTCAGCTCCACGACGTCCACTACTGGCCCTGGCCTTTGCTTTGGCTGGTGCCCCATTAAACGTGTGCTCCGGAGCGATCTTTCTCCACCCATCACTAGCATTCTGCCACCAGGGGATATGTGAGTGTGGGAGTCACCATTTGTCACTGGCAGCAGTGTCACAAGTCACTAGACTTCCAGCTACCCGCTGACCTAGGCTGCCTTCTGCCCCAGGCAAGGTCCCGAATCCTTTATCCCAGATGCTGACACCTGGGCACTGGCGGACATTGATTTTTATCAACACAGAGGTCTGAGTGAGGGTCAGAGGGCCAGGTAGGTGAAGTCAAGGCCAGGTGGGCGGGGCTGAGGCTTCTTTGCCATCACCATAGAGACAGTCCCCCCACCGCAAGAGTGGGCGGAGCTTGGGATGGCCTGGTGACAAGACTGAGCCAATGGCAGAGATCCGGCCCGCCAGGCAGATGACACAGGGCCCTCCATTGTGACCTATGACCCCTAGTGGCCACAGGATTTGAGCACGCCCCGGGAAAGGCTACGCAGGCACAAGGGAGCCCCTGGTGCGGACTGCTTCAGGGCATTGGCAGAGCACGCCAGGTACCTCTTTCCCACTTTCCTGAGGATATCAGTAGGCAAGGCATCCCCACTCAGCATCTCTTGCCTCTCTCTCTCTCTCTCTGCTTGTCTTCGTTCTCTGAAATCTCTTCCTTCTCCCCCTTGTCACTTCACACCTTGGAGTGCCTGACAGAGGGCCTAGAGACCAAAGAGCAAAGGGGGAAGGCCTCTGGCTCTACTGCTTGCCCATGGGGAGAGAAGTTCTGGGAGTCTATCTGGAAGGTCTAGAGAGTAGTGATTGATTGGGGAGCTACATCACGGGCGGACCTGGCCAGGTGAAGCTTGACATCACCGTGGGACCTGGCCAGGTGAAGCTCGCTGACAAGTGGCAGCCTCTCCGGAGACTACTAATTCCGCTCCTAACATTCTATGCAAATAACCGGCTGAGTGCCATGGGCAGAAAACATTGACACATACCTGCCAGAGGCCTATTCTGGGTCTGGAGAGTCCACCCTGGTCTCCCCTGCAACTCATCATCTCAGCACACACTTTGCCTGCACGCATGGAAACCGCCTCTCTCCACGAATGTCTTCACCTGCTAGGAAACACACGATGTCACTCAGCCAAAGGAGAGCACAGGCCAAGTCAACTGAAGCCCCCATTTTCAAGATTTTGCCCTCTGCTGCTCCACAGCCTCCGGTGGCACACTGCATGTGCGTCACTTCTCCGTAGACGAGGCCGAAATCCGGGCATCCAGGGCCCCAGCCGTCCAGAATCTACGGATGGCGGCATATGGATCACCTCTTTGCCTCGTACAGCAGGGAGGCCTGGGCCCTAGACTGGCTCCGCTAGAGCTCCACGACCTCAGCTATTTTCCCTGACCTTTGGCCTGTGCCCTCGTGAGTGTGTCATCTCTACTTCCACTTCTCTTCCCACCACACTGAATCCGCCACCTGCGGATACCTGAGCGTGGACATCAACATCTATCACTGGCTGCAGTGTCACAGGTCACTAGGTGTCTAGGCTCAGGCTGACCTTGGCTGTCTTCTGCCCAGGCAAGGAACCTAATCCTTCCAAGGAAATCAGGACACGTGCTCACTGGCCGACATCCTTTCTTTCATCCACACAGCGGTCTAGATGAGGGGAAAGAGGCCAGGTAGGCCAGGTGAGGGCTGAGTGTGGGGCCTAAGGCTTCTTTCCCAATCACCATGCTGACAGCCACCGGAAGGCTGGGCGGAACTTCGGACGGGGACGAGTCACAAACACTCAGCCAATAGGAGAGGTCCAGCCTAACCGGCCAGTTCCGCAGAGCCCTCCATTTTACCCATGGACAGACAACGGCCCCTTGCGTCTTTGGCCACAAAATCCAGGGCACCCAGGGAATAACTTCACAGTAGGCAACCCCTGATGTGAACACGTTCGACACACTGGGACAGCAGGCAGGTACCTCTTTTCCACTTACGCTAGGATATCACTAGGCAAGGCGCCCTTCCTCAGCATCTGTGGCCTCTCACGTATGTGTTCACTCAGAGGAATCTCTTCATTCTACCCCTGAGACACATCACAAGTATGAGGGGCCTGAGAGAGAGCCTAGAGATGGAACGGGGGAGGCTTCTGGCTGTACTGCTTCCCCGTGGGGACAGAATAGCAGGTAGTCTCTCTGGAAGGTCTTAGCTTCTGTTGACTGACACGCGCAATACAGTAGGGGCGGACCCTGGCCAGGGGGAGCTTGTGGGCAGATGCAACCTCTCCGGCGACGAATAATTGCGCTGCTGCTTTGTATGGTGAAAACCTCCCCGCGCCAAGGGGGATGGGTAGAGAACATTGACCCACACCCGCCAGGGGCCTTTCCTGGGACTAAAGATCCCAACGTGGTCTCAACGTCGTCACCCTCTCAACACACACCTTTCCTGCACACGTAATCCTGCCTTTCTCCGTCAGGGCCCTATCCTACCAGGAAAAAAAGCAAGCCGCTCAAAGAGGCCCATGCCAGGGAAATCGAGGAAACACTGCCAGTTTCCAAATTTTTGCTGTCTACATGTCCCCGCCTCCGGTGCAAGACTGCCTATGTGGCCGGGCTCCGAAGGCAAGGACGAAATCCTGGCAGCCTGGGCCCCAGCAGTGCAATGGTTGATGGACGTGGGGACACGGATGACCTGTTCGCCACATACAGGAGGGATCCTTGGGCCCTTCACTGGCTCGCCATTCAGCTCCACGACGTCCACTACTGGCCCTGGCCTTTGCTTTGGCTGGTGCCCCATTAAACGTGTGCTCCGGAGCGATCTTTCTCCACCCATCACTAGCATTCTGCCACCAGGGGATATGTGAGTGTGGGAGTCACCATTTGTCACTGGCAGCAGTGTCACAAGTCACTAGACTTCCAGCTACCCGCTGACCTAGGCTGCCTTCTGCCCCAGGCAAGGTCCCGAATCCTTTATCCCAGATGCTGACACCTGGGCACTGGCGGACATTGATTTTTATCAACACAGAGGTCTGAGTGAGGGTCAGAGGGCCAGGTAGGTGAAGTCAAGGCCAGGTGGGCGGGGCTGAGGCTTCTTTGCCATCACCATAGAGACAGTCCCCCCACCGCAAGAGTGGGCGGAGCTTGGGATGGCCTGGTGACAAGACTGAGCCAATGGCAGAGATCCGGCCCGCCAGGCAGATGACACAGGGCCCTCCATTGTGACCTATGACCCCTAGTGGCCACAGGATTTGAGCACGCCCCGGGAAAGGCTACGCAGGCACAAGGGAGCCCCTGGTGCGGACTGCTTCAGGGCATTGGCAGAGCACGCCAGGTACCTCTTTCCCACTTTCCTGAGGATATCAGTAGGCAAGGCATCCCCACTCAGCATCTCTTGCCTCTCTCTGTCTCTCTCTGCTTGTCTTCGTTCTCTGAAATCTCTTCCTTCTCCCCCTTGTCACTTCACACCTTGGAGTGCCTGACAGAGGGCCTAGAGACCAAAGAGCAAAGGGGGAAGGCCTCTGGCTCTACTGCTTGCCCATGGGGAGAGAAGTTCTGGGAGTCTATCTGGAAGGTCTAGAGAGTAGTGATTGATTGGGGAGCTACATCATGGGCGGACCTGGCCAGGTAAAGCTCGCTGACAAGTGGCAGCCTCTCCGGAGACTACTAATTCCGCTCCTAACATTCTATGCAAATAACCGGCTGAGTGCCATGGGCAGAAAACATTGACACATACCTGCCAGAGGCCTATTCTCGGTCTGAAGAGTCCACCCTGGTCTCCAGGAACTCATTATCTCAGCACACACTTTGCCTGCACGGATGGAAACCGCCTCTCTCCACGAATGTCTTCACCTGCTAGGAAACACACGATGTCACTCAGCCAAAGGAGAGCACAGGCCAAGTCAACTGAAGCCCCCATTTTCAGGATTTTGCCCTCTGCTGCTCCACAGCCTCCGGTGGCACACTGCATGTGCGTCACTTCTCGGTAGACAAGGACGAAATCAGGGCATCCAGGGCCCCAGCCGTCCACAGTCTACGGATGGCGGCATATGGAACACCTCTTTGCCTCGTACAGCAAGGAGGCCTGGGCCCTAGACTGGCTCCGCTAGAGCTCCACGACCTCAGCTATTTTCCCTGACCTTTGGCCCCTGCCCTCGTGAGTGTGTCATCTCTACTTCCACTTCTCTTCCCACCACACTGAATCCGCCACCTGCGGATACCTGAGCGTGGACATCAACATCTATCACTGGCTGCAGTGTCACAGGTCACTAGGTGTCTAGGCTCAGGCTGACCTTGGCTGTCTTCTGCCCAGGCAAGGAACCTAATCCTTCCAAGGAAATCAGGACACGTGCTCACTGGCCGACATCCTTTCTTTCATCCACACAGCGGTCTAGATGAGGGTAATGAGGCCAGGTAGGCCAGGTGAGGGCTGAGTGTGGGGCCTAAGGCTTCTTTCCCAATCACCATGGTGACAGCCACCGGAAGGCTGGGCGGAACTTCGGACGGGGACGAGTCACAAACACTCAGCCAATAGGAGAGGTCCAGCCTAACCGGCCAGTTCCGCAGAGCCCTCCATTTTACCCATGGACAGACAATGCCCCCTTGCGTCTTTGGCCACAAAATCCAGGGCACCCAGGGAATAACTTCACAGTAGGCAACCCCTGATGTGAACACGTTCGACACACTGGGACAGCAGGCAGGTACCTCTTTTCCACTTACGCTAGGATATCACTAGGCAAGGCGCCCTTCCTCAGCATCTGTGGCCTCTCACGTATGTGTTCACTCAGAGGAATCTCTTCATTCTACCCCTGAGACACATCACAAGTATGAGGGGCCTGAGAGAGAGCCTAGAGATGGAACGGGGGAGGCTTCTGGCTGTACTGCTTCCCCGTGGGGACAGAATAGCAGGTAGTCTCTCTGGAAGGTCTTAGCTTCTGTTGACTGACACGCGCAATACAGTAGGGGCGGACCCAGGCCAGGGGGAGCTTGTGGGCAGATGCAACCTCCCCGGCGACGAATAATTGCGCTGCTGCTTTGTATGGTGAAAACCTCCCCCCGCCAAGGGGGATGGGTAGAGAACATTGACCCACACCCGCCAGGGGCCTTTCCTGGGACTAAAGATCCCAACGTGGTCTCAACGTCGTCACCCTCTCAACACACACCTTTCCTGCACACGTAATCCTGCCTTTCTCCGTCAGGGCCCTATCCTACCAGGAAAAAAAGCAAGCCGCTCTAAAAGGCCGATGCCAGGGAAATCGAGGAAACACTGCCAGTTTCCAAATTTTTGCTGTCTACACGTCCCCGCCTCCGGTGCAAGGCTGCCTATGTGGCCGGGCTCCGAAGGCAAGGCCGAAATCCTGGCAGCCTGGGCCCCAGCAGTGCAATGGTTGATGGACGTAGGGACACAGATGACCTGTTCGCCACATACAGGAGGGATCCTTGGGCCCTTCACTGGCTCGCCATTCAGCTCCACGACGTCCACTACTGGCCCTGGCCTTTGCTTTGGCTGGTGCCCCATTAAACGTGTGCTCCGGAGCGATCTTTCTCCACCCATCAGTAGCGTTCTGCCACCAGGGGATATGTGAGTGTGGGAGTCACCATTTGTCACTGGCAGCAGCGTCACAAGTCACTAGACTTCCAGCTACCCGCTGACCTAGGCTGCCTTTTGCCCCAGGCAAGGTCCCGAATCCTTTATCCCAGATGCTGACACCTGGGCACTGGCGGACATTGATTTTTATCAACACAGAGGTCTGAGTGAGGGTCAGAGGGCCAGGTAGGTGAAGTGAAGGCCAGGTGGGCGGGGCTGAGGCTTCTTTGCCATCACCATAGAGACAGTCCCCCCACCGCAAGAGTGGGCGGAGCTTGGGATGGGCCTGGTGACAAGACTGAGCCAATGGCAGAGATCCGGCCCGCCAGGCAGATGACACAGGGCCCTCCATTGTGACCTATGACCCCTAGTGGCCACAGGATTTGAGCACGCCCCGGGAAAGGCTACGCAGGCACAAGGGAGCCCCTGGAGCGGACTGCTTCAGGGCATTGGCAGAGCACGCCAGGTACCTCTTTCCCACTTTCCTGAGGATATCAGTAGGCAAGGCATCCCCACTCAGCATCTCTTGCCTCTCTCTCTCTCTCTCTGCTTGTCTTCGTTCTCTGAAATCTCTTCCTTCTCCCCCTTGTCACTTCACACCTTGGAGTGCCTGACAGAGGGCCTAGAGACCAAAGAGCAAAGGGGGAAGGCCTCTGGCTCTACTGCTTGCCCATGGGGAGAGAAGTTCTGGGAGTCTATCTGGAAGGTCTAGAGAGTAGTGATTGATTGGGGAGCTACATCACGGGCGGACCTGGCCAGGTGAAGCTTGACATCACCGTGGGACCTGGCCAGGTGAAGCTCGCTGACAAGCGGCAGCCTCTCCGGAGACTACTAATTCCGCTCCTAACATTCTATGCAAATAACCGGCTGAGTGCCATGGGCAGAAAACATTGACACATACCTGCCAGAGGCCTATTCTGGGTCTGGAGAGTCCACCCTGGTCTCCCCTGCAACTCATCATCTCAGCACACACTTTGCCTGCACGCATGGAAACCGCCTCTCTCCACGAATGTCTTCACCTGCTAGGAAACACACGATGTCACTCAGCCAAAGGAGAGCACAGGCCAAGTCAACTGAAGCCCCCATTTTCAAGATTTTGCCCTCTGCTGCTCCACAGCCTCCGGTGGCACACTGCATGTGCGTCACTTCTCGGTAGACGAGGCCGAAATCCGGGCATCCAGGGCCCCAGCCGTCCAGAATCTACGGATGGCGGCATATGGATCACCTCTTTGCCTCGTACAGCAGGGAGGCCTGGGCCCTAGACTGGCTCCGCTAGAGCTCCACGACCTCAGCTATTTTCCCTGACCTTTGGCCTGTGCCCTCGTGAGTGTGTCATCTCTACTTCCACTTCTCTTCCCACCACACTGAATCCGCCACCTGCGGATACCTGAGCGTGGACATCAACATCTATCACTGGCTGCAGTGTCACAGGTCACTAGGTGTCTAGGCTCAGGCTGACCTTGGCTGTCTTCTGCCCAGGCAAGGAACCTAATCCTTCCAAGGAAATCAGGACACGTGCTCACTGGCCGACATCCTTTCTTTCATCCACACAGCGGTCTAGATGAGGGGAAAGAGGCCAGGTAGGCCAGGTGAGGGCTGAGTGTGGGGCCTAAGGCTTCTTTCCCAATCACCATGCTGACAGCCACCGGAAGGCTGGGCGGAACTTCGGACGGGGACGAGTCACAAACACTCAGCCAATAGGAGAGGTCCAGCCTAACCGGCCAGTTCCGCAGAGCCCTCCATTTTACCCATGGACAGACAACGGCCCCTTGCGTCTTTGGCCACAAAATCCAGGGCACCCAGGGAATAACTTCACAGTAGGCAACCCCTGATGTGAACACGTTCGACACACTGGGACAGCAGGCAGGTACCTCTTTTCCACTTACGCTAGGATATCACTAGGCAAGGCGCCCTTCCTCAGCATCTGTGGCCTCTCACGTATGTGTTCACTCAGAGGAATCTCTTCATTCTACCCCTGAGACACATCACAAGTATGAGGGGCCTGAGAGAGAGCCTAGAGATGGAACGGGGGAGGCTTCTGGCTGTACTGCTTCCCCGTGGGGACAGAATAGCAGGTAGTCTCTCTGGAAGGTCTTAGCTTCTGTTGACTGACACGCGCAATACAGTAGGGGCGGACCCTGGCCAGGGGGAGCTTGTGGGCAGATGCAACCTCTCCGGCGACGAATAATTGCGCTGCTGCTTTGTATGGTGAAAACCTCCCCGCGCCAAGGGGGATGGGTAGAGAACATTGACCCACACCCGCCAGGGGCCTTTCCTGGGACTAAAGATCCCAACGTGGTCTCAACGTCGTCACCCTCTCAACACACACCTTTCCTGCACACGTAATCCTGCCTTTCTCCGTCAGGGCCCTATCCTACCAGGAAAAAAAGCAAGCCGCTCAAAAAGGCCGATGCCAGGGAAATCGAGGAAACACTGCCAGTTTCCAAATTTTTGCTGTCTACATGTCCCCGCCTCCGGTGCAAGGCTGCCTATGTGGCCGGGCTCCGAAGGCAAGGCCGAAATCCTGGCAGCCTGGGCCCCAGCAGTGCAATGGTTGATGGACGTGGGGACACGGATGACCTGTTCGCCACATACAGGAGGGATCCTTGGGCCCTTCACTGGCTCGACATTCAGCTCCACGACGTCCACTACTGGCCCTGGCCTTTGCTTTGGCTGGTGCCCCATTAAACGTGTGCTCCGGAGCGATGTTTCTCCACCCATCAGTAGCGTTCCGCCACCAGGGGATATGTGAGTGTGGGAGTCACCATTTGTCACTGGCAGCAGCGTCACAAGTCACTAGACTTCCAGCTACCCGCTGACCTAGGCTGCCTTTTGCCCCAGGCAAGGTCCCGAATCCTTTATCCCAGATGCTGACACCTGGGCACTGGCGGACATTGATTTTTATCAACACAGAGGTCTGAGTGAGGGTCAGAGGGCCAGGTAGGTGAAGTGAAGGCCAGGTGGGCGGGGCTGAGGCTTCTTTGCCATCACCATAGAGACAGTCCCCCCACCGCAAGAGTGGGCGGAGCTTGGGATGGGCCTGGTGACAAGACTGAGCCAATGGCAGAGATCCGGCCCGCCAGGCAGATGACACAGGGCCCTCCATTGTGACCTATGACCCCTAGTGGCCACAGGATTTGAGCACGCCCCGGGAAAGGCTACGCAGGCACAAGGGAGCCCCTGGAGCGGACTGCTTCAGGGCATTGGCAGAGCACGCCAGGTACCTCTTTCCCACTTTCCTGAGGATATCAGTAGGCAAGGCATCCCCACTCAGCATCTCTTGCCTCTCTCTGTCTCTCTCTGCTTGTCTTCGTTCTCTGAAATCTCTTCCTTCTCCCCCTTGTCACTTCATACCTTGGAGTGCCTGACAGAGGGCCTAGAGACGAAAGAGCAAAGGGAGAAGGCCTCTGGCTCTACTGCTTCCCCATGGGGAGAGAAGTTCTGGTAGTCTATCTGGAAGGTCTAGAGAGCAGTGATTGATTGGGGAGCTACATCATGGGCGGACCTGGCCAGGTTAAGCTCGCTGACAAGTGGCAGCCTCTCCGGAGACTACTAATTCCGCTCCTAACATTCTATGCAAATAACCGGCTGAGTGCCATGGGCAGAAAACATTGACACATACCTGCCAGAGGCCTATTCTGGGTCTGGAGAGTCCACCCTGGTCTCCCCTGCAACTCATCATCTCAGCACACACTTTGCCTGTACGCATGGAAACCGCCTCTCTCCACGAATGTCTTCACCTGCTAGGAAACACACGATGTCACTCAGCCAAAGGAGAGCACAGGCCAAGTCAACTGAAGCCCCCATTTTCAAGATTTTGCCCTCTGCTGCTCCACAGCCTCCGGTGGCACACTGCATGTGCGTCACTTCTCGGTAGACGAGGCCGAAATCCGGGCATCCAGGGCCCCAGCCGTCCAGAATCTACGGATGGCGGCATATGGATCACCTCTTTGCCTCGTACAGCAGGGAGGCCTGGGCCCTAGACTGGCTCCGCTAGAGCTCCACGACCTCAGCTATTTTCCCTGACCTTTGGCCTGTGCCCTCGTGAGTGTGTCATCTCTACTTCCACTTCTCTTCCCACCACACTGAATCCGCCACCTGCGGATACCTGAGCGTGGACATCAACATCTATCACTGGCTGCAGTGTCACAGGTCACTAGGTGTCTAGGCTCAGGCTGACCTTGGCTGTCTTCTGCCCAGGCAAGGAACCTAATCCTTCCAAGGAAATCAGGACACGTGCTCACTGGCCGACATCCTTTCTTTCATCCACACAGCGGTCTAGATGAGGGGAAAGAGGCCAGGTAGGCCAGGTGAGGGCTGAGTGTGGGGCCTAAGGCTTCTTTCCCAATCACCATGCTAACAGCCACCGGAAGGCTGGGCGGAACTTCGGACGGGGACGAGTCACAAACACTCAGCCAATAGGAGAGGTCCAGCCTAACCGGCCAGTTCCGCAGAGCCCTCCATTTTACCCATGGACAGACAACGGCCCCTTGCGTCTTTGGCCACAAAATCCAGGGCACCCAGGGAATAACTTCACAGTAGGCAACCCCTGATGTGAACACGTTCGACACACTGGGACAGCAGGCAGGTACCTCTTTTCCACTTACGCTAGGATATCACTAGGCAAGGCGCCCTTCCTCAGCATCTCTGGCCTCTCACGTATGTGTTCACTCAGAGGAATCTCTTCATTCTACCCCTGAGACACATCACAAGTATGAGGGGCCTGAGAGAGAGCCTAGAGATGGAACGGGGGAGGCTTCTGGCTGTACTGCTTCCCCGTGGGGACAGAATAGCAGGTAGTCTCTCTGGAAGGTCTTAGCTTCTGTTGACTGACACGCGCAATACAGTAGGGGCGGACCCTGGCCAGGGGGAGCTTGTGGGCAGATGCAACCTCTCCGGCGACGAATAATTGCGCTGCTGCTTTGTATGGTGAAAACCTCCCCCCGCCAAGGGGGATGGGTAGAGAACATTGACCCACACCCGCCAGGGGCCTTTCCTGGGACTAAAGATCCCAACGTGGTCTCAACGTCGTCACCCTCTCAACACACACCTTTCCTGCACACGTAATCCTGCCTTTCTCCGTCAGGGCCCTATCCTACCAGGAAAAAAAGCAAGCCGCTCAAAGAGGCCCATGCCAGGGAAATCGAGGAAACACTGCCAGTTTCCAAATTTTTGCTGTCTACATGTCCCCGCCTCCGGTGCAAGACTGCCTATGTGGCCGGGCTCCGAAGGCAAGGACGAAATCCTGGCAGCCTGGGCCCCAGCAGTGCAATGGTTGATGGACGTGGGGACACGGATGACCTGTTCGCCACATACAGGAGGGATCCTTGGGCCCTTCACTGGCTCGCCATTCAGCTCCACGACGTCCACTACTGGCCCTGGCCTTTGCTTTGGCTGGTGCCCCATTAAACGTGTGCTCCGGAGCGATCTTTCTCCACCCATCACTAGCATTCTGCCACCAGGGGATATGTGAGTGTGGGAGTCACCATTTGTCACTGGCAGCAGTGTCACAAGTCACTAGACTTCCAGCTACCCGCTGACCTAGGCTGCCTTCTGCCCCAGGCAAGGTCCCGAATCCTTTATCCCAGATGCTGACACCTGGGCACTGGCGGACATTGATTTTTATCAACACAGAGGTCTGAGTGAGGGTCAGAGGGCCAGGTAGGTGAAGTCAAGGCCAGGTGGGCGGGGCTGAGGCTTCTTTGCCATCACCATAGAGACAGTCCCCCCACCGCAAGAGTGGGCGGAGCTTGGGATGGCCTGGTGACAAGACTGAGCCAATGGCAGAGATCCGGCCCGCCAGGCAGATGACACAGGGCCCTCCATTGTGACCTATGACCCCTAGTGGCCACAGGATTTGAGCACGCCCCGGGAAAGGCTACGCAGGCACAAGGGAGCCCCTGGTGCGGACTGCTTCAGGGCATTGGCAGAGCACGCCAGGTACCTCTTTCCCACTTTCCTGAGGATATCAGTAGGCAAGGCATCCCCACTCAGCATCTCTTGCCTCTCTCTGTCTCTCTCTGCTTGTCTTCGTTCTCTGAAATCTCTTCCTTCTCCCCCTTGTCACTTCACACCTTGGAGTGCCTGACAGAGGGCCTAGAGACCAAAGAGCAAAGGGGGAAGGCCTCTGGCTCTACTGCTTGCCCATGGGGAGAGAAGTTCTGGGAGTCTATCTGGAAGGTCTAGAGAGTAGTGATTGATTGGGGAGCTACATCATGGGCGGACCTGGCCAGGTAAAGCTCGCTGACAAGTGGCAGCCTCTCCGGAGACTACTAATTCCGCTCCTAACATTCTATGCAAATAACCGGCTGAGTGCCATGGGCAGAAAACATTGACACATACCTGCCAGAGGCCTATTCTCGGTCTGAAGAGTCCACCCTGGTCTCCAGGAACTCATTATCTCAGCACACACTTTGCCTGCACGGATGGAAACCGCCTCTCTCCACGAATGTCTTCACCTGCTAGGAAACACACGATGTCACTCAGCCAAAGGAGAGCACAGGCCAAGTCAACTGAAGCCCCCATTTTCAGGATTTTGCCCTCTGCTGCTCCACAGCCTCCGGTGGCACACTGCATGTGCGTCACTTCTCGGTAGACAAGGACGAAATCAGGGCATCCAGGGCCCCAGCCGTCCACAGTCTACGGATGGCGGCATATGGAACACCTCTTTGCCTCGTACAGCAAGGAGGCCTGGGCCCTAGACTGGCTCCGCTAGAGCTCCACGACCTCAGCTATTTTCCCTGACCTTTGGCCCCTGCCCTCGTGAGTGTGTCATCTCTACTTCCACTTCTCTTCCCACCACACTGAATCCGCCACCTGCGGATACCTGAGCGTGGACATCAACATCTATCACTGGCTGCAGTGTCACAGGTCACTAGGTGTCTAGGCTCAGGCTGACCTTGGCTGTCTTCTGCCCAGGCAAGGAACCTAATCCTTCCAAGGAAATCAGGACACGTGCTCACTGGCCGACATCCTTTCTTTCATCCACACAGCGGTCTAGATGAGGGTAATGAGGCCAGGTAGGCCAGGTGAGGGCTGAGTGTGGGGCCTAAGGCTTCTTTCCCAATCACCATGGTGACAGCCACCGGAAGGCTGGGCGGAACTTCGGACGGGGACGAGTCACAAACACTCAGCCAATAGGAGAGGTCCAGCCTAACCGGCCAGTTCCGCAGAGCCCTCCATTTTACCCATGGACAGACAATGCCCCCTTGCGTCTTTGGCCACAAAATCCAGGGCACCCAGGGAATAACTTCACAGTAGGCAACCCCTGATGTGAACACGTTCGACACACTGGGACAGCAGGCAGGTACCTCTTTTCCACTTACGCTAGGATATCACTAGGCAAGGCGCCCTTCCTCAGCATCTGTGGCCTCTCACGTATGTGTTCACTCAGAGGAATCTCTTCATTCTACCCCTGAGACACATCACAAGTATGAGGGGCCTGAGAGAGAGCCTAGAGATGGAACGGGGGAGGCTTCTGGCTGTACTGCTTCCCCGTGGGGACAGAATAGCAGGTAGTCTCTCTGGAAGGTCTTAGCTTCTGTTGACTGACACGCGCAATACAGTAGGGGCGGACCCAGGCCAGGGGGAGCTTGTGGGCAGATGCAACCTCCCCGGCGACGAATAATTGCGCTGCTGCTTTGTATGGTGAAAACCTCCCCCCGCCAAGGGGGATGGGTAGAGAACATTGACCCACACCCGCCAGGGGCCTTTCCTGGGACTAAAGATCCCAACGTGGTCTCAACGTCGTCACCCTCTCAACACACACCTTTCCTGCACACGTAATCCTGCCTTTCTCCGTCAGGGCCCTATCCTACCAGGAAAAAAAGCAAGCCGCTCTAAAAGGCCGATGCCAGGGAAATCGAGGAAACACTGCCAGTTTCCAAATTTTTGCTGTCTACACGTCCCCGCCTCCGGTGCAAGGCTGCCTATGTGGCCGGGCTCCGAAGGCAAGGCCGAAATCCTGGCAGCCTGGGCCCCAGCAGTGCAATGGTTGATGGACGTAGGGACACAGATGACCTGTTCGCCACATACAGGAGGGATCCTTGGGCCCTTCACTGGCTCGCCATTCAGCTCCACGACGTCCACTACTGGCCCTGGCCTTTGCTTTGGCTGGTGCCCCATTAAACGTGTGCTCCGGAGCGATCTTTCTCCACCCATCAGTAGCGTTCTGCCACCAGGGGATATGTGAGTGTGGGAGTCACCATTTGTCACTGGCAGCAGCGTCACAAGTCACTAGACTTCCAGCTACCCGCTGACCTAGGCTGCCTTTTGCCCCAGGCAAGGTCCCGAATCCTTTATCCCAGATGCTGACACCTGGGCACTGGCGGACATTGATTTTTATCAACACAGAGGTCTGAGTGAGGGTCAGAGGGCCAGGTAGGTGAAGTGAAGGCCAGGTGGGCGGGGCTGAGGCTTCTTTGCCATCACCATAGAGACAGTCCCCCCACCGCAAGAGTGGGCGGAGCTTGGGATGGGCCTGGTGACAAGACTGAGCCAATGGCAGAGATCCGGCCCGCCAGGCAGATGACACAGGGCCCTCCATTGTGACCTATGACCCCTAGTGGCCACAGGATTTGAGCACGCCCCGGGAAAGGCTACGCAGGCACAAGGGAGCCCCTGGAGCGGACTGCTTCAGGGCATTGGCAGAGCACGCCAGGTACCTCTTTCCCACTTTCCTGAGGATATCAGTAGGCAAGGCATCCCCACTCAGCATCTCTTGCCTCTCTCTCTCTCTCTCTGCTTGTCTTCGTTCTCTGAAATCTCTTCCTTCTCCCCCTTGTCACTTCACACCTTGGAGTGCCTGACAGAGGGCCTAGAGACCAAAGAGCAAAGGGGGAAGGCCTCTGGCTCTACTGCTTGCCCATGGGGAGAGAAGTTCTGGGAGTCTATCTGGAAGGTCTAGAGAGTAGTGATTGATTGGGGAGCTACATCACGGGCGGACCTGGCCAGGTGAAGCTTGACATCACCGTGGGACCTGGCCAGGTGAAGCTCGCTGACAAGTGGCAGCCTCTCCGGAGACTACTAATTCCGCTCCTAACATTCTATGCAAATAACCGGCTGAGTGCCATGGGCAGAAAACATTGACACATACCTGCCAGAGGCCTATTCTGGGTCTGGAGAGTCCACCCTGGTCTCCCCTGCAACTCATCATCTCAGCACACACTTTGCCTGCACGCATGGAAACCGCCTCTCTCCACGAATGTCTTCACCTGCTAGGAAACACACGATGTCACTCAGCCAAAGGAGAGCACAGGCCAAGTCAACTGAAGCCCCCATTTTCAAGATTTTGCCCTCTGCTGCTCCACAGCCTCCGGTGGCACACTGCATGTGCGTCACTTCTCGGTAGACGAGGCCGAAATCCGGGCATCCAGGGCCCCAGCCGTCCAGAATCTACGGATGGCGGCATATGGATCACCTCTTTGCCTCGTACAGCAGGGAGGCCTGGGCCCTAGACTGGATCCGCTAGAGCTCCACGACCTCAGCTATTTTCCCTGACCTTTGGCCTGTGCCCTCGTGAGTGTGTCATCTCTACTTCCACTTCTCTTCCCACCACACTGAATCCGCCACCTGCGGATACCTGAGCGTGGACATCAACATCTATCACTGGCTGCAGTGTCACAGATCACTAGGTGTCTAGGCTCAGGCTGACCTTGGCTGTCTTCTGCCCAGGCAAGGAACCTAATCCTTCCAAGGAAATCAGGACACGTGCTCACTGGCCGACATTCTTTCTTTCATCCACACAGCGGTCTAGATGAGGGGAAAGAGGCCAGGTAGGCCAGGTGAGGGCTGAGTGTGGGGCCTAAGGCTTCTTTCCCAATCACCATGCTGACAGCCACCGGAAGGCTGGGCGGAACTTCGGACGGGGACGAGTCACAAACACTCAGCCAATAGGAGAGGTCCAGCCTAACCGGCCAGTTCCGCAGAGCCCTCCATTTTACCCATGGACAGACAACGGCCCCTTGCGTCTTTGGCCACAAAATCCAGGGCACCCAGGGAATAACTTCACAGTAGGCAACCCCTGATGTGAACACGTTCGACACACTGGGACAGCAGGCAGGTACCTCTTTTCCACTTACGCTAGGATATCACTAGGCAAGGCGCCCTTCCTCAGCATCTCTGGCCTCTCACGTATGTGTTCACTCAGAGGAATCTCTTCATTCTACCCCTGAGACACATCACAAGTATGAGGGGCCTGAGAGAGAGCCTAGAGATGGAACGGGGGAGGCTTCTGGCTGTACTGCTTCCCCGTGGGGACAGAATAGCAGGTAGTCTCTCTGGAAGGTCTTAGCTTCTGTTGACTGACACGCGCAATACAGTAGGGGCGGACCCTGGCCAGGGGGAGCTTGTGGGCAGATGCAACCTCTCCGGCGACGAATAATTGCGCTGCTGCTTTGTATGGTGAAAACCTCCCCCCGCCAAGGGGGATGGGTAGAGAACATTGACCCACACCCGCCAGGGGCCTTTCCTGGGACTAAAGATCCCAACGTGGTCTCAACGTCGTCACCCTCTCAACACACACCTTTCCTGCACACGTAATCCTGCCTTTCTCCGTCAGGGCCCTATGCTACCAGGAAAAAAAGCAAGCCGCTCAAAAAGGCCGATGCCAGGGAAATCGAGGAAACACTGCCAGTTTCCAAATTTTTGCTGTCTACACGTCCCCGCCTCCGGTGCAAGGCTGCCTATGTGGCCGGGCTCCGAAGGCAAGGCCGAAATCCTGGCAGCCTGGGCCCCAGCAGTGCAATGGTTGATGGACGTGGGGACACGGATGACCTGTTCGCCACATACAGGAGGGATCCTTGGGCCCTTCACTGGCTCGCCATTCAGCTCCACGACGTCCACTACTGGCCCTGGCCTTTGCTTTGGGTGGTGCCCCATTAAACATGTGCTCCGGAGCGATGTTTCTCCACCCATCACTAGCATTCTGCCACCAGGGGATATGTGAGTGTGGGAGTCACCATTTGTCACTGGCAGCAGTGTCACAAGTCACTAGACTTCCAGCTACCCGCTGACCTAGGCTGCCTTCTGCCCCAGGCAAGGTCCCGAATCCTTTATCCCAGATGCTGACACCTGGGCACTGGCGGACATTGATTTTTATCAACACAGAGGTCTGAGTGAGGGTCAGAGGGCCAGGTAGGTGAAGTCAAGGCCAGGTGGGCGGGGCTGAGGCTTCTTTGCCATCACCATAGAGACAGTCCCCCCACCGCAAGAGTGGGCGGAGCTTGGGATGGGCCTGGTGACAAGACTGAGCCAATGGCAGAGATCCGGCCCGCCAGGCAGATGACACAGGGCCCTCCATTGTGACCTATGACCCCTAGTGGCCACAGGATTTGAGCACGCCCCGGGAAAGGCTACGCAGGCACAAGGGAGCCCCTGGTGCGGACTGCTTCAGGGCATTGGCAGAGCACGCCAGGTACCTCTTTCCCACTTCCCTGAGGATATCAGTACGCAAGGCATCCCCACTCAGCATCTCTTGCCTCTCTCTCTCTCTCTCTGCTTGTCTTCGTTCTCTGAAATCTCTTCCTTCTCCCCCTTGTCACTTCACACCTTGGAGTGCCTGACAGAGGGCGTAGAGACCAAAGAGCAAAGGGGGAAGGCCTCTGGCTCTACTGCTTGCCCATGGGGAGAGAAGTTCTGGGAGTCTATCTGGAAGGTCTAGAGAGTAGTGATTGATTGGGGAGCTACATCACGGGCGGACCTGGCCAGGTGAAGCTTGACATCACCGTGGGACCTGGCCAGGTGAAGCTCGCTGACAAGTGGCAGCCTCTCCGGAGACTACTAATTCCGCTCCTAACATTCTATGCAAATAACCGGCTGAGTGCCATGGGCAGAAAACATTGACACATACCTGCCAGAGGCCTATTCTGGGTCTGGAGAGTCCACCCTGGTCTCCCCTGCAACTCATCATCTCAGCACACACTTTGCCTGCACGCATGGAAACCGCCTCTCTCCACGAATGTCTTCACCTGCTAGGAAACACACGATGTCACTCAGCCAAAGGAGAGCACAGGCCAAGTCAACTGAAGCCCCCATTTTCAAGATTTTGCCCTCTGCTGCTCCACAGCCTCCGGTGGCACACTGCATGTGCGTCACTTCTCGGTAGACGAGGCCGAAATCCGGGCATCCAGGGCCCCAGCCGTCCAGAATCTACGGATGGCGGCATATGGATCACCTCTTTGCCTCGTACAGCAGGGAGGCCTGGGCCCTAGACTGGCTCCGCTAGAGCTCCACGACCTCAGCTATTTTCCCTGACCTTTGGCCTGTGCCCTCGTGAGTGTGTCATCTCTACTTCCACTTCTCTTCCCACCACACTGAATCCGCCACCTGCGGATACCTGAGCGTGGACATCAACATCTATCACTGGCTGCAGTGTCACAGGTCACTAGGTGTCTAGGCTCAGGCTGACCTTGGCTGTCTTCTGCCCAGGCAAGGAACCTAATCCTTCCAAGGAAATCAGGACACGTGCTCACTGGCTGACATCCTTTCTTTCATCCACACAGCGGTCTAGATGAGGGGAAAGAGGCCAGGTAGGCCAGGTGAGGGCTGAGTGTGGGGCCTAAGGCTTCTTTCCCAATCACCATGCTGACAGCCACCGGAAGGCTGGGCGGAACTTCGGACGGGGACGAGTCACAAACACTCAGCCAATAGGAGAGGTCCAGCCTAACCGGCCAGTTCCGCAGAGCCCTCCATTTTACCCATGGACAGACAACGGCCCCTTGCGTCTTTGGCCACAAAATCCAGGGCACCCAGGGAATAACTTCACAGTAGGCAACCCCTGATGTGAACACGTTCGACACACTGGGACAGCAGGCAGGTACCTCTTTTCCACTTACGCTAGGATATCACTAGGCAAGGCGCCCTTCCTCAGCATCTCTGGCCTCTCACGTATGTGTTCACTCAGAGGAATCTCTTCATTCTACCCCTGAGACACATCACAAGTATGAGGGGCCTGAGAGAGAGCCTAGAGATGGAACGGGGGAGGCTTCTGGCTGTACTGCTTCCCCGTGGGGACAGAATAGCAGGTAGTCTCTCTGGAAGGTCTTAGCTTCTGTTGACTGACACGCGCAATACAGTAGGGGCGGACCCTGGCCAGGGGGAGCTTGTGGGCAGATGCAACCTCTCCGGCGACGAATAATTGCGCTGCTGCTTTGTATGGTGAAAACCTCCCCCCGCCAAGGGGGATGGGTAGAGAACATTGACCCACACCCGCCAGGGGCCTTTCCTGGGACTAAAGATCCCAACGTGGTCTCAACGTCGTCACCCTCTCAACACACACCTTTCCTGCACACGTAATCCTGCCTTTCTCCGTCAGAGCCCTATCCTACCAGGAAAAAAAGCAAGCCGCTCAAAGAGGCCCATGCCAGGGAAATCGAGGAAACACTGCCAGTTTCCAAATTTTTGCTGTCTACATGTCCCCGCCTCCGGTGCAAGGCTGCCTATGTGGCCGGGCTCCGAAGGCAAGGACGAAATCCTGGCAGCCTGGGCCCCAGCAGTGCAATGGTTGATGGACGTGGGGACACGGATGACCTGTTCGCCACATACAGGAGGGATCCTTGGGCCCTTCACTGGCTCGCCATTCAGCTCCACGACGTCCACTACTGGCCCTGGCCTTTGCTTTGGCTGGTGCCCCATTAAACGTGTGCTCCGGAGCGATCTTTCTCCACCCATCACTAGCATTCTGCCACCAGGGGATATGTGAGTGTGGGAGTCACCATTTGTCACTGGCAGCAGTGTCACAAGTCACTAGACTTCCAGCTACCCGCTGACCTAGGCTGCCTTCTGCCCCAGGCAAGGTCCCGAATCCTTTATCCCAGATGCTGACACCTGGGCACTGGCGGACATTGATTTTTATCAACACAGAGGTCTGAGTGAGGGTCAGAGGGCCAGGTAGGTGAAGTCAAGGCCAGGTGGGCGGGGCTGAGGCTTCTTTGCCATCACCATAGAGACAGTCCCCCCACCGCAAGAGTGGGCGGAGCTTGGGATGGCCTGGTGACAAGACTGAGCCAATGGCAGAGATCCGGCCCGCCAGGCAGATGACACAGGGCCCTCCATTGTGACCTATGACCCCTAGTGGCCACAGGATTTGAGCACGCCCCGGGAAAGGCTACGCAGGCACAAGGGAGCCCCTGGTGCGGACTGCTTCAGGGCATTGGCAGAGCACGCCAGGTACCTCTTTCCCACTTTCCTGAGGATATCAGTAGGCAAGGCATCCCCACTCAGCATCTCTTGCCTCTCTCTGTCTCTCTCTGCTTGTCTTCGTTCTCTGAAATCTCTTCCTTCTCCCCCTTGTCACTTCACACCTTGGAGTGCCTGACAGAGGGCCTAGAGACCAAAGAGCAAAGGGGGAAGGCCTCTGGCTCTACTGCTTGCCCATGGGGACAGAAGTTCTGGGAGTCTATCTGGAAGGTCTAGAGAGTAGTGATTGATTGGGGAGCTACATCACGGGCGGACCTGGCCAGGTGAAGCTTGACATCACCGTGGGACCTGGCCAGGTGAAGCTCGCTGACAAGCGGCAGCCTCTCCGGAGACTACTAATTCCGCTCCTAACATTCTATGCAAATAACCGGCTGAGTGCCATGGGCAGAAAACATTGACACATACCTGCCAGAGGCCTATTCTGGGTCTGGAGAGTCCACCCTGGTCTCCCCTGCAACTCATCATCTCAGCACACACTTTGCCTGCACGCATGGAAACCGCCTCTCTCCACGAATGTCTTCACCTGCTAGGAAACACACGATGTCACTCAGCCAAAGGAGAGCACAGGCCAAGTCAACTGAAGCCCCCATTTTCAAGATTTTGCCCTCTGCTGCTCCACAGCCTCCGGTGGCACACTGCATGTGCGTCACTTCTCGGTAGACGAGGCCGAAATCCGGGCATCCAGGGCCCCAGCCGTCCAGAATCTACGGATGGCGGCATATGGATCACCTCTTTGCCTCGTACAGCAGGGAGGCCTGGGCCCTAGACTGGCTCCGCTAGAGCTCCACGACCTCAGCTATTTTCCCTGACCTTTGGCCTGTGCCCTCGTGAGTGTGTCATCTCTACTTCCACTTCTCTTCCCACCACACTGAATCCGCCACCTGCGGATACCTGAGCGTGGACATCAACATCTATCACTGGCTGCAGTGTCACAGGTCACTAGGTGTCTAGGCTCAGGCTGACCTTGGCTGTCTTCTGCCCAGGCAAGGAACCTAATCCTTCCAAGGAAATCAGGACACGTGCTCACTGGCCGACATCCTTTCTTTCATCCACACAGCGGTCTAGATGAGGGGAAAGAGGCCAGGTAGGCCAGGTGAGGGCTGAGTGTGGGGCCTAAGGCTTCTTTCCCAATCACCATGCTGACAGCCACCGGAAGGCTGGGCGGAACTTCGGACGGGGACGAGTCACAAACACTCAGCCAATAGGAGAGGTCCAGCCTAACCGGCCAGTTCCGCAGAGCCCTCCATTTTACCCATGGACAGACAACGGCCCCTTGCGTCTTTGGCCACAAAATCCAGGGCACCCAGGGAATAACTTCACAGTAGGCAACCCCTGATGTGAACACGTTCGACACACTGGGACAGCAGGCAGGTACCTCTTTTCCACTTACGCTAGGATATCACTAGGCAAGGCGCCCTTCCTCAGCATCTGTGGCCTCTCACGTATGTGTTCACTCAGAGGAATCTCTTCATTCTACCCCTGAGACACATCACAAGTATGAGGGGCCTGAGAGAGAGCCTAGAGATGGAACGGGGGAGGCTTCTGGCTGTACTGCTTCCCCGTGGGGACAGAATAGCAGGTAGTCTCTCTGGAAGGTCTTAGCTTCTGTTGACTGACACGCGCAATACAGTAGGGGCGGACCCTGGCCAGGGGGAGCTTGTGGGCAGATGCAACCTCTCCGGCGACGAATAATTGCGCTGCTGCTTTGTATGGTGAAAACCTCCCCCCGCCAAGGGGGATGGGTAGAGAACATTGACCCACACCCGCCAGGGGCCTTTCCTGGGACTAAAGATCCCAACGTGGTCTCAACGTCGTCACCCTCTCAACACACACCTTTCCTGCACACGTAATCCTGCCTTTCTCCGTCAGGGCCCTATCCTACCAGGAAAAAAAGCAAGCCGCTCAAAGAGGCCCATGCCAGGGAAATCGAGGAAACACTGCCAGTTTCCAAATTTTTGCTGTCTACATGTCCCCGCCTCCGGTGCAAGGCTGCCTATGTGGCCGGGCTCCGAAGGCAAGGCCGAAATCCTGGCAGCCTGGGCCCCAGCAGTGCAATGGTTGATGGACGTGGGGACACGGATGACCTGTTCGCCACATACAGGAGGGATCCTTGGGCCCTTCACTGGCTCGCCATTCAGCTCCACGACGTCCACTACTGGCCCTGGCCTTTGCTTTGGCTGGTGCCCCATTAAACGTGTGCTCCGGAGCGATCTTTCTCCACCCATCACTAGCATTCTGCCACCAGGGGATATGTGAGTGTGGGAGTCACCGTTTGTCACTGGCAGCAGTGTCACAAGTCACTAGACTTCCAGCTACCCGCTGACCTAGGCTGCCTTCTGCCCCAGGCAAGGTCCCGAATCCTTTATCCCAGATGCTGACACCTGGGCACTGGCGGACATTGATTTTTATCAACACAGAGGTCTGAGTGAGGGTCAGAGGGCCAGGTAGGTGAAGTGAAGGCCAGGTGGGCGGGGCTGAGGCTTCTTTGCCATCACCATAGAGACAGTCCCCCCACCGCAAGAGTGGGCGGAGCTTGGGATGGCCTGGTGACAAGACTGAGCCAATGGCAGAGATTCGGCCCGCCAGGCAGATGACACAGGGCCCTCCATTGTGACCTATGACCCCTAGTGGCCACAGGATTTGAGCACGCCCCGGGAAAGGCTACGCAGGCACAAGGGAGCCCCTGGTGCGGACTGCTTCAGGGCATTGGCAGAGCACGCCAGGTACCTCTTTCCCACTTTCCTGAGGATATCAGTAGGCAAGGCATCCCCACTCAGCATCTCTTGCCTCTCTCTGTCTCTCTCTGCTTGTCTTCGTTCTCTGAAATCTCTTCCTTCTCCCCCTTGTCACTTCACACCTTGGAGTGCCTGACAGAGGGCCTAGAGACCAAAGAGCAAAGGGGGAAGGCCTCTGGCTCTACTGCTTGCCCATGGGGAGAGAAGTTCTGGGAGTCTATCTGGAAGGTCTAGAGAGTAGTGATTGATTGGGGAGCTACATCATGGGCGGACCTGGCCAGGTAAAGCTCGCTGACAAGTGGCAGCCTCTCCGGAGACTACTAATTCCGCTCCTAACATTCTATGCAAATAACCGGCTGAGTGCCATGGGCAGAAAACATTGACACATACCTGCCAGAGGCCTATTCTCGGTCTGAAGAGTCCACCCTGGTCTCCAGGAACTCATTATCTCAGCACACACTTTGCCTGCACGGATGGAAACCGCCTCTCTCCACGAATGTCTTCACCTGCTAGGAAACACACGATGTCACTCAGCCAAAGGAGAGCACAGGCCAAGTCAACTGAAGCCCCCATTTTCAGGATTTTGCCCTCTGCTGCTCCACAGCCTCCGGTGGCACACTGCATGTGCGTCACTTCTCGGTAGACAAGGACGAAATCAGGGCATCCAGGGCCCCAGCCGTCCACAGTCTACGGATGGCGGCATATGGAACACCTCTTTGCCTCGTACAGCAAGGAGGCCTGGGCCCTAGACTGGCTCCGCTAGAGCTCCACGACCTCAGCTATTTTCCCTGACCTTTGGCCCCTGCCCTCGTGAGTGTGTCATCTCTACTTCCACTTCTCTTCCCACCACACTGAATCCGCCACCTGCGGATACCTGAGCGTGGACATCAACATCTATCACTGGCTGCAGTGTCACAGGTCACTAGGTGTCTAGGCTCAGGCTGACCTTGGCTGTCTTCTGCCCAGGCAAGGAACCTAATCCTTCCAAGGAAATCAGGACACGTGCTCACTGGCCGACATCCTTTCTTTCATCCACACAGCGGTCTAGATGAGGGTAATGAGGCCAGGTAGGCCAGGTGAGGGCTGAGTGTGGGGCCTAAGGCTTCTTTCCCAATCACCATGGTGACAGCCACCGGAAGGCTGGGCGGAACTTCGGACGGGGACGAGTCACAAACACTCAGCCAATAGGAGAGGTCCAGCCTAACCGGCCAGTTCCGCAGAGCCCTCCATTTTACCCATGGACAGACAATGCCCCCTTGCGTCTTTGGCCACAAAATCCAGGGCACCCAGGGAATAACTTCACAGTAGGCAACCCCTGATGTGAACACGTTCGACACACTGGGACAGCAGGCAGGTACCTCTTTTCCACTTACGCTAGGATATCACTAGGCAAGGCGCCCTTCCTCAGCATCTCTGGCCTCTCAGGTATGTGTTCACTCAGAGGAATCTCTTCATTCTACCCCTGAGACACATCACAAGTATGAGGGGCCTGAGAGAGAGCCTAGAGATGGAACGGGGGAGGCTTCTGGCTGTACTGCTTCCCCGTGGGGACAGAATAGCAGGTAGTCTCTCTGGAAGGTCTTAGCTTCTGTTGACTGACACGCGCAATACAGTAGGGGTGGACCCTGGCCAGGTGGAGCTTGTGGGCAGATGCAACCTCTCCGGCGACGAATAATTGCGCTGCTGCTTTGTATGGTGAAAACCTCCCCCCGCCAAGGGGGATGGGTAGAAAACATTGACCCACACCCGCCAGGGGCCTTTCCTGGGACTAAAGATCCCAACGTGGTCCCAACGTCGTCACCCTCTCAACACACACCTTTCCTGCACACGTAATCCTGCCTTTCTCCGTCAGGGCCCTATCCTACCAGGAAAAAAAGGAAGCCGCTCAAAGAGGCCGATGCCAGGGAAATCGAGGAAACACTGCCAGTTTCCAAATTTTTGCTGTCTACACGTCCCCGCCTCCGGTGCAAGGCTGCCTATGTGGTCGGGCTCCGAAGGCAAGGCCGAAATCCTGGCAGCCTGGGCCCCAGCAGTGCAATGGTTGATGGACGTGGGGACACGGATGACCTGTTCACCACACACAGGAGGGATCCTTGGGCCCTTCACTGGCTCGCCATTCAGCTCCACGACGTCCACTACTGGCCCTGGCCTTTGCTTTGGCTGGTGCCCCATTAAACGTGTGCTCCGGAGCGATGTTTCTCCACCCATCACTAGCATTCTGCCACCAGGGGATATGTGAGTGTGGGAGTCACCATTTGTCACTGGCAGCAGTGTCACAAGTCACTAGACTTCCAGCTACCCGCTGACCTAGGCTGCCTTCTGCCCCAGGCAAGGTCCCGAATCCTTTATCCCAGATGCTGACACCTGGGCACTGGCGGACATTGATTTTTATCAACACAGAGGTCTGAGTGAGGGTCAGAGGGCCAGGTAGGTGAAGTGAAGGCCAGGTGGGTGGGGCTGAGGCTTCTTTGCCATCACCATAGAGACAGTCCCCCCACCGCAAGAGTGGGCGGAGCTTGGGATGGGCCTGGTGACAAGACTGAGCCAATGGCAGAGATCCGGCCCGCCAGGCAGATGACACAGGGCCCTCCATTGGGACCTATGACCCCTAGTGGCCACAGGATTTGAGCACGCCCCGGGAAAGGCTACGCAGGCACAAGGGAGCCCCTGGTGCGGACTGCTTCAGGGCATTGGCAGAGCACGCCAGGTACCTCTTTCCCACTTTCCTGAGGATATCAGTAGGCAAGGCATCCCCACTCAGCATCTCTTGCCTCTCTCTGTCTCTCTCTGCTTGTCTTCGTTCTCTGAAATCTCTTCCTTCTCCCCCTTGTCACTTCACACCTTGGAGTGCCTGACAGAGGGCCTAGAGACCAAAGAGCAAAGGGGGAAGGCCTCTGGCTCTACTGCTTGCCCATGGGGAGAGAAGTTCTGGGAGTCTATCTGGAAGGTCTAGAGAGTAGTGATTGATTGGGGAGCTACATCACGGGCGGACCTGGCCAGGTGAAGCTTGACATCACCGTGGGACCTGGCCAGGTGAAGCTCGCTGACAAGTGGCAGCCTCTCCGGAGACTACTAATTCCGCTCCTAACATTCTATGCAAATAACCGGCTGAGTGCCATGGGCAGAAAACATTGACACATACCTGCCAGAGGCCTATTCTGGGTCTGGAGAGTCCACCCTGGTCTCCCCTGCAACTCATCATCTCAGCACACACTTTGCCTGCACGCATGGAAACCGCCTCTCTCCACGAATGTCTTCACCTGCTAGGAAACACACGATGTCACTCAGCCAAAGGAGAGCACAGGCCAAGTCAACTGAAGCCCCCATTTTCAAGATTTTGCCCTCTGCTGCTCCACAGCCTCCGGTGGCACACTGCATGTGCGTCACTTCTCGGTAGACGAGGCCGAAATCCGGGCATCCAGGGCCCCAGCCGTCCAGAATCTACGGATGGCGGCATATTGATCACCTCTTTGCCTCGTACAGCAGGGAGACCTGGGCCCTAGACTGGCTCCGCTAGAGCTCCACGACCTCAGCTATTTTCCCTGACCTTTGGACCGTGCCCTCGTGAGTGTGTCATCTCTACTTCCACTTCTCTTCCCACCACACTGAATCCGCCACCTGCGGATACCTGAGCGTGGACATCAACATCTATCACTGGCTGCAGTGTCACAGGTCACTAGGTGTCTAGGCTCAGGCTGACCTTGGCTGTCTTCTGCCCAGGCAAGGAACCTAATCCTTCCAAGGAAATCAGGACACGTGCTCACTGGCCGACATCCTTTCTTTCATCCACACAGCGGTCTAGATGAGGGGAAAGAGGCCAGGTAGGCCAGGTGAGGGCTGAGTGTGGGGCCTAAGGTTTCTTTCCCAATCACCATGCTGACAGCCACCGGAAGGCTGGGCGGAACTTCGGACGGGGACGAGTCACAAACACTCAGCCAATAGGAGAGGTCCAGCCTAACCGGCCAGTTCCGCAGAGCCCTCCATTTTACCCATGGACAGACAACGGCCCCTTGCGTCTTTGGCCACAAAATCCAGGGCACCCAGGGAATAACTTCACAGTAGGCAACCCCTGATGTGAACACGTTCGACACACTGGGACAGCAGGCAGGTACCTCTTTTCCACTTACGCTAGGATATCACTAGGCAAGGCGCCCTTCCTCAGCATCTGTGGCCTCTCACGTATGTGTTCACTCAGAGGAATCTCTTCATTCTACCCCTGAGACACATCACAAGTATGAGGGGCCTGAGAGAGAGCCTAGAGATGGAACGGGGGAGGCTTCTGGCTGTACTGCTTCCCCGTGGGGACAGAATAGCAGGTAGTCTCTCTGGAAGGTCTTAGCTTCTGTTGACTGACACGCGCAATACAGTAGGGGCGGACCCTGGCCAGGGGGAGCTTGTGGGCAGATGCAACCTCTCCGGCGACGAATAATTGCGCTGCTGCTTTGTATGGTGAAAACCTCCCCCCGCCAAGGGGGATGGGTAGAGAACATTGACCCACACCCGCCAGGGGCCTTTCCTGGGACTAAAGATCCCAACGTGGTCTCAACGTCGTCACCCTCTCAACACACACCTTTCCTGCACACGTAATCCTGCCTTTCTCCGTCAGGGCCCTATCCTACCAGGAAAAAAAGCAAGCCGCTCAAAAAGGCCGATGCCAGGGAAATCGAGGAAACACTGCCAGTTTCCAAATTTTTGCTGTCTACACGTCCCCGCCTCCGGTGCAAGGCTGCCTATGTGGCCGGGCTCCGAAGGCAAGGCCGAAATCCTGGCAGCCTGGGCCCCAGCAGTGCAATGGTTGATGGACGTGGGGACACAGATGACCTGTTCGCCACATACAGGAGGGATCCTTGGGCCCTTCACTGGCTCGCCATTCAGCTCCACGACGTCCACTACTGGCCCTGGCCTTTGCTTTGGCTGGTGCCCCATTAAACGTGTGCTCCGGAGCGATGTTTCTCCACCCATCAGTAGCGTTCTGCCACCAGGGGATATGTGAGTGTGGGAGTCACCATTTGTCACTGGCAGGAGCGTCACAAGTCACTAGACTTCCAGCTACCCGCTGACCTAGGCTGCCTTTTGCCCCAGGCAAGGTCCCGAATCCTTTATCCCAGATGCTGACACCTGGGCACTGGCGGACATTGATTTTTATCAACACAGAGGTCTGAGTGAGGGTCAGAGGGCCAGGTAGGTGAAGTGAAGGCCAGGTGGGCGGGGCTGAGGCTTCTTTGCCATCACCATAGAGACAGTCCCCCCACCGCAAGAGTGGGCGGAGCTTGGGATGGGCCTGGTGACAAGACTGAGCCAATGGCAGAGATCCGGCCCGCCAGGCAGATGACACAGGGCCCTCCATTGTGACCTATGACCCCTAGTGGCCACAGGATTTGAGCACGCCCCGGGAAAGGCTACGCAGGCACAAGGGAGCCCCTGGAGCGGACTGCTTCAGGGCATTGGCAGAGCACGCCAGGTACCTCTTTCCCACTTTCCTGAGGATATCAGTAGGCAAGGCATCCCCACTCAGCATCTCTTGCCTCTCTCTCTCTCTCTCTGCTTGTCTTCGTTCTCTGAAATCTCTTCCTTCTCCCCCTTGTCACTTCATACCTTGGAGTGCCTGACAGAGGGCCTAGAGACGAAAGAGCAAAGGGGGAAGGCCTCTGGCTCTACTGCTTCCCCATGGCGAGAGAAGTTCTGGTAGTCTATCTGGAAGGTCTAGAGAGCAGTGATTGATTGGGGAGCTACATCATGGGCGGACCTGGCCAGGTTAAGCTCGCTGACAAGTGGCAGCCTCTCCGGAGACTACTAATTCCGCTCCTAACATTCTATGCAAATAACCGGCTGAGTGCCATGGGCAGAAAACATTGACACATACCTGCCAGAGGCCTATTCTCGGTCTGAAGAGTCCACCCTGGTCTCCAGGAACTCATTATCTCAGCACACACTTTGCCTGCACGGATGGAAACCGCCTCTCTCCACGAATGTCTTCACCTGCTAGGAAACACACGATGTCACTCAGCCAAAGGAGAGCACAGGCCAAGTCAACTGAAGCCCCCATTTTCAGGATTTTGCCCTCTGCTGCTCCACAGCCTCCGGTGGCACACTGCATGTGCGTCACTTCTCGGTAGACAAGGACGAAATCCGGGCATCCAGGGCCCCAGCCGTCCACAGTCTACGGATGGCGGCATATGGAACACCTCTTTGCCTCGTACAGCAGGGAGGCCTGGGCCCTAGACTGGCTCCGCTAGAGCTCCACGACCTCAGTTATTTTCCCTGACCTTTGGCCCGTGCCCTCGTGAGTGTGTCATCTCTACTTCCACTTCTCTTCCCACCACACTGAATCCGCCACCTGCGGATACCTGAGCGTGGACATCAACATCTATCACTGGCTGCAGTGTCACAGGTCACTAGGTGTCTAGGCTCAGGCTGACCTTGGCTGTCTTCTGCCCAGGCAAGGAACCTAATCCTTCCAAGGAAATCAGGACACGTGCTCACTGGCCGACATCCTTTCTTTCATCCACACAGCGGTCTAGATGAGGGTAATGAGGCCAGGTAGGCCAGGTGAGGGCTGAGTGTGGGGCCTAAGGCTTCTTTCCCAATCACCATGCTGACAGCCACCGGAAGGCTGGGCGGAACTTCTGACGGGGACGAGTCACAAACACTCAGCCAATAGGAGAGGTCCAGCCTAACCGGCCAGTTCCGCAGAGCCCTCCATTTTACCCATGGACACACAACGGCCCCTTGCGTCTTTGGCCACAAAATCCAGGGCACCCAGGGAATAACTTCACAGTAGGCAACCCCTGATGTGAACACGTTCGACATACTGGGACAGCAGGCAGGTACCTCTTTTCCACTTACGCTAGGATATCACTAGGCAAGGCGCCCTTCCTCAGCATCTGTGGCCTCTCACGTATGTGTTCACTCAGAGGAATCTCTTCATTCTACCCCTGAGACACATCACAAGTATGAGGGGCCTGAGAGAGAGCCTAGAGATGGAACGGGGGAGGCTTCTGGCTGTACTGCTTCCCCGTGGGGACAGAATAGCAGGTAGTCTCTCTGGAAGGTCTTAGCTTCTGTTGACTGACACGCGCAATACAGTAGGGGCGGACCATGGCCAGGGGGAGCTTGTGGGCAGATGCAACCTCTCCGGCGAGGAATAATTGCGCTGCTGCTTTTTATGGTGGAAACCTCCCCCCGCCAAGGGGGATGGGTAGAGAACATTGACCCACACCCGCCAGGGGCCTTTCCTGGGACTAAAGATCCCAACGTGGTCTCAACGTCGTCACCCTCTCAACACACACCTTTCCTGCACACGTAATCCTGCCTTTCTCCGTCAGGGCCCTATCCTACCAGGAAAAAAAGCAAGCCGCTCAAAAAGGCCGATGCCAGGGAAATCGAGGAAACACTGCCAGTTTCCAAATTTTTGCTGTCTACACGTCCCCGCCTCCGGTGCAAGGCTGCCTATGTGGCCGGGCTCCGAAGGCAAGGCCGAAATCCTGGCAGCCTGGGCCCCAGCAGTGCAATGGTTGATGGACGTGGGGACACGGATGACCTGTTCGCCACATACAGGAGGGATCCTTGGGCCCTTCACTGGCTCGCCATTCAGCTCCACGACGTCCACTACTGGCCCTGGCCTTTGCTTTGGCTGGTGCCCCATTAAACGTGTGCTCCGGAGCGATCTTTCTCCACCCATCACTAGCATTCTGCCACCAGGGGATATGTGAGTGTGGGAGTCACCATTTGTCACTGGCAGCAGTGTCACAAGTCACTAGACTTCCAGCTACCCGCTGACCTAGGCTGCCTTCTGCCCCAGGCAAGGTCCCGAATCCTTTATCCCAGATGCTGACACCTGGGCACTGGCGGACATTGATTTTTATCAACACAGAGGTCTGAGTGAGGGTCAGAGGGCCAGGTAGGTGAAGTCAAGGCCAGGTGGGCGGGGCTGAGGCTTCTTTGCCATCACCATAGAGACAGTCCCCCCACCGCAAGAGTGGGCGGAGCTTGGGATGGCCTGGTGACAAGACTGAGCCAATGGCAGAGATCCGGCCCGCCAGGCAGATGACACAGGGCCCTCCATTGGGACCTATGACCCCTAGTGGCCACAGGATTTGAGCACGCCCCGGGAAAGGCTACGCAGGCACAAGGGAGCCCCTGGTGCGGACTGCTTCAGGGCATTGGCAGAGCACGCCAGGTACCTCTTTCCCACTTTCCTGAGGATATCAGTAGGCAAGGCATCCCCACTCAGCATCTCTTGCCTCTCTCTGTCTCTCTCTGCTTGTCTTCGTTCTCTGAAATCTCTTCCTTCTCCCCCTTGTCACTTCACACCTTGGAGTGCCTGACAGAGGGCCTAGAGACCAAAGAGCAAAGGGGGAAGGCCTCTGGCTCTACTGCTTGCCCGTGGGGAGAGAAGTTCTGGGAGTCTATCTGGAAGGTCTAGAGAGTAGTGATTGATTGGGGAGCTACGTCACGGGCGGACCTGGCCAGGTGAAGCTTGACATCACCGTAGAACCTGGCCAGGTGAAGCTCGCTGACAAGGGGCAGCCTCTCCGGAGACTACTAATTCCGCTCCTAACATTCTATGCAAATAACCGGCTGAGTGCCATGGGCAGAAAACATTGACACATACCTGCCAGAGGCCTATTCTGGGTCTGGAGAGTCCACCCTGGTCTCCCCTGCAACTCATCATCTCAGCACACACTTTGCCTGCACGCATGGAAACCGCCTCTCTCCACGAATGTCTTCACCTGCTAGGAAACACACGATGTCACTCAGCCAAAGGAGAGCACAGGCCAAGTCAACTGAAGCCCCCATTTTCAAGATTTTGCCCTCTGCTGCTCCACAGCCTCCGGTGGCACACTGCATGTGCGTCACTTCTCGGTAGACGAGGCCGAAATCCGGGCATCCAGGGCCCCAGCCGTCCAGAATCTACGGATGGCGGCATATGGATCACCTCTTTGCCTCGTACAGCAGGGAGGCCTGGGCCCTAGACTGACTCCGCTAGAGCTCCACGACCTCAGCTATTTTCCCTGACCTTTGGCCTGTGCCCTCGTGAGTGTGTCATCTCTACTTCCACTTCTCTTCCCACCACACTGAATCCGCCACCTGCGGATACCTGAGCGTGGACATCAACATCTATCACTGGCTGCAGTGTCACAGGTCACTAGGTGTCTAGGCTCAGGCTGACCTTGGCTGTCTTCTGCCCAGGCAAGGAACCTAATCCTTCCAAGGAAATCAGGACACGTGCTCACTGGCCGACATCCTTTCTTTCATCCACACAGCGGTCTAGATGAGGGGAAAGAGGCCAGGTAGGCCAGGTGAGGGCTGAGTGTGGGGCCTAAGGCTTCTTTCCCAATCACCATGGTGACAGCCACCGGAAGGCTGGGCGGAACTTCGGACGGGGACGAGTCACAAACACTCAGCCAATAGGAGAGGTCCAGCCTAACCGGCCAGTTCCGCAGAGCCCTCCATTTTACCCATGGACAGACAACGGCCCCTTGCGTCTTTGGCCACAAAATCCAGGGCACCCAGGGAATAACTTCACAGTAGGCAACCCCTGATGTGAACACGTTCGACACACTGGGACAGCAGGCAGGTACCTCTTTTCCACTTACGCTAGGATATCACTAGGCAAGGCGCCCTTCCTCAGCATCTCTGGCCTCTCAGGTATGTGTTCACTCAGAGGAATCTCTTCATTCTACCCCTGAGACACATCACAAGTATGAGGGGCCTGAGAGAGAGCCTAGAGATGGAACGGGGGAGGCTTCTGGCTGTACTGCTTCCCCGTGGGGACAGAATAGCAGGTAGTCTCTCTGGAAGGTCTTAGCTTCTGTTGACTGACACGCGCAATACAGTAGGGGCGGACCCTGGCCAGGGGGAGCTTGTGGGCAGATGCAACCTCTCCGGCGACGAATAATTGCGCTGCTGCTTTGTATGGTGAAAACCTCCCCCCGCCAAGGGGGATGGGTAGAGAACATTGACCCACACCCGCCAGGGGCCTTTCCTGGGACTAAAGATCCCAACGTGGTCTCAACGTCGTCACCCTCTCAACACACACCTTTCCTGCACACGTAATCCTGCCTTTCTCCGTCAGGGCCCTATCCTACCAGGAAAAAAAGCAAGCCGCTCAAAGAGGCCCATGCCAGGGAAATCGAGGAAACACTGCCAGTTTCCAAATTTTTGCTGTCTACACGTCCCCGCCTCCGGTGCAAGGCTGCCTATGTGGCCGGGCTCCGAAGGCAAGGCCGAAATCCTGGCAGCCTGGGCCCCAGCAGTGCAATGGTTGATGGACGTGGGGACACGGATGACCTGTTCGCCACATACAGGAGGGATCCTTGGGCCCTTCACTGGCTCGCCATTCAGCTCCACGACGTCCACTACTGGCCCTGGCCTTTGCTTTGGCTGGTGCCCCATTAAACGTGTGCTCCGGAGCGATCTTTCTCCACCCATCACTAGCATTCTGCCACCAGGGGATATGTGAGTGTGGGAGTCACCATTTGTCACTGGCAGCAGTGTCACAAGTCACTAGACTTCCAGCTACCCGCTGACCTAGGCTGCCTTCTGCCCCAGGCAAGGTCCCGAATCCTTTATCCCAGATGCTGACACCTGGGCACTGGCGGACATTGATTTTTATCAACACAGAGGTCTGAGTGAGGGTCAGAGGGCCAGGTAGGTGAAGTCAAGGCCAGGTGGGCGGGGCTGAGGCTTCTTTGCCATCACCATAGAGACAGTCCCCCCACCGCAAGAGTGGGCGGAGCTTGGGATGGGCCTGGTGACAAGACTGAGCCAATGGCAGAGATCCGGCCCGCCAGGCAGATGACACAGGGCCCTCCATTGTGACCTATGACCCCTAGTGGCCACAGGATTTGAGCACGCCCCGGGAAAGGCTACGCAGGCACAAGGGAGCCCCTGGTGCGGACTGCTTCAGGGCATTGGCAGAGCACGCCAGGTACCTCTTTCCCACTTTCCTGAGGATATCAGTAGGCAAGGCATCCCCACTCAGCATCTCTTGCCTCTCTCTGTCTCTCTCTGCTTGTCTTCGTTCTCTGAAATCTCTTCCTTCTCCCCCTTGTCACTTCACACCTTGGAGTGCCTGACAGAGGGCCTAGAGACCAAAGAGCAAAGGGAGAAGGCCTCTGGCTCTACTGCTTGCCCATGGGGAGAGAAGTTCTGGGAGTCTATCTGGAAGGTCTAGAGAGCAGTGATTGATTGGGGAGCTACATCATGGGCGGACCTGGCCAGGTTAAGCTCGCTGACAAGTGGCAGCCTCTCCGGAGACTACTAATTCCGCTCCTAACATTCTATGCAAATAACCGGCTGAGTGCCATGGGCAGAAAACATTGACACATACCTGCCAGAGGCCTATTCTGGGTCTGAAGAGTCCACCCTGGTCTCCAGGAACTCATTATCTCAGCACACACTTTCCCTGCACGCATGGAAACCGCCTCTCTCCACGAATGTCTTCACCTGCTAGGAAACACACGATGTCACTCAGCCAAAGGAGAGCACAGGCCAAGTCAACTGAAGCCCCCATTTTCAAGATTTTGCCCTCTGCTGCTCCACAGCCTCCGGTGGCACACTGCATGTGCGTCACTTCTCGGTAGACAAGGACGAAATCCGGGCATCCAGGGCCCCAGCCGTCCACAGGCTACGGATGGCGGCATATGGAACACCTCTTTGCCTCGTACAGCAGGGAGGCCTGGGCCCTAGACTGGCTCCGCTAGAGCTCCACGACCTCAGCTATTTTCCCTGACCTTTGGCCTGTGCCCTCGTGAGTGTGTCATCTCTACTTCCACTTCTCTTCCCACCACACTGAATCCGCCACCTGCGGATACCTGAGCGTGGACATCAACATCTATCACTGGCTGCAGTGTCACAGGTCACTAGGTGTCTAGGCTCAGGCTGACCTTGGCTGTCTTCTGCCCAGGCAAGGAACCTAATCCTTCCAAGGAAATCAGGACACGTGCTCACTGGCCGACATCCTTTCTTTCATCCACACAGCGGTCTAGATGAGGGTAATGAGGCCAGGTAGGCCAGGTGAGGGCTGAGTGTGGGGCCTAAGGCTTCTTTCCCAATCACCATGCTGACAGCCACCGGAAGGCTGGGCGGAACTTCTGACGGGGACGAGTCACAAACACTCAGCCAATAGGAGAGGTCCAGCCTAACCGGCCAGTTCCGCAGAGCCCTCCATTTTACCCATGGACAGACAACGCCCCCTTGCGTCTTTGGCCACAAAATCCAGGGCACCCAGGGAATAACTTCACAGTAGGCAACCCCTGATGTGAACACGTTCGACACACTGGGACAGCAGGCAGGTACCTCTTTTCCACTTACGCTAGGATATCACTAGGCAAGGCGCCCTTCCTCAGCATCTGTGGCCTCTCACGTATGTGTTCACTCAGAGGAATCTCTTCATTCTACCCCTGAGACACATCACAAGTATGAGGGGCCTGAGAGAGAGCCTAGAGATGGAACGGGGGAGGCTTCTGGCTGTACTGCTTCCCCGTGGGGACAGAATAGCAGGTAGTCTCTCTGGAAGGTCTTAGCTTCTGTTGACTGACACGCGCAATACAGTAGGGGCGGACCATGGCCAGGGGGAGCTTGTGGGCAGATGCAACCTCTCCGGCGACGAATAATTGCGCTGCTGCTTTGTATGGTGAAAACCTCCCCCCGCCAAGGGGGATGGGTAGAGAACATTGACCCACACCCGCCAGGGGCCTTTCCTGGGACTAAAGATCCCAACGTGGTCTCAACGTCGTCACCCTCTCAACACACACCTTTCCTGCACACGTAATCCTGCCTTTCTCCGTCAGGGCCCTGTCCTACCAGGAAAAAAAGCAAGCCGCTCAAAGAGGCCGATGCCAGGGAAATCGAGGAAACACTGCCAGTTTCCAAATTTTTGCTGTCTACACGTCCCCGCCTCCGGTGCAAGGCTGCCTATGTGGCCGGGCTCCGAAGGCAAGGCCGAAATCCTGGCAGCCTGGGCCCCAGCAGTGCAATGGTTGATGGACGTGGGGACACGGATGACCTGTTCGCCACATACAGGAGGGATCCTTGGGCCCTTCACTGGCTCGCCATTCAGCTCCACGACGTCCACTACTGGCCCTGGCCTTTGCTTTGGCTGGTGCCCCATTAAACGTGTGCTCCGGAGCGATGTTTCTCCACCCATCACTAGCGTTCTGCCACCAGGGGATATGTGAGTGTGGGAGTCACCATTTGTCACTGGCAGCAGCGTCACAAGTCACTAGACTTCCAGCTACCCGCTGACCTAGGCTGCCTTCTGCCCCAGGCAAGGTCCCGAATCCTTTATCCCAGATGCTGACACCTGGGCACTGGCGGACATTGATTTTTATCAACACAGAGGTCTGAGTGAGGGTCAGAGGGCCAGGTAGGTGAAGTGAAGGCCAGGTGGGCGGGGCTGAGGCTTCTTTGCCATCACCATAGAGACAGTCCCCCCACCGCAAGAGTGGGCGGAGCTTGGGATGGGCCTGGTGACAAGACTGAGCCAATGGCAGAGATCCGGCCCGCCAGGCAGATGACACAGGGCCCTCCATTGGGACCTATGACCCCTAGTGGCCACAGGATTTGAGCACGCCCCGGGAAAGGCTACGCAGGCACAAGGGAGCCCCTGGTGCGGACTGCTTCAGGGCATTGGCAGAGCACGCCAGGTACCTCTTTCCCACTTTCCTGAGGATATCAGTAGGCAAGGCATCCCCACTCAGCATCTCTTGCCTCTCTCTGTCTCTCTCTGCTTGTCTTCGTTCTCTGAAATCTCTTCCTTCTCCCCCTTGTCACTTCACACCTTGGAGTGCCTGACAGAGGGCCTAGAGACCAAAGAGCAAAGGGGGAAGGCCTCTGGCTCTACTGCTTGCCCATGGGGACAGAAGTTCTGGGAGTCTATCTGGAAGGTCTAGAGAGTAGTGATTGATTGGGGAGCTACATCACGGGCGGACCTGGCCAGGTGAAGCTTGACATCACCGTGGGACCTGGCCAGGTGAAGCTCGCTGACAAGTGGCAGCCTCTCCGGAGACTACTAATTCCGCTCCTAACATTCTATGCAAATAACCGGCTGAGTGCCAGGGGCAGAAAACATTGACACATACCTGCCAGAGGCCTATTCTGGGTCTGAAGAGTCCACCCTGGTCTCCAGGAACTCATTATCTGAGCACACACTTTGCCTGCACGCATGGAAACCGCCTCTCTCCACGAATGTCTTCACCTGCTAGGAAACACACGATGTCACTCAGCCAAAGGAGAGCACAGGCCAAGTCAACTGAAGCCCCCATTTTCAAGATTTTGCCCTCTGCTGCTCCACAGCCTCCGGTGGCACACTGCATGTGCGTCACTTCTCGGTAGACAAGGACGAAATCCGGGCATCCAGGGCCCCAGCCGTCCACAGTCTACGGATGGCGGCATATGGAACACCTCTTTGCCTCGTACAGCAGGGAGGCCTGGGCCCTAGACTGGCTCCGCTAGAGCTCCACGACCTCAGCTATTTTCCCTGACCTTTGGCCTGTGCCCTCGTGAGTGTGTCATCTCTACTTCCACTTCTCTTCCCACCACACTGAATCCGCCACCTGCGGATACCTGAGCGTGGACATCAACATCTATCACTGGCTGCAGTGTCACAGGTCACTAGGTGTCTAGGCTCAGGCTGACCTTGGCTGTCTTCTGCCCAGGCAAGGAACCTAATCCTTCCAAGGAAATCAGGACACGTGCTCACTGGCCGACATCCTTTCTTTCATCCACACAGCGGTCTAGATGAGGGGAAAGAGGCCAGGTAGGCCAGGTGAGGGCTGAGTGTGGGGCCTAAGGCTTCTTTCCCAATCACCATGCTGACAGCCACCGGAAGGCTGGGCGGAACTTCTGACGGGGACGAGTCACAAACACTCAGCCAATAGGAGAGGTCCAGCCTAACCGGCCAGTTCCGCAGAGCCCTCCATTTTACCCATGGACAGACAACGGCCCCTTGCGTCTTTGGCCACAAAATCCAGGGCACCCAGGGAATAACTTCACAGTAGGCAACCCCTGATGTGAACACGTTCGACACACTGGGACAGCAGGCAGGTACCTCTTTTCCACTTACGCTAGGATATCACTAGGCAAGGCGCCCTTCCTCAGCATCTGTGGCCTCTCACGTATGTGTTCACTCAGAGGAATCTCTTCATTCTACCCCTGAGACACATCACAAGTATGAGGGGCCTGAGAGAGAGCCTAGAGATGGAACGGGGGAGGCTTCTGGCTGTACTGCTTCCCCGTGGGGACAGAATAGCAGGTAGTCTCTCTGGAAGGTCTTAGCTTCTGTTGACTGACACGCGCAATACAGTAGGGGCGGACCCTGGCCAGGTGGAGCTTGTGGGCAGATGCAACCTCTCCGGCGACGAATAATTGCGCTGCTGCTTTGTATGGTGAAAACCTCCCCCCGCCAAGGGGGATGGGTAGAAAACATTGACCCACACCCGCCAGGGGCCTTTCCTGGGACTAAAGATCCCAACGTGGTCTCAACGTCGTCACCCTCTCAACACACACCTTTCCTGCACACGTAATCCTGCCTTTCTCCGTCAGGGCCCTATCCTACCAGGAAAAAAAGGAAGCCGCTCAAAGAGGCCGATGCCAGGGAAATCGAGGAAACACTGCCAGTTTCCAAATTTTTGCTGTCTACACGTCCCCGCCTCCGGTGCAAGGCTGCCTATGTGGCCGGGCTCCGAAGGCAAGGCCGAAATCCTGGCAGCCTGGGCCCCAGCAGTGCAATGGTTGATGGACGTGGGGACACGGATGACCTGTTCACCACACACAGGAGGGATCCTTGGGCCCTTCACTGGCTCGCCATTCAGCTCCACGACGTCCACTACTGGCCCTGGCCTTTGCTTTGGCTGGTGCCCCATTAAACGTGTGCTCCGGAGCGATCTTTCTCCACCCATCACTAGCATTCTGCCACCAGGGGATATGTGAGTGTGGGAGTCACCATTTGTCACTGGCAGCAGTGTCACAAGTCACTAGACTTCCAGCTACCCGCTGACCTAGGCTGCCTTCTGCCCCAGGCAAGGTCCCGAATCCTTTATCCCAGATGCTGACACCTGGGCACTGGCGGACATTGATTTTTATCAACACAGAGGTCTGAGTGAGGGTCAGAGGGCCAGGTAGGTGAAGTGAAGGCCAGGTGGGTGGGGCTGAGGCTTCTTTGCCATCACCATAGAGACAGTCCCCCCACCGCAAGAGTGGGCGGAGCTTGGGATGGGCCTGGTGACAAGACTGAGCCAATGGCAGAGATCCGGCCCGCCAGGCAGATGACACAGGGCCCTCCATTGGGACCTATGACCCCTAGTGGCCACAGGATTTGAGCACGCCCCGGGAAAGGCTACGCAGGCACAAGGGAGCCCCTGGTGCGGACTGCTTCAGGGCATTGGCAGAGCACGCCAGGTACCTCTTTCCCACTTTCCTGAGGATATCAGTAGGCAAGGCATCCCCACTCAGCATCTCTTGCCTCTCTCTGTCTCTCTCTGCTTGTCTTCGTTCTCTGAAATCTCTTCCTTCTCCCCCTTGTCACTTCACACCTTGGAGTGCCTGACAGAGGGCCTAGAGACCAAAGAGCAAAGGGGGAAGGCCTCTGGCTCTACTGCTTGCCCATGGGGACAGAAGTTCTGGGAGTCTATCTGGAAGGTCTAGAGAGTAGTGATTGATTGGGGAGCTACATCACGGGCGGACCTGGCCAGGTGAAGCTTGACATCACCGTGGGACCTGGCCAGGTGAAGCTCGCTGACAAGTGGCAGCCTCTCCGGAGACTACTAATTCCGCTCCTAACATTCTATGCAAATAACCGGCTGAGTGCCAGGGGCAGAAAACATTGACACATACCTGCCAGAGGCCTATTCTGGGTCTGGAGAGTCCACCCTGGTCTCCCCTGCAACTCATCATCTCAGCACACACTTTGCCTGCACACATGGAAACCGCCTCTCTCCACGAATGTCTTCACCTGCTAGGAAACACACGATGTCACTCAGCCAAAGGAGAGCACAGGCCAAGTCAACTGAAGCCCCCATTTTCAAGATTTTGCCCTCTGCTGCTCCACAGCCTCCGGTGGCACACTGCATGTGCGTCACTTCTCGGTAGATGAGGCCGAAATCCGGGCATCCAGGGCCCCAGCCGTCCAGAATCTACGGATGGTGGCATATGGATCACCTCTTTGCCTCGTACAGCAGGGAGGCCTGGGCCCTAGACTGGCTCCGCTAGAGCTCCACGACCTCAGCTATTTTCCCTGACCTTTGGACCGTGCCCTCGTGAGTGTGTCATCTCTACTTCCACTTCTCTTCCCACCACACTGAATCCGCCACCTGCGGATACCTGAGCGTGGACATCAACATCTATCACTGGCTGCAGTGTCACAGGTCACTAGGTGTCTAGGCTCAGGCTGACCTTGGCTGTCTTCTGCCCAGGCAAGGAACCTAATCCTTCCAAGGAAATCAGGACACGTGCTCACTGGCCGACATCCTTTCTTTCATCCACACAGCGGTCTAGATGAGGGGAAAGAGGCCAGGTAGGCCAGGTGAGGGCTGAGTGTGGGGCCTAAGGCTTCTTTCCCAATCACCATGGTGACAGCCACCGGAAGGCTGGGCGGAACTTCGGACGGGGACGTGTCACAAACACTCAGCCAATAGGAGAGGTCCAGCCTAACCGGCCAGTTCCGCAGAGCCCTCCATTTTACCCATGGACAGACAACGGCCCCTTGCGTCTTTGGCCACAAAATCCAGGGCACCCAGGGAATAACTTCACAGTAGGCAACCCCTGATGTGAACACGTTCGACACACTGGGACAGCAGGCAGGTACCTCTTTTCCACTTACGCTAGGATATCACTAGGCAAGGCGCCCTTCCTCAGCATCTGTGGCCTCTCACGTATGTGTTCACTCAGAGGAATCTCTTCATTCTACCCCTGAGACACATCACAAGTATGAGGGGCCTGAGAGAGAGCCTAGAGATGGAACGGGGGAGGCTTCTGGCTGTACTGCTTCCCCGTGGGGACAGAATAGCAGGTAGTCTCTCTGGAAGGTCTTAGCTTCTGTTGACTGACACGCGCAATACAGTAGGGGCGGACCCTGGCCAGGGGGAGCTTGTGGGCAGATGCAACCTCTCCGGCGACGAATAATTGCGCTGCTGCTTTGTATGGTGAAAACCTCCCCCCGCCAAGGGGCATGGGTAGAGAACATTGACCCACACCCGCCAGGGGCCTTTCCTGGGACTAAAGATCCCAACGTGGTCTCAACGTCGTCACCCTCTCAACACACACCTTTCCTGCACACGTAATCCTGCCTTTCTCCGTCAGGGCCCTATCCTACCAGGAAAAAAAGCAAGCCGCTCAAAAAGGCCGATGCCAGGGAAATCGAGGAAACACTGCCAGTTTCCAAATTTTTGCTGTCTACACGTCCCCGCCTCCGGTGCAAGGCTGCCTATGTGGCCGGGCTCCGAAGGCAAGGCCGAAATCCTGGCAGCCTGGGCCCCAGCAGTGCAATGGTTGATGGACGTGGGGACACGGATGACCTGTTCGCCACATACAGGAGGGATCCTTGGGCCCTTCACTGGCTCGCCATTCAGCTCCACGACGTCCACTACTGGCCCTGGCCTTTGCTTTGGCTGGTGCCCCATTAAACGTGTGCTCCGGAGCGATGTTTCTCCACCCATCACTAGCATTCTGCCACCAGGGGATATGTGAGTGTGGGAGTCACCATTTGTCACTGGCAGCAGTGTCACAAGTCACTAGACTTCCAGCTACCCGCTGACCTAGGCTGCCTTCTGCCCCAGGCAAGGTCCCGAATCCTTTATCCCAGATGCTGACACCTGGGCACTGGCGGACATTGATTTTTATCAACACAGAGGTCTGAGTGAGGGTCAGAGGGCCAGGTAGGTGAAGTGAAGGCCAGGTGGGCGGGGCTGAGGCTTCTTTGCCATCACCATAGAGACAGTCCCCCCACCGCAAGAGTGGGCGGAGCTTGGGATGGGCCTGGTGACAAGACTGAGCCAATGGCAGAGATCCGGCCCGCCAGGCAGATGACACAGGGCCCTCCATTGGGACCTATGACCCCTAGTGGCCACAGGATTTGAGCACGCCCCGGGAAAGGCTACGCAGGCACAAGGGAGCCCCTGGTGCGGACTGCTTCAGGGCATTGGCAGAGCACGCCAGGTACCTCTTTCCCACTTTCCTGAGGATATCATAGGCAAGGCATCCCCACTCAGCATCTCTTGCCTCTCTCTGTCTCTCTCTGCTTGTCTTCGTTCTCTGAAATCTCTTCCTTCTCCCCATTGTCACTTCACACCTTGGAGTGCCTGACAGAGGGCCTAGAGACCAAAGAGCAAAGGGGGAAGGCCTCTGGCTCTACTGCTTGCCCATGGGGAGAGAAGTTCTGGGAGTCTATCTGGAAGGTCTAGAGAGTAGTGATTGATTGGGGAGCTACATCACGGGCGGACCTGGCCAGGTGAAGCTTGACATCACCGTGGGACCTGGCCAGGTGAAGCTCGCTGACAAGTGGCAGCCTCTCCGGAGACTACTAATTCCGCTCCTAACATTCTATGCAAATAACCGGCTGAGTGCCATGGGCAGAAAACATTGACACATACCTGCCAGAGGCCTATTCTGGGTCTGGAGAGTCCACCCTGGTCTCCCCTGCAACTCATCATCTCAGCACACACTTTGCCTGCACGCATGGAAACCGCCTCTCTCCACGAATGTCTTCACCTGCTAGGAAACACACGATGTCACTCAGCCAAAGGAGAGCACAGGCCAAGTCAACTGAAGCCCCCATTTTCAAGATTTTGCCCTCTGCTGCTCCACAGCCTCCGGTGGCACACTGCATGTGCGTCACTTCTCGGTAGACGAGGCCGAAATCCGGGCATCCAGGGCCCCAGCCGTCCAGAATCTACGGATGGCGGCATATGGATCACCTCTTTGCCTCGTACAGCAGGGAGACCTGGGCCCTAGACTGGCTCCGCTAGAGCTCCACGACCTCAGCTATTTTCCCTGACCTTTGGACCGTGCCCTCGTGAGTGTGTCATCTCTACTTCCACTTCTCTTCCCACCACACTGAATCCGCCACCTGCGGATACCTGAGCGTGGACATCAACATCTATCACTGGCTGCAGTGTCACAGGTCACTAGGTGTCTAGGCTCAGGCTGACCTTGGCTGTCTTCTGCCCAGGCAAGGAACCTAATCCTTCCAAGGAAATCAGGACACGTGCTCACTGGCCGACATCCTTTCTTTCATCCACACAGCGGTCTAGATGAGGGTAATGAGGCCAGGTAGGCCAGGTGAGGGCTGAGTGTGGGGCCTAAGGCTTCTTTCCCAATCACCATGGTGACAGCCACCGGAAGGCTGGGCGGAACTTCTGACGGGGACGAGTCACAAACACTCAGCCAATAGGAGAGGTCCAGCCTAACCGGCCAGTTCCGCAGAGCCCTCCATTTTACCCATGGACAGACAACGCCCCCTTGCGTCTTTGGCCACAAAATCCAGGGCACCCAGGGAATAACTTCACAGTAGGCAACCCCTGATGTGAACACGTTCGACACACTGGGACAGCAGGCAGGTACCTCTTTTCCACTTACGCTAGGATATCACTAGGCAAGGCGCCCTTCCTCAGCATCTGTGGCCTCTCACGTATGTGTTCACTCAGAGGAATCTCTTCATTCTACCCCTGAGACACATCACAAGTATGAGGGGCCTGAGAGAGAGCCTAGAGATGGAACGGGGGAGGCTTCTGGCTGTACTGCTTCCCCGTGGGGACAGAATAGCAGGTAGTCTCTCTGGAAGGTCTTAGCTTCTGTTGACTGACACGCGCAATACAGTAGGGGCGGACCCTGGCCAGGGGGAGCTTGTGGGCAGATGCAACCTCTCCGGCGACGAATAATTGCGCTGCTGCTTTGTATGGTGAAAACCTCCCCCCGCCAAGGGGGATGGGTAGAGAACATTGACCCACACCCGCCAGGGGCCTTTCCTGGGACTAAAGATCCCAACGTGGTCTCAACGTCGTCACCCTCTCAACACACACCTTTCCTGCACACGTAATCCTGCCTTTCTCCGTCAGGGCCGTATCCTACCAGGAAAAAAAGCAAGCCGCTCAAAAAGGCCGATGCCAGGGAAATCGAGGAAACACTGCCAGTTTCCAAATTTTTGCTGTCTACACGTCCCCGCCTCCGGTGCAAGGCTGCCTATGTGGCCGGGCTCCGAAGGCAAGGCCGAAATCCTGGCAGCCTGGGCCCCAGCAGTGCAATGGTTGATGGACGTGGGGACACGGATGACCTGTTCGCCACATACAGGAGGGATCCTTGGGCCCTTCACTGGCTCGCCATTCAGCTCCACGACGTCCACTACTGGCCCTGGCCTTTGCTTTGGCTGGTGCCCCATTAAACGTGTGCTCCGGAGCGATCTTTCTCCACCCATCACTAGCATTCTGCCACCAGGGGATATGTGAGTGTGGGAGTCACCATTTGTCACTGGCAGCAGTGTCACAAGTCACTAGACTTCCAGCTACCCGCTGACCTAGGCTGCCTTCTGCCCCAGGCAAGGTCCCGAATCCTTTATCCCAGATGCTGACACCTGGGCACTGGCGGACATTGATTTTTATCAACACAGAGGTCTGAGTGAGGGTCAGAGGGCCAGGTAGGTGAAGTGAAGGCCAGGTGGGCGGGGCTGAGGCTTCTTTGCCATCACCATAGAGACAGTCCCCCCACCGCAAGAGTGGGCGGAGCTTGGGATGGGCCTGGTGACAAGACTGAGCCAATGGCAGAGATCCGGCCCGCCAGGCAGATGACACAGGGCCCTCCATTGTGACCTATGACCCCTAGTGGCCACAGGATTTGAGCACGCCCCGGGAAAGGCTACGCAGGCACAAGGGAGCCCCTGGTGCGGACTGCTTCAGGGCATTGGCAGAGCACGCCAGGTACCTCTTTCCCACTTTCCTGAGGATATCATAGGCAAGGCATCCCCACTCAGCATCTCTTGCCTCTCTCTGTCTCTCTCTGCTTGTCTTCGTTCTCTGAAATCTCTTCCTTCTCCCCATTGTCACTTCACACCTTGGAGTGCCTGACAGAGGGCCTAGAGACCAAAGAGCAAAGGGGGAAGGCCTCTGGCTCTACTGCTTGCCCATGGGGAGAGAAGTTCTGGGAGTCTATCTGGAAGGTCTAGAGAGTAGTGATTGATTGGGGAGCTACATCACGGGCGGACCTGGCCAGGTGAAGCTTGACATCACCGTGGGACCTGGCCAGGTGAAGCTCGCTGACAAGTGGCAGCCTCTCCGGAGACTACTAATTCCGCTCCTAACATTCTATGCAAATAACCGGCTGAGTGCCATGGGCAGAAAACATTGACACATACCTGCCAGAGGCCTATTCTGGGTCTGGAGAGTCCACCCTGGTCTCCCCTGCAACTCATCATCTCAGCACACACTTTGCCTGCACGCATGGAAACCGCCTCTCTCCACGAATGTCTTCACCTGCTAGGAAACACACGATGTCACTCAGCCAAAGGAGAGCACAGGCCAAGTCAACTGAAGCCCCCATTTTCAAGATTTTGCCCTCTGCTGCTCCACAGCCTCCGGTGGCACACTGCATGTGCGTCACTTCTCGGTAGACGAGGCCGAAATCCGGGCATCCAGGGCCCCAGCCGTCCAGAATCTACGGATGGCGGCATATGGATCACCTCTTTGCCTCGTACAGCAGGGAGACCTGGGCCCTAGACTGGCTCCGCTAGAGCTCCACGACCTCAGCTATTTTCCCTGACCTTTGGCCCGTGCCCTCGTGAGTGTGTCATCTCTACTTCCACTTCTCTTCCCACCACACTGAATCCGCCACCTGCGGATACCTGAGCGTGGACATCAACATCTATCACTGGCTGCAGTGTCACAGGTCACTAGGTGTCTAGGCTCAGGCTGACCTTGGCTGTCTTCTGCCCAGGCAAGGAACCTAATCCTTCCAAGGAAATCAGGACACGTGCTCACTGGCCGACATCCTTTCTTTCATCCACACAGCGGTCTAGATGAGGGTAATGAGGCCAGGTAGGCCAGGTGAGGGCTGAGTGTGGGGCCTAAGGCTTCTTTCCCAATCACCATGGTGACAGCCACCGGAAGGCTGGGCGGAACTTCTGACGGGGACGAGTCACAAACACTCAGCCAATAGGAGAGGTCCAGCCTAACCGGCCAGTTCCGCAGAGCCCTCCATTTTACCCATGGACAGACAACGCCCCCTTGCGTCTTTGGCCACAAAATCCAGGGCACCCAGGGAATAACTTCACAGTAGGCAACCCCTGATGTGAACACGTTCGACACACTGGGACAGCAGGCAGGTACCTCTTTTCCACTTACGCTAGGATATCACTAGGCAAGGCGCCCTTCCTCAGCATCTGTGGCCTCTCACGTATGTGTTCACTCAGAGGAATCTCTTCATTCTACCCCTGAGACACATCACAAGTATGAGGGGCCTGAGAGAGAGCCTAGAGATGGAACGGGGGAGGCTTCTGGCTGTACTGCTTCCCCGTGGGGACAGAATAGCAGGTAGTCTCTCTGGAAGGTCTTAGCTTCTGTTGACTGACACGCGCAATACAGTAGGGGCGGACCCTGGCCAGGGGGAGCTTGTGGGCAGATGCAACCTCTCCGGCGACGAATAATTGCGCTGCTGCTTTGTATGGTGAAAACCTCCCCCCGCCAAGGGGGATGGGTAGAGAACATTGACCCACACCCGCCAGGGGCCTTTCCTGGGACTAAAGATCCCAACGTGGTCTCAACGTCGTCACCCTCTCAACACACACCTTTCCTGCACACGTAATCCTGCCTTTCTCCGTCAGGGCCCTATCCTACCAGGAAAAAAAGCAAGCTGCTCAAAAAGGCCGACGCCAGGGAAATCGAGGAAACACTGCCAGTTTCCAAATTTTTGCTGTCTACACGTCCCCGCCTCCGGTGCAAGGCTGCCTATGTGGCCGGGCTCCGAAGGCAAGGCCGAAATCCTGGCAGCCTGGGCCCCAGCAGTGCAATGGTTGATGGACGTGGGGACACGGATGACCTGTTCGCCACATACAGGAGGGATCCTTGGGCCCTTCACTGGCTCGCCATTCAGCTCCACGACGTCCACTACTGGCCCTGGCCTTTGCTTTGGCTGGTGCCCCATTAAACGTGTGCTCCGGAGCGATGTTTCTCCACCCATCAGTAGCGTTCTGCCACCAGGGGATATGTGAGTGTGGGAGTCACCATTTGTCACTGGCAGCAGCGTCACAAGTCACTAGGCTTCCAGCGACCCGCTGACCTAGGCTGCCTTTTGCCCCAGGCAAGGTCCCGAATCCTTTATCCCAGATGCTGACACCTGGGCACTGGCGGACATTGATTTTTATCAACACAGAGGTCTGAGTGAGGGTCAGAGGGCCAGGTAGGTGAAGTGAAGGCCAGGTGGGCGGGGCTGAGGCTTCTTTGCCATCACCATAGAGACAGTCCCCCCACCGCAAGAGTGGGCGGAGCTTGGGATGGGCCTGGTGACAAGACTGAGCCAATGGCAGAGATCCGGCCCGCCAGGCAGATGACACAGGGCCCTCCATTGTGACCTATGACCCCTAGTGGCCACAGGATTTGAGCACGCCCCGGGAAAGGCTACGCAGGCACAAGGGAGCCCCTGGTGCGGTCTGCTTCAGGGCATTGGCAGAGCACGCCAGGTACCTCTTTCCCACTTTCCTGAGGATATCAGTAGGCAAGGCATCCCCACTCAGCATCTCTTGCCTCTCTCTGTCTCTCTCTGCTTGTCTTCTTTCTCTGAAATCTCTTCCTTCTCCCCCTTGTCACTTCACACCTTGGAGTGCCTGACAGAGGGCCTAGAGACCAAAGAGCAAAGGGGGAAGGCCTCTGGCTCTACTGCTTGCCCATGGGGAGAGAAGTTCTGGGAGTCTATCTGGAAGGTCTAGAGAGTAGTGATTGATTGGGGAGCTACATCACGGGCGGACCTGGCCAGGTGAAGCTTGACATCACCGTGGGACCTGGCCAGGTGAAGCTCGCTGACAATGGGCATCCTCTCCGGAGACTACTAATTCTGCTCCTAACATTCTATGCAAATAACCGGCTGAGTGCCATGGGCAGAAAACATTGACACATACCTGCCAGAGGCCTATTCTGGGTCTGGAGAGTCCACCCTGGTCTCCCCTGCAACTCATCATCTCAGCACACACTTTGCCTGCACGCATGGAAACCGCCTCTCTCCACGAATGTCTTCACCTGCTAGGAAACACATGATGTCACTCAGCCAAAGGAGAGCACAGGCCAAGTCAACTGAAGCCCCCATTTTCAAGATTTTGCCCTCTGCTGCTCCACAGCCTCCGGTGGCACACTGCATGTGCGTCACTTCTCGGTAGACGAGGCCGAAATCCGGGCATCCAGGGCCCCAGCCGTCCAGAATCTACGGATGGCGGCATATGGATCACCTCTTTGCCTCGTACAGCAGGGAGGCCTGGGCCCTAGACTGGCTCCGCTAGAGCTCCACGACCTCAGCTATTTTCCCTGACCTTTGGCCTGTGCCCTCGTGAGTGTGTCATCTCTACTTCCACTTCTCTTCCCACCACACTGAATCCGCCACCTGCGGATACCTGAGCGTGGACATCAACATCTATCACTGGCTGCAGTGTCACAGGTCACTAGGTGTCTAGGCTCAGGCTGACCTTGGCTGTCTTCTGCCCAGGCAAGGAACCTAATCCTTCCAAGGAAATGAGGACACGTGCTCACTGGCCGACATCCTTTCTTTCATCTACACAGCGGTCTAGATGAGGGGAAAGAGGCCAGGTAGGCCAGGTGAGGGCTGAGTGTGGGGCCTAAGGCTTCTTTCCCAATCACCATGGTGACAGCCACCGGAAGGCTGGGCGGAACTTCGGACGGGGACGAGTCACAAACACTCAGCCAATAGGAGAGGTCCAGCCTAACCGGCCAGTTCCGCAGAGCCCTCCATTTTACCCATGGACAGACAACGGCCCCTTGCGTCTTTGGCCACAAAATCCAGGGCACCCAGGGAATAACTTCACAGTAGGCAACCCCTGATGTGAACACGTTCGACACACTGGGACAGCAGGCAGGTACCTCTTTTCCACTTACGCTAGGATATCACTAGGCAAGGCGCCCTTCCTCAGCATCTGTGGCCTCTCACGTATGTGTTCACTCAGAGGAATCTCTTCATTCTACCCCTGAGACACATCACAAGTATGAGGGGCCTGAGAGAGAGCCTAGAGATGGAACGGGGGAGGCTTCTGGCTGTACTGCTTCCCCGTGGGGACAGAATAGCAGGTAGTCTCTCTGGAAGGTCTTAGCTTCTGTTGACTGACACGCGCAATACAGTAGGGGCGGACGCAGGCCAGGGGGAGCTTGTGGGCAGATGCAACCTCTCCGGCGACGAATAATTGCGCTGCTGCTTTGTATGGTGAAAACCTCCCCCTGCCAAGGGGGATGGGTAGAGAACATTGACCCACACCCGCCAGGGGCCTTTCCTGGGACTAAAGATCCCAACGTGGTCTCAACGTCGTCACCCTCTCAACACACACCTTTCCTGCACACGTAATCCTGCCTTTCTCCGTCAGGGCCCTATCCTACCAGGAAAAAAAGCAAGCCGCTCAAAGAGGCCCATGCCAGGGAAATCGAGGAAACACTGCCAGTTTCCAAATTTTTGCTGTCTACATGTCCCCGCCTCCGGTGCAAGGCTGCCTATGTGGCCGGGCTCCGAAGGCAAGGCCGAAATCCTGGCAGCCTGGGCCCCAGCAGTGCAATGGTTGATGGACGTGGGGACACGGATGACCTGTTCGCCACATACAGGAGGGATCCTTGGGCCCTTCACTGGCTCGCCATTCAGCTCCACGACGTCCACTACTGGCCCTGGCCTTTGCTTTGGCTGGTGCCCCATTAAACGTGTGCTCCGGAGCGATCTTTCTCCACCCATCACTAGCATTCTGCCACCAGGGGATATGTGAGTGTGGGAGTCACCATTTGTCACTGGCAGCAGTGTCACAAGTCACTAGACTTCCAGCTACCCGCTGACCTAGGCTGCCTTCTGCCCCAGGCAAGGTCCCGAATCCTTTATCCCAGATGCTGACACCTGGGCACTGGCGGACATTGATTTTTATCAACACAGAGGTCTGAGTGAGGGTCAGAGGGCCAGGTAGGTGAAGTGAAGGCCAGGTGGGCGGGGCTGAGGCTTCTTTGCCATCACCATAGAGACAGTCCCCCCACCGCAAGAGTGGGCGGAGCTTGGGATGGGCCTGGTGACAAGACTGAGCCAATGGCAGAGATCCGGCCCGCCAGGCAGATGACACAGGGCCCTCCATTGTGACCTATGACCCCTAGTGGCCACAGGATTTGAGCACGCCCCGGGAAAGGCTACGCAGGCACAAGGGAGCCCCTGGTGCGGACTGCTTCAGGGCATTGGCAGAGCACGCCAGGTACCTCTTTCCCACTTTCCTGAGGATATCAGTAGGCAAGGCATCCCCACTCAGCATCTCTTGCCTCTCTCTGTCTCTCTCTGCTTGTCTTCGTTCTCTGAAATCTCTTCCTTCTCCCCCTTGTCACTTCACACCTTGGAGTGCCTGACAGAGGGCCTAGAGACCAAAGAGCAAAGGGGGAAGGCCTCTGGCTCTACTGCTTGCCCATGGGGAGAGAAGTTCTGGGAGTCTATCTGGAAGGTCTAGAGAGTAGTGATTGATTGGGGAGCTACATCATGGGCGGACCTGGCCAGGTAAAGCTCGCTGACAAGTGGCAGCCTCTCCGGAGACTACTAATTCCGCTCCTAACATTCTATGCAAATAACCGGCTGAGTGCCATGGGCAGAAAACATTGACACATACCTGCCAGAGGCCTATTCTCGGTCTGAAGAGTCCACCCTGGTCTCCAGGAACTCATTATCTCAGCACACACTTTGCCTGCACGGATGGAAACCGCCTCTCTCCACGAATGTCTTCACCTGCTAGGAAACACACGATGTCACTCAGCCAAAGGAGAGCACAGGCCAAGTCAACTGAAGCCCCCATTTTCAGGATTTTGCCCTCTGCTGCTCCACAGTCTCCGGTGGCACACTGCATGTGCGTCACTTCTCGGTAGACAAGGACGAAATCAGGGCATCCAGGGCCCCAGCCGTCCACAGTCTACGGATGGCGGCATATGGAACACCTCTTTGCCTCGTACAGCAAGGAGGCCTGGGCCCTAGACTGGCTCCGCTAGAGCTCCACGACCTCAGCTATTTTCCCTCACCTTTGGCCCCTGCCCTCGTGAGTGTGTCATCTCTACTTCCACTTCTCTTCCCACCACACTGAATCCGCCACCTGCGGATACCTGAGCGTGGACATCAACATCTATCACTGGCTGCAGTGTCACAGGTCACTAGGTGTCTAGGCTCAGGCTGACCTTGGCTGTCTTCTGCCCAGGCAAGGAACCTAATCCTTCCAAGGAAATCAGGACACGTGCTCACTGGCCGACATCCTTTCTTTCATCCACACAGCGGTCTAGATGAGGGTAATGAGGCCAGGTAGGCCAGGTGAGGGCTGAGTGTGGGGCCTAAGGCTTCTTTCCCAATCACCATGCTGACAGCCACCGGAAGGCTGGGCGGAACTTCGGACGGGGACGAGTCACAAACACTCAGCCAATAGGAGAGGTCCAGCCTAACCGGCCAGTTCCGCAGAGCCCTCCATTTTACCCATGGACAGACAATGCCCCCTTGCGTCTTTGGCCACAAAATCCAGGGCACCCAGGGAATAACTTCACAGTAGGCAACCCCTGATGTGAACACGTTCGACACACTGGGACAGCAGGCAGGTACCTCTTTTCCACTTACGCTAGGATATCACTAGGCAAGGCGCCCTTCCTCAGCATCTGTGGCCTCTCACGTATGTGTTCACTCAGAGGAATCTCTTCATTCTACCCCTGAGACACATCACAAGTATGAGGGGCCTGAGAGAGAGCCTAGAGATGGAACGGGGGAGGCTTCTGGCTGTACTGCTTCCCCGTGGGGACAGAATAGCAGGTAGTCTCTCTGGAAGGTCTTAGCTTCTGTTGACTGACACGCGCAATACAGTAGGGGCGGACCCAGGCCAGGGGGAGCTTGTGGGCAGATGCAACCTCCCCGGCGACGAATAATTGCGCTGCTGCTTTGTATGGTGAAAACCTCCCCCCGCCAAGGGGGATGGGTAGAGAACATTGACCCACACCCGCCAGGGGCCTTTCCTGGGACTAAAGATCCCAACGTGGTCTCAACGTCGTCACCCTCTCAACACACACCTTTCCTGCACACGTAATCCTGCCTTTCTCCGTCAGGGCCCTATCCTACCAGGAAAAAAAGCAAGCCGCTCTAAAAGGCCGATGCCAGGGAAATCGAGGAAACACTGCCAGTTTCCAAATTTTTGCTGTCTACACGTCCCCGCCTCTGGTGCAAGGCTGCCTATGTGGCCGGGCTCCGAAGGCAAGGCCGAAATCCTGGCAGCCTGGGCCCCAGCAGTGCAATGGTTGATGGACGTGGGGACACAGATGACCTGTTCGCCACATACAGGAGGGATCCTTGGGCCCTTCACTGGCTCGCCATTCAGCTCCACGACGTCCACTACTGGCCCTGGCCTTTGCTTTGGCTGGTGCCCCATTAAACGTGTGCTCCGGAGCGATGTTTCTCCACCCATCAGTAGCGTTCTGCCACCAGGGGATATGTGAGTGTGGGAGTCACCATTTGTCACTGGCAGCAGCGTCACAAGTCACTAGACTTCCAGCTACCCGCTGACCTAGGCTGCCTTTTGCCCCAGGCAAGGTCCCGAATCCTTTATCCCAGATGCTGACACCTGGGCACTGGCGGACATTGATTTTTATCAACACAGAGGTCTGAGTGAGGGTCAGAGGGCCAGGTAGGTGAAGTGAAGGCCAGGTGGGCGGGGCTGAGGCTTCTTTGCCATCACCATAGAGACAGTCCCCCCACCGCAAGAGTGGGCGGAGCTTGGGATGGGCCTGGTGACAAGACTGAGCCAATGGCAGAGATCCGGCCCGCCAGGCAGATGACACAGGGCCCTCCATTGTGACCTATGACCCCTAGTGGCCACAGGATTTGAGCACGCCCCGGGAAAGGCTACGCAGGCACAAGGGAGCCCCTGGAGCGGACTGCTTCAGGGCATTGGCAGAGCACGCCAGGTACCTCTTTCCCACTTTCCTGAGGATATCAGTAGGCAAGGCATCCCCACTCAGCATCTCTTGCCTCTCTCTCTCTCTCTCTGCTTGTCTTCGTTCTCTGAAATCTCTTCCTTCTCCCCCTTGTCACTTCACACCTTGGAGTGCCTGACAGAGGGCCTAGAGACCAAAGAGCAAAGGGGGAAGGCCTCTGGCTCTACTGCTTGCCCATGGGGACAGAAGTTCTGGGAGTCTATCTGGAAGGTCTAGAGAGTAGTGATTGATTGGGGAGCTACATCACGGGCGGACCTGGCCAGGTGAAGCTTGACATCACCGTGGGACCTGGCCAGGTGAAGCTCGCTGACAAGTGGCAGCCTCTCCGGAGACTACTAATTCCGCTCCTAACATTCTATGCAAATAACCGGCTGAGTGCCATGGGCAGAAAACATTGACACATACCTGCCAGAGGCCTATTCTGGGTCTGGAAAGTCCACCCTGGTCTCCCCTGCAACTCATCATCTCAGCACACACTTTGCCTGCACGCATGGAAACCGCCTCTCTCCACGAATGTCTTCACCTGCTAGGAAACACACGATGTCACTCAGCCAAAGGAGAGCACAGGCCAAGTCAACTGAAGCCCCCATTTTCAAGATTTTGCCCTCTGCTGCTCCACAGCCTCCGGTGGCACACTGCATGTGCGTCACTTCTCGGTAGACGAGGCCGAAATCCGGGCATCCAGGGCCCCAGCCGTCCAGAATCTACGGATGGCGGCATATGGATCACCTCTTTGCCTCGTACAGCAGGGAGACCTGGGCCCTAGACTGGCTCCGCTAGAGCTCCACGACCTCAGCTATTTTCCCTGACCTTTGGACCGTGCCCTCGTGAGTGTGTCATCTCTACTTCCACTTCTCTTCCCACCACACTGAATCCGCCACCTGCGGATACCTGAGCGTGGACATCAACATCTATCACTGGCTGCAGTGTCACAGGTCACTAGGTGTCTAGGCTCAGGCTGACCTTGGCTGTCTTCTGCCCAGGCAAGGAACCTAATCCTTCCAAGGAAATCAGGACACGTGCTCACTGGCCGACATCCTTTCTTTCATCCACACAGCGGTCTAGATGAGGGGAAAGAGGCCAGGTAGGCCAGGTGAGGGCTGAGTGTGGGGCCTAAGGTTTCTTTCCCAATCACCATGGTGACAGCCACCGGAAGGCTGGGCGGAACTTCGGACGGGGACGAGTCACAAACACTCAGCCAATAGGAGAGGTCCAGCCTAACCGGCCAGTTCCGCAGAGCCCTCCATTTTACCCATGGACAGACAACGGCCCCTTGCGTCTTTGGCCACAAAATCCAGGGCACCCAGGGAATAACTTCACAGTAGGCAACCCCTGATGTGAACACGTTCGACACACTGGGACAGCAGGCAGGTACCTCTTTTCCACTTACGCTAGGATATCACTAGGCAAGGCGCCCTTCCTCAGCATCTGTGGCCTCTCACGTATGTGTTCACTCAGAGGAATCTCTTCATTCTACCCCTGAGACACATCACAAGTATGAGGGGCCTGAGAGAGAGCCTAGAGATGGAACGGGGGAGGCTTCTGGCTGTACTGCTTCCCCGTGGGGACAGAATAGCAGGTAGTCTCTCTGGAAGGTCTTAGCTTCTGTTGACTGACACGCGCAATACAGTAGGGGCGGACCCTGGCCAGGGGGAGCTTGTGGGCAGATGCAACCTCTCCGGCGACGAATAATTGCGCTGCTGCTTTGTATGGTGAAAACCTCCCCCCGCCAAGGGGGATGGGTAGAGAACATTGACCCACACCCGCCAGGGGCCTTTCCTGGGACTAAAGATCCCAACGTGGTCTCAACGTCGTCACCCTCTCAACACACACCTTTCCTGCACACGTAATCCTGCCTTTCTCCGTCAGGGCCCTATCCTACCAGGAAAAAAAGCAAGCCGCTCTAAAAGGCCGATGCCAGGGAAATCGAGGAAACACTGCCAGTTTCCAAATTTTTGCTGTCTACACGTCCCCGCCTCCGGTGCAAGGCTGCCTATGTGGCCGGGCTCCGAAGGCAAGGCCGAAATCCTGGCAGCCTGGGCCCCAGCAGTGCAATGGTTGATGGACGTGGGGACACAGATGACCTGTTCGCCACATACAGGAGGGATCCTTGGGCCCTTCACTGGCTCGCCATTCAGCTCCACGACGTCCACTACTGGCCCTGGCCTTTGCTTTGGCTGGTGCCCCATTAAACGTGTGCTCCGGAGCGATGTTTCTCCACCCATCAGTAGCGTTCTGCCACCAGGGGATATGTGAGTGTGGGAGTCACCATTTGTCACTGGCAGCAGCGTCACAAGTCACTAGACTTCCAGCTACCCGCTGACCTAGGCTGCCTTTTGCCCCAGGCAAGGTCCCGAATCCTTTATCCCAGATGCTGACACCTGGGCACTGGCGGACATTGATTTTTATCAACACAGAGGTCTGAGTGAGGGTCAGAGGGCCAGGTAGGTGAAGTGAAGGCCAGGTGGGCGGGGCTGAGGCTTCTTTGCCATCACCATAGAGACAGTCCCCCCACCGCAAGAGTGGGCGGAGCTTGGGATGGGCCTGGTGACAAGACTGAGCCAATGGCAGAGATCCGGCCCGCCAGGCAGATGACACAGGGCCCTCCATTGTGACCTATGACCCCTAGTGGCCACAGGATTTGAGCACGCCCCGGGAAAGGCTACGCAGGCACAAGGGAGCCCCTGGTGCGGACTGCTTCAGGGCATTGGCAGAGCACGCCAGGTACCTCTTTCCCACTTTCCTGAGGATATCAGTAGGCAAGGCATCCCCACTCAGCATCTCTTGCCTCTCTCTGTCTCTCTCTGCTTGTCTTCGTTCTCTGAAATCTCTTCCTTCTCCCCCTTGTCACTTCACACCTTGGAGTGCCTGACAGAGGGCCTAGAGACCAAAGAGCAAAGGGGGAAGGCCTCTGGCTCTACTGCTTGCCCGTGGGGAGAGAAGTTCTGGGAGTCTATCTGGAAGGTCTAGAGAGTAGTGATTGATTGGGGAGCTACGTCACGGGCGGACCTGGCCAGGTGAAGCTTGACATCACCGTAGAACCTGGCCAGGTGAAGCTCGCTGACAAGGGGCAGCCTCTCCGGAGACTACTAATTCCGCTCCTAACATTCTATGCAAATAACCGGCTGAGTGCCATGGGCAGAAAACATTGACACATACCTGCCAGAGGCCTATTCTGGGTCTGGAGAGTCCACCCTGGTCTCCCCTGCAACTCATCATCTCAGCACACACTTTGCCTGCACGCATGGAAACCGCCTCTCTCCACGAATGTCTTCACCTGCTAGGAAACACACGATGTCACTCAGCCAAAGGAGAGCACAGGCCAAGTCAACTGAAGCCCCCATTTTCAAGATTTTGCCCTCTGCTGCTCCACAGCCTCCGGTGGCACACTGCATGTGCGTCACTTCTCGGTAGACGAGGCCGAAATCCGGGCATCCAGGGCCCCAGCCGTCCAGAATCTACGGATGGCGGCATATGGATCACCTCTTTGCCTCGTACAGCAGGGAGGCCTGGGCCCTAGACTGGCTCCGCTAGAGCTCCACGACCTCAGCTATTTTCCCTGACCTTTGGCCTGTGCCCTCGTGAGTGTGTCATCTCTACTTCCACTTCTCTTCCCACCACACTGAATCCGCCACCTGCGGATACCTGAGCGTGGACATCAACATCTATCACTGGCTGCAGTGTCACAGGTCACTAGGTGTCTAGGCTCAGGCTGACCTTGGCTGTCTTCTGCCCAGGCAAGGAACCTAATCCTTCCAAGGAAATCAGGACACGTGCTCACTGGCCGACATCCTTTCTTTCATCCACACAGCGGTCTAGATGAGGGGAAAGAGGCCAGGTAGGCCAGGTGAGGGCTGAGTGTGGGGCCTAAGGCTTCTTTCCCAATCACCATGGTGACAGCCACCGGAAGGCTGGGCGGAACTTCGGACGGGGACGAGTCACAAACACTCAGCCAATAGGAGAGGTCCAGCCTAACCGGCCAGTTCCGCAGAGCCCTCCATTTTACCCATGGACAGACAACGGCCCCTTGCGTCTTTGGCCACAAAATCCAGGGCACCCAGGGAATAACTTCACAGTAGGCAACCCCTGATGTGAACACGTTCGACACACTGGGACAGCAGGCAGGTACCTCTTTTCCACTTACGCTAGGATATCACTAGGCAAGGCGCCCTTCCTCAGCATCTCTGGCCTCTCACGTATGTGTTCACTCAGAGGAATCTCTTCATTCTACCCCTGAGACACATCACAAGTATGAGGGGCCTGAGAGAGAGCCTAGAGATGGAACGGGGGAGGCTTCTGGCTGTACTGCTTCCCCGTGGGGACAGAATAGCAGGTAGTCTCTCTGGAAGGTCTTAGCTTCTGTTGACTGACACGCGCAATACAGTAGGGGCGGACCCTGGCCAGGGGGAGCTTGTGGGCAGATGCAACCTCTCCGGCGACGAATAATTGCGCTGCTGCTTTGTATGGTGAAAACCTCCCCCCGCCAAGGGGGATGGGTAGAGAACATTGACCCACACCCGCCAGGGGCCTTTCCTGGGACTAAAGATCCCAACGTGGTCTCAACGTCGTCACCCTCTCAACACACACCTTTCCTGCACACGTAATCCTGCCTTTCTCCGTCAGGGCCCTATCCTACCAGGAAAAAAAGCAAGCCGCTCAAAAAGGCCGATGCCAGGGAAATCGAGGAAACACTGCCAGTTTCCAAATTTTTGCTGTCTACACGTCCCCGCCTCCGGTGCAAGGCTGCCTATGTGGCCGGGCTCCGAAGGCAAGGCCGAAATCCTGGCAGCCTGGGCCCCAGCAGTGCAATGGTTGATGGACGTGGGGACACGGATGACCTGTTCGCCACATACAGGAGGGATCCTTGGGCCCTTCACTGGCTCGCCATTCAGCTCCACGACGTCCACTACTGGCCCTGGCCTTTGCTTTGGCTGGTGCCCCATTAAACGTGTGCTCCGGAGCGATCTTTCTCCACCCATCACTAGCATTCTGCCACCAGGGGATATGTGAGTGTGGGAGTCACCATTTGTCACTGGCAGCAGTGTCACAAGTCACTAGACTTCCAGCTACCCGCTGACCTAGGCTGCCTTCTGCCCCAGGCAAGGTCCCGAATCCTTTATCCCAGATGCTGACACCTGGGCACTGGCGGACATTGATTTTTATCAACACAGAGGTCTGAGTGAGGGTCAGAGGGCCAGGTAGGTGAAGTGAAGGCCAGGTGGGCGGGGCTGAGGCTTCTTTGCCATCACCATAGAGACAGTCCCCCCACCGCAAGAGTGGGCGGAGCTTGGGATGGGCCTGGTGACAAGACTGAGCCAATGGCAGAGATCCGGCCCGCCAGGCAGATGACACAGGGCCCTCCATTGTGACCTATGACCCCTAGTGGCCACAGGATTTGAGCACGCCCCGGGAAAGGCTACGCAGGCACAAGGGAGCCCCTGGTGCGGACTGCTTCAGGGCATTGGCAGAGCACGCCAGGTACCTCTTTCCCACTTTCCTGAGGATATCAGTAGGCAAGGCATCCCCACTCAGCATCTCTTGCCTCTCTCTGTCTCTCTCTGCTTGTCTTCGTTCTCTGAAATCTCTTCCTTCTCCCCCTTGTCACTTCACACCTTGGAGTGCCTGACAGAGGGCCTAGAGACCAAAGAGCAAAGGGAGAAGGCCTCTGGCTCTACTGCTTGCCCATGGGGAGAGAAGTTCTGGGAGTCTATCTGGAAGGTCTAGAGAGCAGTGATTGATTGGGGAGCTACATCATGGTCGGACCTGGCCAGGTTAAGCTCGCTGACAAGTGGCAGCCTCTCCGGAGACTACTAATTCCGCTCCTAACATTCTATGCAAATAACCGGCTGAGTGCCATGGGCAGAAAACATTGACACATACCTGCCAGAGGCCTATTCTCGGTCTGAAGAGTCCACCCTGGTCTCCAGGAACTCATTATCTCAGCACACACTTTCCCTGCACGCATGGAAACCGCCTCTCTCCACGAATGTCTTCACCTGCTAGGAAACACACGATGTCACTCAGCCAAAGGAGAGCACAGGCCAAGTCAACTGAAGCCCCCATTTTCAAGATTTTGCCCTCTGCTGCTCCACAGCCTCCGGTGGCACACTGCATGTGCGTCACTTCTCGGTAGACAAGGACGAAATCCGGGCATCCAGGGCCCCAGCCGTCCACAGTCTACGGATGGCGGCATATGGAACACCTCTTTGCCTCGTACAGCAGGGAGGCCTGGGCCCTAGACTGGCTCCGCTAGAGCTCCACGACCTCAGCTATTTTCCCTGACCTTTGGCCCGTGCCCTCGTGAGTGTGTCATCTCTACTTCCACTTCTCTTCCCACCACACTGAATCCGCCACCTGCGGATACCTGAGCGTGGACATCAACATCTATCACTGGCTGCAGTGTCACAGGTCACTAGGTGTCTAGGCTCAGGCTGACCTTGGCTGTCTTCTGCCCAGGCAAGGAACCTAATCCTTCCAAGGAAATCAGGACACGTGCTCACTGGCCGACATCCTTTCTTTTATCCACACAGCGGTCTAGATGAGGGTAATGAGGCCAGGTAGGCAAGGTGAGGGCTGAGTGTGGGGCCTAAGGCTTCTTTCCCAATCACCATGCTGACAGCCACCGGAAGGCTGGGCGGAACTTCGGACGGGGACGAGTCACAAACACTCAGCCAATAGGAGAGGTCCAGCCTAACCGGCCAGTTCCGCAGAGCCCTCCATTTTACCCATGGACAGACAACGCCCCCTTGCGTCTTTGGCCACAAAATCCAGGGCACCCAGGGAATAACTTCACAGTAGGCAACCCCTGATGTGAACACGTTCGACACACTGGGACAGCAGGCAGGTACCTCTTTTCCACTTACGCTAGGATATCACTAGGCAAGGCGCCCTTCCTCAGCATCTGTGGCCTCTCACGTATGTGTTCACTCAGAGGAATCTCTTCATTCTACCCCTGAGACACATCACAAGTATGAGGGGCCTGAGAGAGAGCCTAGAGATGGAACGGGGGAGGCTTCTGGCTGTACTGCTTCCCCGTGGGGACAGAATAGCAGGTAGTCTCTCTGGAAGGTCTTAGCTTCTGTTGACTGACACGCGCAATACAGTAGGGGCGGACGCAGGCCAGGGGGAGCTTGTGGGCAGATGCAACCTCTCCGGCGACGAATAATTGCGCTGCTGCTTTGTATGGTGAAAACCTCCCCCCGCCAAGGGGGATGGGTAGAGAACATTGACCCACACCCGCCAGGGGCCTTTCCTGGGACTAAAGATCCCAACGTGGTCTCAACGTCGTCACCCTCTCAACACACACCTTTCCTGCACACGTAATCCTGCCTTTCTCCGTCAGGGCCCTATCCTACCAGGAAAAAAAGCAAGCCGCTCAAAGAGGCCGATGCCAGGGAAATCGAGGAAACACTGCCAGTTTCCAAATTTTTGCTGTCTACACGTCCCCGCCTCCGGTGCAAGGCTGCCTATGTGGCCGGGCTCCGAAGGCAAGGCCGAAATCCTGGCAGCCTGGGCCCCAGCAGTGCAATGGTTGATGGACGTGGGGACACGGATGACCTGTTCGCCACATACAGGAGGGATCCTTGGGCCCTTCACTGGCTCGCCATTCAGCTCCACGACGTCCACTACTGGCCCTGGCCTTTGCTTTGGCTGGTGCCCCATTAAACGTGTGCTCCGGAGCGATGTTTCTCCACCCATCAGTAGCGTTCTGCCACCAGGGGATATGTGAGTGTGGGAGTCACCATTTGTCACTGGCAGCAGTGTCACAAGTCACTAGACTTCCAGCTACCCGCTGACCTAGGCTGCCTTCTGCCCCAGGCAAGGTCCCGAATCCTTTATCCCAGATGCTGACACCTGGGCACTGGCGGACATTGATTTTTATCAACACAGAGGTCTGAGTGAGGGTCAGAGGGCCAGGTAGGTGAAGTGAAGGCCAGGTGGGCGGGGCTGAGGCTTCTTTGCCATCACCATAGAGACAGTCCCCCCACCGCAAGAGTGGGCGGAGCTTGGGATGGGCCTGGTGACAAGACTGAGCCAATGGCAGAGATCCGGCCCGCCAGGCAGATGACACAGGGCCCTCCATTGGGACCTATGACCCCTAGTGGCCACAGGATTTGAGCACGCCCCGGGAAAGGCTACGCAGGCACAAGGGAGCCCCTGGTGCGGACTGCTTCAGGGCATTGGCAGAGCACGCCAGGTACCTCTTTCCCACTTTCCTGAGGATATCAGTAGGCAAGGCATCCCCACTCAGCATCTCTTGCCTCTCTCTGTCTCTCTCTGCTTGTCTTCGTTCTCTGAAATCTCTTCCTTCTCCCCCTTGTCACTTCACACCTTGGAGTGCCTGACAGAGGGCCTAGAGACCAAAGAGCAAAGGGGGAAGGCCTCTGGCTCTACTGCTTGCCCATGGGGACAGAAGTTCTGGGAGTCTATCTGGAAGGTCTAGAGAGTAGTGATTGATTGGGGAGCTACATCACGGGCGGACCTGGCCAGGTGAAGCTTGACATCACCGTGGGACCTGGCCAGGTGAAGCTCGCTGACAAGTGGCAGCCTCTCCGGAGACTACTAATTCCGCTCCTAACATTCTATGCAAATAACCGGCTGAGTGCCAGGGGCAGAAAACATTGACACATACCTGCCAGAGGCCTATTCTGGGTCTGAAGAGTCCACCCTGGTCTCCAGGAACTCATTATCTCAGCACACACTTTGCCTGCACGCATGGAAACCGCCTCTCTCCACGAATGTCTTCACCTGCTAGGAAACACACGATGTCACTCAGCCAAAGGAGAGCACAGGCCAAGTCAACTGAAGCCCCCATTTTCAAGATTTTGCCCTCTGCTGCTCCACAGCCTCCGGTGGCACACTGCATGTGCGTCACTTCTCGGTAGACAAGGACGAAATCCGGGCATCCAGGGCCCCAGCCGTCCACAGTCTACGGATGGCGGCATATGGAACACCTCTTTGCCTCGTACAGCAGGGAGGCCTGGGCCCTAGACTGGCTCCGCTAGAGCTCCACGACCTCAGCTATTTTCCCTGACCTTTGGCCTGTGCCCTCGTGAGTGTGTCATCTCTACTTCCACTTCTCTTCCCACCACACTGAATCCGCCACCTGCGGATACCTGAGCGTGGACATCAACATCTATCACTGGCTGCAGTGTCACAGGTCACTAGGTGTCTAGGCTCAGGCTGACCTTGGCTGTCTTCTGCCCAGGCAAGGAACCTAATCCTTCCAAGGAAATCAGGACACGTGCTCACTGGCCGACATCCTTTCTTTCATCCACACAGCGGTCTAGATGAGGGGAAAGAGGCCAGGTAGGCCAGGTGAGGGCTGAGTGTGGGGCCTAAGGCTTCTTTCCCAATCACCATGCTGACAGCCACCGGAAGGCTGGGCGGAACTTCTGACGGGGACGAGTCACAAACACTCAGCCAATAGGAGAGGTCCAGCCTAACCGGCCAGTTCCGCAGAGCCCTCCATTTTACCCATGGACAGACAACGGCCCCTTGCGTCTTTGGCCACAAAATCCAGGGCACCCAGGGAATAACTTCACAGTAGGCAACCCCTGATGTGAACACGTTCGACACACTGGGACAGCAGGCAGGTACCTCTTTTCCACTTACGCTAGGATATCACTAGGCAAGGCGCCCTTCCTCAGCATCTCTGGCCTCTCACGTATGTGTTCACTCAGAGGAATCTCTTCATTCTACCCCTGAGACACATCACAAGTATGAGGGGCCTGAGAGAGAGCCTAGAGATGGAACGGGGGAGGCTTCTGGCTGTACTGCTTCCCCGTGGGGACAGAATAGCAGGTAGTCTCTCTGGAAGGTCTTAGCTTCTGTTGACTGACACGCGCAATACAGTAGGGGCGGACCCTGGCCAGGGGGAGCTTGTGGGCAGATGCAACCTCTCCGGCGACGAATAATTGCGCTGCTGCTTTGTATGGTGAAAACCTCCCCCCGCCAAGGGGGATGGGTAGAGAACATTGACCCACACCCGCCAGGGGCCTTTCCTGGGACTAAAGATCCCAACGTGGTCTCAACGTCGTCACCCTCTCAACACACACCTTTCCTGCACACGTAATCCTGCCTTTCTCCGTCAGAGCCCTATCCTACCAGGAAAAAAAGCAAGCCGCTCAAAGAGGCCGATGCCAGGGAAATCGAGGAAACACTGCCAGTTTCCAAATTTTTGCTGTCTACACGTCCCCGCCTCCGGTGCAAGGCTGCCTATGTGGCCGGGCTCCGAAGGCAAGGCCGAAATCCTGGCAGCCTGGGCCCCAGCAGTGCAATGGTTGATGGACGTGGGGACACGGATGACCTGTTCACCACACACAGGAGGGATCCTTGGGCCCTTCACTGGCTCGCCATTCAGCTCCACGACGTCCACTACTGGCCCTGGCCTTTGCTTTGGCTGGTGCCCCATTAAACGTGTGCTCCGGAGCGATGTTTCTCCACCCATCACTAGCATTCTGCCACCAGGGGATATGTGAGTGTGGGAGTCACCATTTGTCACTGGCAGCAGTGTCACAAGTCACTAGACTTCCAGCTACCCGCTGACCTAGGCTGCCTTCTGCCCCAGGCAAGGTCCCGAATCCTTTATCCCAGATGCTGACACCTGGGCACTGGCGGACATTGATTTTTATCAACACAGAGGTCTGAGTGAGGGTCAGAGGGCCAGGTAGGTGAAGTGAAGGCCAGGTGGGTGGGGCTGAGGCTTCTTTGCCATCACCATAGAGACAGTCCCCCCACCGCAAGAGTGGGCGGAGCTTGGGATGGGCCTGGTGACAAGACTGAGCCAATGGCAGAGATCCGGCCCGCCAGGCAGATGACACAGGGCCCTCCATTGGGACCTATGACCCCTAGTGGCCACAGGATTTGAGCACGCCCCGGGAAAGGCTACGCAGGCACAAGGGAGCCCCTGGTGCGGACTGCTTCAGGGCATTGGCAGAGCACGCCAGGTACCTCTTTCCCACTTCCCTGAGGATATCAGTAGGCAAGGCATCCCCACTCAGCATCTCTTGCCTCTCTCTCTCTCTCTCTGCTTGTCTTCGTTCTCTGAAATCTCTTCCTTCTCCCCCTTGTCACTTCACACCTTGGAGTGCCTGACAGAGGGCCTAGAGACCAAAGAGCAAAGGGGGAAGGCCTCTGGCTCTACTGCTTGCCCATGGGGAGAGAAGTTCTGGGAGTCTATCTGGAAGGTCTAGAGAGTAGTGATTGATTGGGGAGCTACATCACGGGCGGACCTGGCCAGGTGAAGCTTGACATCACCGTGGGACCTGGCCAGGTGAAGCTCGCTGACAAGTGGCAGCCTCTCCGGAGACTACTAATTCCGCTCCTAACATTCTATGCAAATAACCGGCTGAGTGCCATGGGCAGAAAACATTGACACATACCTGCCAGAGGCCTATTCTGGGTCTGGAGAGTCCACCCTGGTCTCCCCTGCAACTCATCATCTCAGCACACACTTTGCCTGCACGCATGGAAACCGCCTCTCTCCACGAATGTCTTCACCTGCTAGGAAACACACGATGTCACTCAGCCAAAGGAGAGCACAGGCCAAGTCAACTGAAGCCCCCATTTTCAAGATTTTGCCCTCTGCTGCTCCACAGCCTCCGGTGGCACACTGCATGTGCGTCACTTCTCGGTAGACGAGGCCGAAATCCGGGCATCCAGGGCCCCAGCCGTCCAGAATCTACGGATGGCGGCATATGGATCACCTCTTTGCCTCGTACAGCAGGGAGGCCTGGGCCCTAGACTGGCTCCGCTAGAGCTCCACGACCTCAGCTATTTTCCCTGACCTTTGGCCTGTGCCCTCGTGAGTGTGTCATCTCTACTTCCACTTCTCTTCCCACCACACTGAATCCGCCACCTGCGGATACCTGAGCGTGGACATCAACATCTATCACTGGCTGCAGTGTCACAGGTCACTAGGTGTCTAGGCTCAGGCTGACCTTGGCTGTCTTCTGCCCAGGCAAGGAACCTAATCCTTCCAAGGAAATCAGGACACGTGCTCACTGGCCGACATCCTTTCTTTCATCCACACAGCGGTCTAGATGAGGGGAAAGAGGCCAGGTAGGCCAGGTGAGGGCTGAGTGTGGGGCCTAAGGCTTCTTTCCCAATCACCATGGTGACAGCCACCGGAAGGCTGGGCGGAACTTCAGACGGGGACGAGTCACAAACACTCAGCCAATAGGAGAGGTCCAGCCTAACCGGCCAGTTCTGCAGAGCCCTCCATTTTACCCATGGACAGACAACGGCCCCTTGCGTCTTTGGCCACAAAATCCAGGGCACCCAGGGAATAACTTCACAGTAGGCAACCCCTGATGTGAACACGTTCGACACACTGGGACAGCAGGCAGGTACCTCTTTTCCACTTACGCTAGGATATCACTAGGCAAGGCGCCCTTCCTCAGCATCTCTGGCCTCTCACGTATGTGTTCACTCAGAGGAATCTCTTCATTCTACCCCTGAGACACATCACAAGTATGAGGGGCCTGAGAGAGAGCCTAGAGATGGAACGGGGGAGGCTTCTGGCTGTACTGCTTCCCCGTGGGGACAGAATAGCAGGTAGTCTCTCTGGAAGGTCTTAGCTTCTGTTGACTGACACGCGCAATACAGTAGGGGCGGACCCTGGCCAGGGGGAGCTTGTGGGCAGATGCAACCTCTCCGGCGACGAATAATTGCGCTGCTGCTTTGTATGGTGAAAACCTCCCCCCGCCAAGGGGGATGGGTAGAGAACATTGACCCATACCGCCAGGGGCCTTTCCTGGGACTAAAGATCCCAACGTGGTCTCAACGTCGTCACCCTCTCAACACACACCTTTCCTGCACACGTAATCCTGCCTTTCTCCGTCAGGGCCCTATCCTACCAGGAAAAAAAGCAAGCCGCTCAAAGAGGCCGATGCCAGGGAAATCGAGGAAACACTGCCAGTTTCCAAATTTTTGCTGTCTACACGTCCCCGCCTCCGGTGCAAGGCTGCCTATGTGGCCGGGCTCCGAAGGCAAGGCCGAAATCCTGGCAGCCGGGGCCCCAGCAGTGCAATGGTTGATGGACGTGGGGACACGGATGACCTGTTCGCCACATACAGGAGGGATCCTTGGGCCCTTCACTGGCTCGCCATTCAGCTCCACGACGTCCACTACTGGCCCTGGCCTTTGCTTTGGCTGGTGCCCCATTAAACGTGTGCTCCGGAGCGATGTTTCTCCACCCATCACTAGCATTCTGCCACCAGGGGATATGTGAGTGTGGGAGTCACCATTTGTCACTGGCAGCAGTGTCACAAGTCACTAGACTTCCAGCTACCCGCTGACCTAGGCTGCCTTCTGCCCCAGGCAAGGTCCCGAATCCTTTATCCCAGATGCTGACACCTGGGCACTGGCGGACATTGATTTTTATCAACACAGAGGTCTGAGTGAGGGTCAGAGGGCCAGGTAGGTGAAGTGAAGGCCAGGTGGGCAGGGCTGAGGCTTCTTTGCCATCACCATAGAGACAGTCCCCCCACCGCAAGAGTGGGCGGAGCTTGGGATGGGCCTGGTGACAAGACTGAGCCAATGGCAGAGATCCGGCCCGCCAGGCAGATGACACAGGGCCCTCCATTGGGACCTATGACCCCTAGTGGCCACAGGATTTGAGCACGCCCCGGGAAAGGCTACGCAGGCACAAGGGAGCCCCTGGTGCGGACTGCTTCAGGGCATTGGCAGAGCACGCCAGGTACCTCTTTCCCACTTTCCTGAGGATATCAGTAGGCAAGGCATCCCCACTCAGCATCTCTTGCCTCTCTCTCTGCTTGTCTTCGTTCTCTGAAATCTCTTCCTTCTCCCCCTTGTCACTTCACACCTTGGAGTGCCTGACAGAGGGCCTAGAGACCAAAGAGCAAAGGGGGAAGGCCTCTGGCTCTACTGCTTGCCCATGGGGAGAGAAGTTCTGGGAGTCTATCTGGAAGGTCTAGAGAGTAGTGATTGATTGGGGAGCTACATCACGGGCGGACCTGGCCAGGTGAAGCTTGACATCACCGTGGGACCTGGCCAGGTGAAGCTCGCTGACAAGTGGCAGCCTCTCCGGAGACTACTAATTCCGCTCCTAACATTCTATGCAAATAACCGGCTGAGTGCCATGGGCAGAAAACATTGACACATACCTGCCAGAGGCCTATTCTGGGTCTGGAGAGTCCACCCTGGTCTCCCCTGCAACTCATCATCTCAGCACACACTTTGCCTGCACGCATGGAAACCGCCTCTCTCCACGAATGTCTTCACCTGCTAGGAAACACACGATGTCACTCAGCCAAAGGAGAGCACAGGCCAAGTCAACTGAAGCCCCCATTTTCAAGATTTTGCCCTCTGCTGCTCCACAGCCTCCGGTGGCACACTGCATGTGCGTCACTTCTCGGTAGACGAGGCCGAAATCCGGGCATCCAGGGCCCCAGCCGTCCAGAATCTACGGATGGCGGCATATGGATCACCTCTTTGCCTCGTACAGCAGGGAGGCCTGGGCCCTAGACTGGCTCCGCTAGAGCTCCACGACCTCAGCTATTTTCCCTGACCTTTGGCCTGTGCCCTCGTGATTGTGTCATCTCTACTTCCACTTCTCTTCCCACCACACTGAATCCGCCACCTGCGGATACCTGAGCGTGGACATCAACATCTATCACTGGCTGCAGTGTCACAGGTCACTAGGTGTCTAGGCTCAGGCTGACCTTGGCTGTCTTCTGCCCAGGCAAGGAACCTAATCCTTCCAAGGAAATCAGGACACGTGCTCACTGGCCGACATCCTTTCTTTCATCCACACAGCGGTCTAGATGAGGGGAAAGAGGCCAGGTAGGCCAGGTGAGGGCTGAGTGTGGGGCCTAAGGCTTCTTTCCCAATCACTATGGTGACAGCCACCGGAAGGCTGGGCGGAACTTCGGACGGGGACGAGTCACAAACACTCAGCCAATAGGAGAGGTCCAGCCTAACCGGCCAGTTCCGCAGAGCCCTCCATTTTACCCATGGACAGACAACGGCCCCTTGCGTCTTTGGCCACAAAATCCAGGGCACCCAGGGAATAACTTCACAGTAGGCAACCCCTGATGTGAACACGTTCGACACACTGGGACAGCAGGCAGGTACCTCTTTTCCACTTACGCTAGGATATCACTAGGCAAGGCGCCCTTCCTCAGCATCTGTGGCCTCTCACGTATGTGTTCACTCAGAGGAATCTCTTCATTCTACCCCTGAGACACATCACAAGTATGAGGGGCCTGAGAGAGAGCCTAGAGATGGAACGGGGGAGGCTTCTGGCTGTACTGCTTCCCCGTGGGGACAGAATAGCAGGTAGTCTCTCTGGAAGGTCTTAGCTTCTGTTGACTGACACGCGCAATACAGTAGGGGCGGACCCTGGCCAGGGGGAGCTTGTGGGCAGATGCAACCTCTCCGGCGACGAATAATTGCGCTGCTGCTTTGTATGGTGAAAACCTCCCCCCGCCAAGGGGGATGGGTAGAGAACATTGACCCATACCGCCAGGGGCCTTTCCTGGGACTAAAGATCCCAACGTGGTCTCAACGTCGTCACCCTCTCAACACACACCTTTCCTGCACACGTAATCCTGCCTTTCTCCGTCAGGGCCCTATCCTACCAGGAAAAAAAGCAAGCCGCTCAAAGAGGCCGATGCCAGGGAAATCGAGGAAACACTGCCAGTTTCCAAATTTTTGCTGTCTACACGTCCCCGCCTCCGGTGCAAGGCTGCCTATGTGGCCGGGCTCCGAAGGCAAGGCCGAAATCCTGGCAGCCGGGGCCCCAGCAGTGCAATGGTTGATGGACGTGGGGACACGGATGACCTGTTCGCCACATACAGGAGGGATCCTTGGGCCCTTCACTGGCTCGCCATTCAGCTCCACGACGTCCACTACTGGCCCTGGCCTTTGCTTTGGCTGGTGCCCCATTAAACGTGTGCTCCGGAGCGATGTTTCTCCACCCATCACTAGCATTCTGCCACCAGGGGATATGTGAGTGTGGGAGTCACCATTTGTCACTGGCAGCAGTGTCACAAGTCACTAGACTTCCAGCTACCCGCTGACCTAGGCTGCCTTCTGCCCCAGGCAAGGTCCCGAATCCTTTATCCCAGATGCTGACACCTGGGCACTGGCGGACATTGATTTTTATCAACACAGAGGTCTGAGTGAGGGTCAGAGGGCCAGGTAGGTGAAGTGAAGGCCAGGTGGGCAGGGCTGAGGCTTCTTTGCCATCACCATAGAGACAGTCCCCCCACCGCAAGAGTGGGCGGAGCTTGGGATGGGCCTGGTGACAAGACTGAGCCAATGGCAGAGATCCGGCCCGCCAGGCAGATGACACAGGGCCCTCCATTGGGACCTATGACCCCTAGTGGCCACAGGATTTGAGCACGCCCCGGGAAAGGCTACGCAGGCACAAGGGAGCCCCTGGTGCGGACTGCTTCAGGGCATTGGCAGAGCACGCCAGGTACCTCTTTCCCACTTTCCTGAGGATATCAGTAGGCAAGGCATCCCCACTCAGCATCTCTTGCCTCTCTCTCTGCTTGTCTTCGTTCTCTGAAATCTCTTCCTTCTCCCCCTTGTCACTTCACACCTTGGAGTGCCTGACAGAGGGCCTAGAGACCAAAGAGCAAAGGGGGAAGGCCTCTGGCTCTACTGCTTGCCCATGGGGAGAGAAGTTCTGGGAGTCTATCTGGAAGGTCTAGAGAGTAGTGATTGATTGGGGAGCTACATCACGGGCGGACCTGGCCAGGTGAAGCTTGACATCACCGTGGGACCTGGCCAGGTGAAGCTCGCTGACAAGTGGCAGCCTCTCCGGAGACTACTAATTCCGCTCCTAACATTCTATGCAAATAACCGGCTGAGTGCCATGGGCAGAAAACATTGACACATACCTGCCAGAGGCCTATTCTGGGTCTGGAGAGTCCACCCTGGTCTCCCCTGCAACTCATCATCTCAGCACACACTTTGCCTGCACGCATGGAAACCGCCTCTCTCCACGAATGTCTTCACCTGCTAGGAAACACACGATGTCACTCAGCCAAAGGAGAGCACAGGCCAAGTCAACTGAAGCCCCCATTTTCAAGATTTTGCCCTCTGCTGCTCCACAGCCTCCGGTGGCACACTGCATGTGCGTCACTTCTCGGTAGACGAGGCCGAAATCCGGGCATCCAGGGCCCCAGCCGTCCAGAATCTACGGATGGCGGCATATGGATCACCTCTTTGCCTCGTACAGCAGGGAGGCCTGGGCCCTAGACTGGCTCCGCTAGAGCTCCACGACCTCAGCTATTTTCCCTGACCTTTGGCCTGTGCCCTCGTGATTGTGTCATCTCTACTTCCACTTCTCTTCCCACCACACTGAATCCGCCACCTGCGGATACCTGAGCGTGGACATCAACATCTATCACTGGCTGCAGTGTCACAGGTCACTAGGTGTCTAGGCTCAGGCTGACCTTGGCTGTCTTCTGCCCAGGCAAGGAACCTAATCCTTCCAAGGAAATCAGGACACGTGCTCACTGGCCGACATCCTTTCTTTCATCCACACAGCGGTCTAGATGAGGGGAAAGAGGCCAGGTAGGCCAGGTGAGGGCTGAGTGTGGGGCCTAAGGCTTCTTTCCCAATCACTATGGTGACAGCCACCGGAAGGCTGGGCGGAACTTCGGACGGGGACGAGTCACAAACACTCAGCCAATAGGAGAGGTCCAGCCTAACCGGCCAGTTCCGCAGAGCCCTCCATTTTACCCATGGACAGACAACGGCCCCTTGCGTCTTTGGCCACAAAATCCAGGGCACCCAGGGAATAACTTCACAGTAGGCAACCCCTGATGTGAACACGTTCGACACACTGGGACAGCAGGCAGGTACCTCTTTTCCACTTACGCTAGGATATCACTAGGCAAGGCGCCCTTCCTCAGCATCTGTGGCCTCTCACGTATGTGTTCACTCAGAGGAATCTCTTCATTCTACCCCTGAGACACATCACAAGTATGAGGGGCCTGAGAGAGAGCCTAGAGATGGAACGGGGGAGGCTTCTGGCTGTACTGCTTCCCCGTGGGGACAGAATAGCAGGTAGTCTCTCTGGAAGGTCTTAGCTTCTGTTGACTGACACGCGCAATACAGTAGGGGCGGACCCTGGCCAGGGGGAGCTTGTGGGCAGATGCAACCTCTCCGGCGACGAATAATTGCGCTGCTGCTTTGTATGGTGAAAACCTCCCCCCGCCAAGGGGGATGGGTAGAGAACATTGACCCACACCCGCCAGGGGCCTTTCCTGGGACTAAAGATCCCAACGTGGTCTCAACGTCGTCACCCTCTCAACACACACCTTTCCTGCACACGTAATCCTGCCTTTCTCCGTCAGGGCCCTATGCTACCAGGAAAAAAAGCAAGCCGCTCAAAGAGGCCGATGCCAGGGAAATCGAGGAAACACTGCCAGTTTCCAAATTTTTGCTGTCTACACGTCCCCGCCTCCGGTGCAAGGCTGCCTATGTGGCCGGGCTCCGAAGGCAAGGCCGAAATCCTGGCAGCCTGGGCCCCAGCAGTGCAATGGTTGATGGACGTGGGGACACGGATGACCTGTTCGCCACATACAGGAGGGATCCTTGGGCCCTTCACTGGCTCGCCATTCAGCTCCACGACGTCCACTACTGGCCCTGGCCTTTGCTTTGGCTGGTGCCCCATTAAACGTGTGCTCCGGAGCGATCTTTCTCCACCCATCACTAGCATTCTGCCACCAGGGGATATGTGAGTGTGGGAGTCACCATTTGTCACTGGCAGCAGTGTCACAAGTCACTAGACTTCCAGCTACCCGCTGACCTAGGCTGCCTTCTGCCCCAGGCAAGGTCCCGAATCCTTTATCCCAGATGCTGACACCTGGGCACTGGCGGACATTGATTTTTATCAACACAGAGGTCTGAGTGAGGGTCAGAGGGCCAGGTAGGTGAAGTCAAGGCCAGGTGGGCGGGGCTGAGGCTTCTTTGCCATCACCATAGAGACAGTCCCCCCACCGCAAGAGTGGGCGGAGCTTGGGATGGGCCTGGTGACAAGACTGAGCCAATGGCAGAGATCCGGCCCGCCAGGCAGATGACACAGGGCCCTCCATTGTGACCTATGACCCCTAGTGGCCACAGGATTTGAGCACGCCCCGGGAAAGGCTACGCAGGCACAAGGGAGCCCCTGGTGCGGACTGCTTCAGGGCATTGGCAGAGCACGCCAGGTACCTCTTTCCCACTTTCCTGAGGATATCATAGGCAAGGCATCCCCACTCAGCATCTCTTGCCTCTCTCTGTCTCTCTCTGCTTGTCTTCGTTCTCTGAAATCTCTTCCTTCTCCCCATTGTCACTTCACACCTTGGAGTGCCTGACAGAGGGCCTAGAGACCAAAGAGCAAAGGGGGAAGGCCTCTGGCTCTACTGCTTGCCCATGGGGAGAGAAGTTCTGGGAGTCTATCTGGAAGGTCTAGAGAGTAGTGATTGATTGGGGAGCTACATCACGGGCGGACCTGGCCAGGTGAAGCTTGACATCACCGTGGGACCTGGCCAGGTGAAGCTCGCTGACAAGTGGCAGCCTCTCCGGAGACTACTAATTCCGCTCCTAACATTCTATGCAAATAACCGGCTGAGTGCCATGGGCAGAAAACATTGACACATACCTGCCAGAGGCCTATTCTGGGTCTGGAGAGTCCACCCTGGTCTCCCCTGCAACTCATCATCTCAGCACACACTTTGCCTGCACGCATGGAAACCGCCTCTCTCCACGAATGTCTTCACCTGCTAGGAAACACACGATGTCACTCAGCCAAAGGAGAGCACAGGCCAAGTCAACTGAAGCCCCCATTTTCAAGATTTTGCCCTCTGCTGCTCCACAGCCTCCGGTGGCACACTGCATGTGCGTCACTTCTCGGTAGACGAGGCCGAAATCCGGGCATCCAGGGCCCCAGCCGTCCAGAATCTACGGATGGCGGCATATGGATCACCTCTTTGCCTCGTACAGCAGGGAGGCCTGGGCCCTAGACTGGCTCCGCTAGAGCTCCACGACCTCAGCTATTTTCCCTGACCTTTGGCCTGTGCCCTCGTGAGTGTGTCATCTCTACTTCCACTTCTCTTCCCACCACACTGAATCCGCCACCTGCGGATACCTGAGCGTGGACATCAACATCTATCACTGGCTGCAGTGTCACAGGTCACTAGGTGTCTAGGCTCAGGCTGACCTTGGCTGTCTTCTGCCCAGGCAAGGAACCTAATCCTTCCAAGGAAATCAGGACACGTGCTCACTGGCCGACATCCTTTCTTTCATCCACACAGCGGTCTAGATGAGGGTAATGAGGCCAGGTAGGCCAGGTGAGGGCTGAGTGTGGGGCCTAAGGCTTCTTTCCCAATCACCATGGTGACAGCCACCGGAAGGCTGGGCGGAACTTCTGACGGGGACGAGTCACAAACACTCAGCCAATAGGAGAGGTCCAGCCTAACCGGCCAGTTCCGCAGAGCCCTCCATTTTACCCATGGACAGACAACGCCCCCTTGCGTCTTTGGCCACAAAATCCAGGGCACCCAGGGAATAACTTCACAGTAGGCAACCCCTGATGTGAACACGTTCGACACACTGGGACAGCAGGCAGGTACCTCTTTTCCACTTACGCTAGGATATCACTAGGCAAGGCGCCCTTCCTCAGCATCTGTGGCCTCTCACGTATGTGTTCACTCAGAGGAATCTCTTCATTCTACCCCTGAGACACATCACAAGTATGAGGGGCCTGAGAGAGAGCCTAGAGATGGAACGGGGGAGGCTTCTGGCTGTACTGCTTCCCCGTGGGGACAGAATAGCAGGTAGTCTCTCTGGAAGGTCTTAGCTTCTGTTGACTGACACGCGCAATACAGTAGGGGCGGACCCTGGCCAGGGGGAGCTTGTGGGCAGATGCAACCTCTCCGGCGACGAATAATTGCGCTGCTGCTTTGTATGGTGAAAACCTCCCCCCGCCAAGGGGGATGGGTAGAGAACATTGACCCACACCCGCCAGGGGCCTTTCCTGGGACTAAAGATCCCAACGTGGTCTCAACGTCGTCACCCTCTCAACACACACCTTTCCTGCACACGTAATCCTGCCTTTCTCCGTCAGGGCCCTATCCTACCAGGAAAAAAAGCAAGCTGCTCAAAAAGGCCGACGCCAGGGAAATCGAGGAAACACTGCCAGTTTCCAAATTTTTGCTGTCTACACGTCCCCGCCTCCGGTGCAAGGCTGCCTATGTGGCCGGGCTCCGAAGGCAAGGCCGAAATCCTGGCAGCCTGGGCCCCAGCAGTGCAATGGTTGATGGACGTGGGGACACGGATGACCTGTTCGCCACATACAGGAGGGATCCTTGGGCCCTTCACTGGCTCGCCATTCAGCTCCACGACGTCCACTACTGGCCCTGGCCTTTGCTTTGGCTGGTGCCCCATTAAACGTGTGCTCCGGAGCGATCTTTCTCCACCCATCACTAGCGTTCTGCCACCAGGGGATATGTGAGTGTGGGAGTCACCATTTGTCACTGGCAGCAGCGTCACAAGTCACTAGGCTTCCAGCGACCCGCTGACCTAGGCTGCCTTTTGCCCCAGGCAAGGTCCCGAATCCTTTATCCCAGATGCTGACACCTGGGCACTGGCGGACATTGATTTTTATCAACACAGAGGTCTGAGTGAGGGTCAGAGGGCCAGGTAGGTGAAGTGAAGGCCAGGTGGGCGGGGCTGAGGCTTCTTTGCCATCACCATAGAGACAGTCCCCCCACCGCAAGAGTGGGCGGAGCTTGGGATGGGCCTGGTGACAAGACTGAGCCAATGGCAGAGATCCGGCCCGCCAGGCAGATGACACAGGGCCCTCCATTGTGACCTATGACCCCTAGTGGCCACAGGATTTGAGCACGCCCCGGGAAAGGCTACGCAGGCACAAGGGAGCCCCTGGTGCGGTCTGCTTCAGGGCATTGGCAGAGCACGCCAGGTACCTCTTTCCCACTTTCCTGAGGATATCAGTAGGCAAGGCATCCCCACTCAGCATCTCTTGCCTCTCTCTGTCTCTCTCTGCTTGTCTTCTTTCTCTGAAATCTCTTCCTTCTCCCCCTTGTCACTTCACACCTTGGAGTGCCTGACAGAGGGCCTAGAGACCAAAGAGCAAAGGGGGAAGGCCTCTGGCTCTACTGCTTGCCCATGGGGAGAGAAGTTCTGGGAGTCTATCTGGAAGGTCTAGAGAGTAGTGATTGATTGGGGAGCTACATCACGGGCGGACCTGGCCAGGTGAAGCTTGACATCACCGTGGGACCTGGCCAGGTGAAGCTCGCTGACAATGGGCATCCTCTCCGGAGACTACTAATTCTGCTCCTAACATTCTATGCAAATAACCGGCTGAGTGCCATGGGCAGAAAACATTGACACATACCTGCCAGAGGCCTATTCTGGGTCTGGAGAGTCCACCCTGGTCTCCCCTGCAACTCATCATCTCAGCACACACTTTGCCTGCACGCATGGAAACCGCCTCTCTCCACGAATGTCTTCACCTGCTAGGAAACACACGATGTCACTCAGCCAAAGGAGAGCACAGGCCAAGTCAACTGAAGCCCCCATTTTCAAGATTTTGCCCTCTGCTGCTCCACAGCCTCCGGTGGCACACTGCATGTGCGTCACTTCTCGGTAGACGAGGCCGAAATCCGGGCATCCAGGGCCCCAGCCGTCCAGAATCTACGGATGGCGGCATATGGATCACCTCTTTGCCTCGTACAGCAGGGAGGCCTGGGCCCTAGACTGGCTCCGCTAGAGCTCCACGACCTCAGCTATTTTCCCTGACCTTTGGCCTGTGCCCTCGTGAGTGTGTCATCTCTACTTCCACTTCTCTTCCCACCACACTGAATCCGCCACCTGCGGATACCTGAGCGTGGACATCAACATCTATCACTGGCTGCAGTGTCACAGGTCACTAGGTGTCTAGGCTCAGGCTGACCTTGGCTGTCTTCTGCCCAGGCAAGGAACCTAATCCTTCCAAGGAAATCAGGACACGTGCTCACTGGCCGACATCCTTTCTTTCATCCACACAGCGGTCTAGATGAGGGGAAAGAGGCCAGGTAGGCCAGGGGAGGGCTGAGTGTGGGGCCTAAGGCTTCTTTCCCAATCACCATGGTGACAGCCACCGGAAGGCTGGGCGGAACTTCGGACGGGGACGAGTCACAAACACTCAGCCAATAGGAGAGGTCCAGCCTAACCGGCCAGTTCCGCAGAGCCCTCCATTTTACCCATGGACAGACAACGGCCCCTTGCGTCTTTGGCCACAAAATCCAGGGCACCCAGGGAATAACTTCACAGTAGGCAACCCCTGATGTGAACACGTTCGACACACTGGGACAGCAGGCAGGTACCTCTTTTCCACTTACGCTAGGATATCACTAGGCAAGGCGCCCTTCCTCAGCATCTGTGGCCTCTCACGTATGTGTTCACTCAGAGGAATCTCTTCATTCTACCCCTGAGACACATCACAAGTATGAGGGGCCTGAGAGAGAGCCTAGAGATGGAACGGGGGAGGCTTCTGGCTGTACTGCTTCCCCGTGGGGACAGAATAGCAGGTAGTCTCTCTGGAAGGTCTTAGCTTCTGTTGACTGACACGCGCAATACAGTAGGGGCGGACGCAGGCCAGGGGGAGCTTGTGGGCAGATGCAACCTCTCCGGCAACGAATAATTGCGCTGCTGCTTTGTATGGTGAAAACCTCCCCCCGCCAAGGGGGATGGGTAGAGCACATTGACCCATACCCGCCAGGGGCCTTTCCTGGGACTAAAGATCCCAACGTGGTCTCAACGTAGTCACCCTCTCAACACGCACCTTTCCTGCACACGTAATCCTGCCTTTCTCCGTCAGGGCCCTATCCTACCAGGAAAAAAAGCAAGCCGCTCAAAAAGGCCGATGCCAGGGAAATCGAGGAAACACTGCCAGTTTCCAAATTTTTGCTGTCTACACGTCCCCGCCTCCGGTGCAAGGCTGCCTATGTGGCCGGGCTCCGAAGGCAAGGCCGAAATCCTGGCAGCCTGGGCCCCAGCAGTCCAATGGTTGATGGACGTGGGGACACGGATGACCTGTTCGCCACATACAGGAGGGATCCTTGGGCCCTTCACTGGCTCGTCATTCAGCTCCACGACGTCCACTACTGTCCCTGGCCTTTGCTTTGGCTGGTGCCCCATTAAACGTGTGCTCCGGAGCGATGTTTCTCCACCCATCACTAGCATTCTGCCACCAGGGGATATGTGAGTGTGGGAGTCACCATTTGTCACTGGCAGCAGTGTCACAAGTCACTAGACTTCCAGCTACCCGCTGACCTAGGCTGCCTTCTGCCCCAGGCAAGGTCCCGAATCCTTTATCCCAGATGCTGACACCTGGGCACTGGCGGACATTGATTTTTATCAACACAGAGGTCTGAGTGAGGGTCAGAGGGCCAGGTAGGTGAAGTGAAGGCCAGGTGGGCGGGGCTGAGGCTTCTTTGCCATCACCATAGAGACAGTCCCCCCACCGCAAGAGTGGGCGGAGCTTGGGATGGGCCTGGTGACAAGACTGAGCCAATGGCAGAGATCCGGCCCGCCAGGCAGATGACACAGGGCCCTCCATTGTGACCTATGACCCCTAGTGGCCACAGGATTTGAGCACGCCCCGGGAAAGGCTACGCAGGCACAAGGGAGCCCCTGGTGCGGACTGCTTCAGGGCATTGGCAGAGCACGCCAGGTACCTCTTTCCCACTTTCCTGAGGATATCAGTAGGCAAGGCATCCCCACTCAGCATCTCTTGCCTCTCTCTGTCTCTCTCTGCTTGTCTTCGTTCTCTGAAATCTCTTCCTTCTCCCCCTTGTCACTTCACACCTTGGAGTGCCTGACAGAGGGCCTAGAGACCAAAGAGCAAAGGGGGAAGGCCTCTGGCTCTACTGCTTGCCCATGGGGAGAGAAGTTCTGGGAGTCTATCTGGAAGGTCTAGAGAGTAGTGATTGATTGGGGAGCTACATCACGGGCGGACCTGGCCAGGTGAAGCTTGACATCACCGTGGGACCTGGCCAGGTGAAGCTCGCTGACAAGTGGCAGCCTCTCCGGAGACTACTAATTCCGCTCCTAACATTCTATGCAAATAACCGGCTGAGTGCCATGGGCAGAAAACATTGACACATACCTGCCAGAGGCCTATTCTGGGTCTGGAGAGTCCACCCTGGTCTCCCCTGCAACTCATCATCTCAGCACACACTTTGCCTGCACGCATGGAAACCGCCTCTCTCCACGAATGTCTTCACCTGCTAGGAAACACACGATGTCACTCAGCCAAAGGAGAGCACAGGCCAAGTCAACTGAAGCCCCCATTTTCAAGATTTTGCCCTCTGCTGCTCCACAGCCTCCGGTGGCACACTGCATGTGCGTCACTTCTCGGTAGACGAGGCCGAAATCCGGGCATCCAGGGCCCCAGCCGTCCAGAATCTACGGATGGCGGCATATGGATCACCTCTTTGCCTCGTACAGCAGGGAGGCCTGGGCCCTAGACTGGCTCCGCTAGAGCTCCACGACCTCAGCTATTTTCCCTGACCTTTGGCCTGTGCCCTCGTGAGTGTGTCATCTCTACTTCCACTTCTCTTCCCACCACACTGAATCCGCCACCTGCGGATACCTGAGCGTGGACATCAACATCTATCACTGGCTGCAGTGTCACAGGTCACTAGGTGTCTAGGCTCAGGCTGACCTTGGCTGTCTTCTGCCCAGGCAAGGAACCTAATCCTTCCAAGGAAATCAGGACACGTGCTCACTGGCCGACATCCTTTCTTTCATCCACACAGCGGTCTAGATGAGGGGAAAGAGGCCAGGTAGGCCAGGTGAGGGCTGAGTGTGGGGCCTAAGGCTTCTTTCCCAATCACCATGGTGACAGCCACCGGAAGGCTGGGCGGAACTTCAGACGGGGACGAGTCACAAACACTCAGCCAATAGGAGAGGTCCAGCCTAACCGGCCAGTTCCGCAGAGCCCTCCATTTTACCCATGGACAGACAACGGCCCCTTGCGTCTTTGGCCACAAAATCCAGGGCACCCAGGGAATAACTTCACAGTAGGCAACCCCTGATGTGAACACGTTCGACACACTGGGACAGCAGGCAGGTACCTCTTTTCCACTTACGCTAGGATATCACTAGGCAAGGCGCCCTTCCTCAGCATCTGTGGCCTCTCACGTATGTGTTCACTCAGAGGAATCTCTTCATTCTACCCCTGAGACACATCACAAGTATGAGGGGCCTGAGAGAGAGCCTAGAGATGGAACGGGGGAGGCTTCTGGCTGTACTGCTTCCCTGTGGGGACAGAATAGCAGGTAGTCTCTCTGGAAGGTCTTAGCTTCTGTTGACTGACACGCGCAATACAGTAGGGGCGGACCCTGGCCAGGGGGAGCTTGTGGGCAGATGCAACCTCTCCGGCGACGAATAATTGCGCTGCTGCTTTGTATGGTGAAAACCTCCCCCCGCCAAGGGGCATGGGTAGAGAACATTGACCCACACCCGCCAGGGGCCTTTCCTGGGACTAAAGATCCCAACGTGGTCTCAACGTCGTCACCCTCTCAACACACACCTTTCCTGCACACGTAATCCTGCCTTTCTCCGTCAGGGCCCTATCCTACCAGGAAAAAAAGCAAGCCGCTCAAAGAGGCCGATGCCAGGGAAATCGAGGAAACACTGCCAGTTTCCAAATTTTTGCTGTCTACACGTCCCCGCCTCCGGTGCAAGGCTGCCTATGTGGCCGGGCTCCGAAGGCAAGGCCGAAATCCTGGCAGCCGGGGCCCCAGCAGTGCAATGGTTGATGGACGTGGGGACACGGATGACCTGTTCGCCACATACAGGAGGGATCCTTGGGCCCTTCACTGGCTCGCCATTCAGCTCCACGACGTCCACTACTGGCCCTGGCCTTTGCTTTGGCTGGTGCCCCATTAAACGTGTGCTCCGGAGCGATGTTTCTCCACCCATCACTAGCATTCTGCCACCAGGGGATATGTGAGTGTGGGAGTCACCATTTGTCACTGGCAGCAGTGTCCCAAGTCACTAGACTTCCAGCTACCCGCTGACCTAGGCTGCCTTCTGCCCCAGGCAAGGTCCCGAATCCTTTATCCCAGATGCTGACACCTGGGCACTGGCGGACATTGATTTTTATCAACACAGAGGTCTGAGTGAGGGTCAGAGGGCCAGGTAGGTGAAGTGAAGGCCAGGTGGGCAGGGCTGAGGCTTCTTTGCCATCACCATAGAGACAGTCCCCCCACCGCAAGAGTGGGCGGAGCTTGGGATGGGCCTGGTGACAAGACTGAGCCAATGGCAGAGATCCGGCCCGCCAGGCAGATGACACAGGGCCCTCCATTGTGACCTATGACCCCTAGTGGCCACAGGATTTGAGCACGCCCCGGGAAAGGCTACGCAGGCACAAGGGAGCCCCTGGTGCGGACTGCTTCAGGGCATTGGCAGAGCACGCCAGGTACCTCTTTCCCACTTTCCTGAGGATATCAGTAGGCAAGGCATCCCCACTCAGCATCTCTTGCCTCTCTCTGTCTCTCTCTGCTTGTCTTCGTTCTCTGAAATCTCTTCCTTCTCCCCCTTGTCACTTCACACCTTGGAGTGCCTGACAGAGGGCCTAGAGACCAAAGAGCAAAGGGGGAAGGCCTCTGGCTCTACTGCTTGCCCATGGGGACAGAAGTTCTGGGAGTCTATCTGGAAGGTCTAGAGAGTAGTGATTGATTGGGGAGCTACATCACGGGCGGACCTGGCCAGGTGAAGCTTGACATCACCGTGGGACCTGGCCAGGTGAAGCTCGCTGACAAGTGGCAGCCTCTCCGGAGACTACTAATTCCGCTCCTAACATTCTATGCAAATAACCGGCTGAGTGCCATGGGCAGAAAACATTGACACATACCTGCCAGAGGCCTATTCTGGGTCTGGAGAGTCCACCCTGGTCTCCCCTGCAACTCATCATCTCAGCACACACTTTGCCTGCACGCATGGAAACCGCCTCTCTCCACGAATGTCTTCACCTGCTAGGAAACACACGATGTCACTCAGCCAAAGGAGAGCACAGGCCAAGTCAACTGAAGCCCCCATTTTCAAGATTTTGCCCTCTGCTGCTCCACAGCCTCCGGTGGCACACTGCATGTGCGTCACTTCTCGGTAGACGAGGCCGAAATCCGGGCATCCAGGGCCCCAGCCGTCCAGAATCTACGGATGGCGGCATATGGATCACCTCTTTGCCTCGTACAGCAGGGAGGCCTGGGCCCTAGACTGGCTCCGCTAGAGCTCCACGACCTCAGCTATTTTCCCTGACCTTTGGCCTGTGCCCTCGTGAGTGTGTCATCTCTACTTCCACTTCTCTTCCCACCACACTGAATCCGCCACCTGCGGATACCTGAGCGTGGACATCAACATCTATCACTGGCTGCAGTGTCACAGGTCACTAGGTGTCTAGGCTCAGGCTGACCTTGGCTGTCTTCTGCCCAGGCAAGGAACCTAATCCTTCCAAGGAAATCAGGACACGTGCTCACTGGCCGACATCCTTTCTTTCATCCACACAGCGGTCTAGATGAGGGGAAAGAGGCCAGGTAGGCCAGGTGAGGGCTGAGTGTGGGGCCTAAGGCTTCTTTCCCAATCACCATGGTGACAGCCACCGGAAGGCTGGGCGGAACTTCGGACGGGGACGAGTCACAAACACTCAGCCAATAGGAGAGGTCCAGCCTAACCGGCCAGTTCCGCAGAGCCCTCCATTTTACCCATGGACAGACAACGGCCCCTTGCGTCTTTGGCCACAAAATCCAGGGCACCCAGGGAATAACTTCACAGTAGGCAACCCCTGATGTGAACACGTTCGACACACTGGGACAGCAGGCAGGTACCTCTTTTCCACTTACGCTAGGATATCACTAGGCAAGGCGCCCTTCCTCAGCATCTCTGGCCTCTCACGTATGTGTTCACTCAGAGGAATCTCTTCATTCTACCCCTGAGACACATCACAAGTATGAGGGGCCTGAGAGAGAGCCTAGAGATGGAACGGGGGAGGCTTCTGGCTGTACTGCTTCCCCGTGGGGACAGAATAGCAGGTAGTCTCTCTGGAAGGTCTTAGCTTCTGTTGACTGACACGCGCAATACAGTAGGGGCGGACCCTGGCCAGGGGGAGCTTGTGGGCAGATGCAACCTCTCCGGCGACGAATAATTGCGCTGCTGCTTTGTATGGTGAAAACCTCCCCCCGCCAAGGGGGATGGGTAGAGAACATTGACCCACACCTGCCAGGGGCCTTTCCTGGGACTAAAGATCCCAACGTGGTCTCAACGTCGTCACCCTCTCAACACACACCTTTCCTGCACACGTAATCCTGCCTTTCTCCGTCAGGGCCCTATCCTACCAGGAAAAAAAGCAAGCCGCTCAAAGAGGCCGATGCCAGGGAAATCGAGGAAACACTGCCAGTTTCCAAATTTTTGCTGTCTACACGTCCCCGCCTCCGGTGCAAGGCTGCCTATGTGGCCGGGCTCCGAAGGCAAGGCCGAAATCCTGGCAGCCTGGGCCCCAGCAGTGCAATGGTTGATGGACGTGGGGACACGGATGACCTGTTCGCCACATACAGGAGGGATCCTTGGGCCCTTCACTGGCTCGCCATTCAGCTCCACGACGTCCACTACTGGCCCTGGCCTTTGCTTTGGCTGGTGCCCCATTAAACGTGTGCTCCGGAGCGATCTTTCTCCACCCATCACTAGCGTTCTGCCACCAGGGGATATGTGAGTGTGGGAGTCACCATTTGTCACTGGCAGCAGCGTCACAAGTCACTAGGCTTCCAGCTACCCGCTGACCTAGGCTGCCTTTTGCCCCAGGCAAGGTCCCGAATCCTTTATCCCAGATGCTGACACCTGGGCACTGGCGGACATTGATTTTTATCAACACAGAGGTCTGAGTGAGGGTCAGAGGGCCAGGTAGGTGAAGTCAAGGCCAGGTGGGCGGGGCTGAGGCTTCTTTGCCATCACCATAGAGACAGTCCCCCCACCGCAAGAGTGGGCGGAGCTTGGGATGGGCCTGGTGACAAGACTGAGCCAATGGCAGAGATCCGGCCCGCCAGGCAGATGACACAGGGCCCTCCATTGTGACCTATGACCCCTAGTGGCCACAGGATTTGAGCACGCCCCGGGAAAGGCTACGCAGGCACAAGGGAGCCCCTGGTGCGGACTGCTTCAGGGCATTGGCAGAGCACGCCAGGTACCTCTTTCCCACTTTCCTGAGGATATCAGTAGGCAAGGCATCCCCACTCAGCATCTCTTGCCTCTCTCTGTCTCTCTCTGCTTGTCTTCGTTCTCTGAAATCTCTTCCTTCTCCCCCTTGTCACTTCACACCTTGGAGTGCCTGACAGAGGGCCTAGAGACCAAAGAGCAAAGGGGGAAGGCCTCTGGCTCTACTGTTTGCCCATGGGGACAGAAGTTCTGGGAGTCTACCTGGAAGGTCTAGAGAGCAGTGATTGATTGGGGAGCTACATCACGGGCGGACCTGGCCAGGTGAAGCTTGACATCACCGTGGGACCTGGCCAGGTGAAGCTCGCTGACAAGTGGCAGCCTCTCCGGAGACTACTAATTCCGCTCCTAACATTCTATGCAAATAACCGGCTGAGTGCCATGGGCAGAAAACATTGACACATACCTGCCAGAGGCCTATTCTGGGTCTGGAGAGTCCACCCTGGTCTCCCCTGCAACTCATCATCTCAGCACACACTTTGCCTGCACGCATGGAAACCGCCTCTCTCCACGAATGTCTTCACCTGCTAGGAAACACACGATGTCACTCAGCCAAAGGAGAGCACAGGCCAAGTCAACTGAAGCCCCCATTTTCAAGATTTTGCCCTCTGCTGCTCCACAGCCTCCGGTGGCACACTGCATGTGCGTCACTTCTCGGTAGACGAGGTCGAAATCCGGGCATCCAGGGAACCAGCCGTCCAGAATCTACGGATGGCGGCATATGGATCACCTCTTTGCCTCGTACAGCAGGGAGGCCTGGGCCCTAGACTGGCTCCGCTAGAGCTCCACGACCTCAGCTATTTTCCCTGACCTTTGGCCTGTGCCCTCGTGAGTGTGTCATCTCTACTTCCACTTCTCTTCCCACCACACTGAATCCGCCACCTGCGGATACCTGAGCGTGGACATCAACATCTATCACTGGCTGCAGTGTCACAGGTCACTAGGTGTCTAGGCTCAGGCTGACCTTGGCTGTCTTCTGCCCAGGCAAGGAACCTAATCCTTCCAAGGAAATCAGGACACGTGCTCACTGGCCGACATCCTTTCTTTCATCCACACAGTGGTCTAGATGAGGGTAATGAGGCCAGGTAGGCCAGGTGAGGGCTGAGTGTGGGGCCTAAGGCTTCTTTCCCAATCACCATGGTGACAGCCACCGGAAGGCTGGGCGGAACTTCGGACGGGGATGAGTCACAAACACTCAGCCAATAGGAGAGGTCCAGCCTAACCGGCCAGTTCCGCAGAGCCCTCCATTTTACCCATGGACAGACAACGCCCCCTTGCGTCTTTGGCCACAAAATCCAGGGCACCCAGGGAATAACTTCACAGTAGGCAACCCCTGATGTGAACACGTTCGACACACTGGGACAGCAGGCAGGTACCTCTTTTCCACTTACGCTAGGATATCACTAGGCAAGGCGCCCTTCCTCAGCATCTGTGGCCTCTCACGTATGTGTTCACTCAGAGGAATCTCTTCATTCTACCCCTGAGACACATCACAAGTATGAGGGGCCTGAGAGAGAGCCTAGAGATGGAACGGGGGAGGCTTCTGGCTGTACTGCTTCCCCGTGGGGACAGAATAGCAGGTAGTCTCTCTGGAAGGTCTTAGCTTCTGTTGACTGACACGCGCAATACAGTAGGGGCGGACCCAGGCCAGGGGGAGCTTGTGGGCAGATGCAACCTCTCCGGCGACGAATAATTGCGCTGCTGCTTTGTATGGTGAAAACCTCCCCCCGCCAAGGGGGATGGGTAGAGAACATTGACCCATACCCGCCAGGGGCCTTTCCTCGGACTAAAGATCCCAACGTGGTCTCAACGTAGTCACCCTCTCAACACACACCTTTCCTGCACACGTAATCCTGCCTTTCTCCGTCAGGGCCCTATCCTACCAGGAAAAAAAGCAAGCCGCTCAAAAAGGCCGATGCCAGGGAAATCGAGGAAACACTGCCAGTTTCCAAATTTTTGCTGTCTACACGTCCCCGCCTCCGGTGCAAGGCTGCCTATGTGGCCGGGCTCCGAAGGCAAGGCCGAAATCCTGGCAGCCTGGGCCCCAGCAGTGCAATGGTTGATGGACGTGGGGACACGGATGACCTGTTCGCCACATACAGGAGGGATCCTTGGGCCCTTCACTGGCTCGTCATTCAGCTCCACGACGTCCACTACTGGCCCTGGCCTTTGCTTTGGCTGGTGCCCCATTAAACGTGTGCTCCGGAGCGATGTTTCTCCACCCATCACTAGCGTTCTGCCACCAGGGGATATGTGAGTGTGGGAGTCACCATTTGTCACTGGCAGCAGTGTCACAAGTCACTAGACTTCCAGCTACCCGCTGACCTAGGCTGCCTTCTGCCCCAGGCAAGGTCCCGAATCCTTTATCCCAGATGCTGACACCTGGGCACTGGCGGACATTGATTTTTATCAACACAGAGGTCTGAGTGAGGGTCAGAGGGCCAGGTAGGTGAAGTCAAGGCCAGGTGGGCGGGGCTGAGGCTTCTTTGCCATCACCATAGAGACAGTCCCCCCACCGCAAGAGTGGGCGGAGCTTGGGATGGGCCTGGTGACAAGACTGAGCCAATGGCAGAGATCCGGCCCGCCAGGCAGATGACACAGGGCCCTCCATTGTGACCTATGACCCCTAGTGGCCACAGGATTTGAGCACGCCCCGGGAAAGGCTACGCAGGCACAAGGGAGCCCCTGGTGCGGACTGCTTCAGGGCATTGGCAGAGCACGCCAGGTACCTCTTTCCCACTTTCCTGAGGATATCAGTAGGCAAGGCATCCCCACTCAGCATCTCTTGCCTCTCTCTGTCTCTCTCTGCTTGTCTTCGTTCTCTGAAATCTCTTCCTTCTCCCCCTTGTCACTTCACACCTTGGAGTGCCTGACAGAGGGCCTAGAGACCAAAGAGCAAAGGGGGAAGGCCTCTGGCTCTACTGTTTGCCCATGGGGACAGAAGTTCTGGGAGTCTATCTGGAAGGTCTATAGAGCAGTGATTGATTGGGGAGCTACATCACGGGCGGACCTGGCCAGGTGAAGCTTGACATCACCGTGGGACCTGGCCAGGTGAAGCTCGCTGACAAGTGGCAGCCTCTCCGGAGACTACTAATTCCGCTCCTAACATTCTATGCAAATAACCGGCTGAGTGCCATGGGCAGAAAACATTGACACATACCTGCCAGAGGCCTATTCTGGGTCTGGAGAGTCCACCCTGGTCTCCCCTGCAACTCATCATCTCAGCACACACTTTGCCTGCACGCATGGAAACCGCCTCTCTCCACGAATGTCTTCACCTGCTAGGAAACACACGATGTCACTCAGCCAAAGGAGAGCACAGGCCAAGTCAACTGAAGCCCCCATTTTCAAGATTTTGCCCTCTGCTGCTCCACAGCCTCCGGTGGCACACTGCATGTGCGTCACTTCTCGGTAGACGAGGCCGAAATCCGGGCATCCAGGGCCCCAGCCGTCCAGAATCTACGGATGGCGGCATATGGATCACCTCTTTGCCTCGTACAGCAGGGAGGCCTGGGCCCTAGACTGGCTCCGCTAGAGCTCCACGACCTCAGCTATTTTCCCTGACCTTTGGCCTGTGCCCTCGTGAGTGTGTCATCTCTACTTCCACTTCTCTTCCCACCACACTGAATCCGCCACCTGCGGATACCTGAGCGTGGACATCAACATCTATCACTGGCTGCAGTGTCACAGGTCACTAGGTGTCTAGGCTCAGGCTGACCTTGGCTGTCTTCTGCCCAGGCAAGGAACCTAATCCTTCCAAGGAAATCAGGACACGTGCTCACTGGCCGACATCCTTTCTTTCATCCACACAGCGGTCTAGATGAGGGGAAAGAGGCCAGGTAGGCCAGGGGAGGGCTGAGTGTGGGGCCTAAGGCTTCTTTCCCAATCACCATGGTGACAGCCACCGGAAGGCTGGGCGGAACTTCGGACGGGGACGAGTCACAAACACTCAGCCAATAGGAGAGGTCCAGCCTAACCGGCCAGTTCCGCAGAGCCCTCCATTTTACCCATGGACAGACAACGGCCCCTTGCGTCTTTGGCCACAAAATCCAGGGCACCCAGGGAATAACTTCACAGTAGGCAACCCCTGATGTGAACACGTTCGACACACTGGGACAGCAGGCAGGTACCTCTTTTCCACTTACGCTAGGATATCACTAGGCAAGGCGCCCTTCCTCAGCATCTGTGGCCTCTCACGTATGTGTTCACTCAGAGGAATCTCTTCATTCTACCCCTGAGACACATCACAAGTATGAGGGGCCTGAGAGAGAGCCTAGAGATGGAACCGGGGAGGCTTCTGGCTGTACTGCTTCCCCGTGGGGACAGAATAGCAGGTAGTCTCTCTGGAAGGTCTTAGCTTCTGTTGACTGACACGCGCAATACAGTAGGGGCAGACCCTGGCCAGGTGGAGCTTGTGGGCAGATGCAACCTCTCCGGCGACGAATAATTGCGCTGCTGCTTTGTATGGTGAAAACCTCCCCCCGCCAAGGGGGATGGGTAGAAAACATTGACCCACACCCGCCAGGGGCCTTTCCTGGGACTAAAGATCCCAACGTGGTCCCAACGTCGTCACCCTCTCAACACACACCTTTCCTGCACACGTAATCCTGCCTTTCTCCGTCAGGGCCCTATCCTACCAGGAAAAAAAGGAAGCCGCTCAAAGAGGCCGATGCCAGGGAAATCGAGGAAACACTGCCAGTTTCCAAATTTTTGCTGTCTACACGTCCCCGCCTCCGGTGCAAGGCTGCCTATGTGGTCGGGCTCCGAAGGCAAGGCCGAAATCCTGGCAGCCTGGGCCCCAGCAGTGCAATGGTTGATGGACGTGGGGACACGGATGACCTGTTCACCACACACAGGAGGGATCCTTGGGCCCTTCACTGGCTCGCCATTCAGCTCCACGACGTCCACTACTGGCCCTGGCCTTTGCTTTGGCTGGTGCCCCATTAAACGTGTGCTCCGGAGCGATGTTTCTCCACCCATCACTAGCATTCTGCCACCAGGGGATATGTGAGTGTGGGAGTCACCATTTGTCACTGGCAGCAGTGTCACAAGTCACTAGACTTCCAGCTACCCGCTGACCTAGGCTGCCTTCTGCCCCAGGCAAGGTCCCGAATCCTTTATCCCAGATGCTGACACCTGGGCACTGGCGGACATTGATTTTTATCAACACAGAGGTCTGAGTGAGGGTCAGAGGGCCAGGTAGGTGAAGTGAAGGCCAGGTGGGTGGGGCTGAGGCTTCTTTGCCATCACCATAGAGACAGTCCCCCCACCGCAAGAGTGGGCGGAGCTTGGGATGGGCCTGGTGACAAGACTGAGCCAATGGCAGAGATCCGGCCCGCCAGGCAGATGACACAGGGCCCTCCATTGGGACCTATGACCCCTAGTGGCCACAGGATTTGAGCACGCCCCGGGAAAGGCTACGCAGGCACAAGGGAGCCCCTGGTGCGGACTGCTTCAGGGCATTGGCAGAGCACGCCAGGTACCTCTTTCCCACTTTCCTGAGGATATCAGTAGGCAAGGCATCCCCACTCAGCATCTCTTGCCTCTCTCTGTCTCTCTCTGCTTGTCTTCGTTCTCTGAAATCTCTTCCTTCTCCCCCTTGTCACTTCACACCTTGGAGTGCCTGACAGAGGGCCTAGAGACCAAAGAGCAAAGGGGGAAGGCCTCTGGCTCTAGTGCTTGCCCATGGGGAGAGAAGTTCTGGGAGTCTATCTGGAAGGTCTAGAGAGTAGTGATTGATTGGGGAGCTACATCACGGGCGGACCTGGCCAGGTGAAGCTTGACATCACCGTGGGACCTGGCCAGGTGAAGCTCGCTGACAAGTGGCAGCCTCTCCGGAGACTACTAATTCCGCTCCTAACATTCTATGCAAATAACCGGCTGAGTGCCATGGGCAGAAAACATTGACACATACCTGCCAGAGGCCTATTCTGGGTCTGGAGAGTCCACCCTGGTCTCCCCTGCAACTCATCATCTCAGCACACACTTTGCCTGCACGCATGGAAACCGCCTCTCTCCACGAATGTCTTCACCTGCTAGGAAACACACGATGTCACTCAGCCAAAGGAGAGCACAGGCCAAGTCAACTGAAGCCCCCATTTTCAAGATTTTGCCCTCTGCTGCTCCACAGCCTCCGGTGGCACACTGCATGTGCGTCACTTCTCGGTAGACGAGGCCGAAATCCGGGCATCCAGGGCCCCAGCCGTCCAGAATCTACGGATGGCGGCATATGGATCACCTCTTTGCCTCGTACAGCAGGGAGGCCTGGGCCCTAGACTGGCTCCGCTAGAGCTCCACGACCTCAGCTATTTTCCCTGACCTTTGGCCTGTGCCCTCGTGAGTGTGTCATCTCTACTTCCACTTCTCTTCCCACCACACTGAATCCGCCACCTGCGGATACCTGAGCGTGGACATCAACATCTATCACTGGCTGCAGTGTCACAGGTCACTAGGTGTCTAGGCTCAGGCTGACCTTGGCTGTCTTCTGCCCAGGCAAGGAACCTAATCCTTCCAAGGAAATCAGGACACGTGCTCACTGGCCGACATCCTTTCTTTCATCCACACAGCGGTCTAGATGAGGGGAAAGAGGCCAGGTAGGCCAGGTGAGGGCTGAGTGTGGGGCCTAAGGCTTCTTTCCCAATCACCATGGTGACAGCCACCAGAAGGCTGGGCGGAACTTCGGACGGGGACGAGTCACAAACACTCAGCCAATAGGAGAGGTCCAGCCTAACCGGCCAGTTCCGCAGAGCCCTCCATTTTACCCATGGACAGACAACGGCCCCTTGCGTCTTTGGCCACAAAATCCAGGGCACCCAGGGAATAACTTCACAGTAGGCAACCCCTGATGTGAACACGTTCGACACACTGGGACAGCAGGCAGGTACCTCTTTTCCACTTACGCTAGGATATCACTAGGCAAGGCGCCCTTCCTCAGCATCTCTGGCCTCTCACGTATGTGTTCACTCAGAGGAATCTCTTCATTCTACCCCTGAGACACATCACAAGTATGAGGGGCCTGAGAGAGAGCCTAGAGATGGAACGGGGGAGGCTTCTGGCTGTACTGCTTCCCCGTGGGGACAGAATAGCAGGTAGTCTCTCTGGAAGGTCTTAGCTTCTGTTGACTGACACGCGCAATACAGTAGGGGCGGGCCCTGGCCAGGGGGAGCTTGTGGGCAGATGCAACCTCTCCGGCGACGAATAATTGCGCTGCTGCTTTGTATGGTGAAAACCTCCCCCCGCCAAGGGGGATGGGTAGAGAACATTGACCCACACCCGCCAGGGGCCTTTCCTGGGACTAAAGATCCCAACGTGGTCTCAACGTCGTCACCCTCTCAACACACACCTTTCCTGCACACGTAATCCTGCCTTTCTCCGTCAGGGCCCTATCCTACCAGGAAAAAAAGCAAGCCGCTCAAAGAGGCCGATGCCAGGGAAATCGAGGAAACACTGCCAGTTTCCAAATTTTTGCTGTCTACACGTCCCCGCCTCCGGTGCAAGGCTGCCTATGTGGCCGGGCTCCGAAGGCAAGGCCGAAATCCTGGCAGCCTGGGCCCCAGCAGTGCAATGGTTGATGGACGTGGGGACACGGATGACCTGTTCGCCACATACAGGAGGGATCCTTGGGCCCTTCACTGGCTCGCCATTCAGCTCCACGACGTCCACTACTGGCCCTGGCCTTTGCTTTGGCTGGTGCCCCATTAAACGTGTGCTCCGGAGCGATGTTTCTCCACCCATCACTAGCATTCTGCCACCAGGGGATATGTGAGTGTGGGAGTCACCATTTGTCACTGGCAGCAGTGTCACAAGTCACTAGACTTCCAGCTACCCGCTGACCTAGGCTGCCTTCTGCCCCAGGCAAGGTCCCGAATCCTTTATCCCAGATGCTGACACCTGGGCACTGGCGGACATTGATTTTTATCAACACAGAGGTCTGAGTGAGGGTCAGAGGGCCAGGTAGGTGAAGTGAAGGCCAGGTGGGCGGGGCTGAGGCTTCTTTGCCATCACCATAGAGACAGTCCCCCCACCGCAAGAGTGGGCGGAGCTTGGGATGGGCCTGGTGACAAGACTGAGCCAATGGCAGAGATCCGGCCCGCCAGGCAGATGACACAGGGCCCTCCATTGGGACCTATGACCCCTAGTGGCCACAGGATTTGAGCACGCCCCGGGAAAGGCTACGCAGGCACAAGGGAGCCCCTGGTGCGGACTGCTTCAGGGCATTGGCAGAGCACGCCAGGTACCTCTTTCCCACTTTCCTGAGGATATCAGTAGGCAAGGCATCCCCACTCAGCATCTCTTGCCTCTCTCTGTCTCTCTCTGCTTGTCTTCGTTCTCTGAAATCTCTTCCTTCTCCCCCTTGTCACTTCACACCTTGGAGTGCCTGACAGAGGGCCTAGAGATCAAAGAGCAAAGGGGGAAGACCTCTGGCTCTACTGTTTGCCCATGGGGACAGAAGTTCTGGGAGTCTATCTGGAAGGTCTAGAGAGCAGTGATTGATTGGGGAGCTACATCACGGGCGGACCTGGCCAGGTGAAGCTTGACATCACCGTGGGACCTGGCCAGGTGAAGCTCGCTGACAAGTGGCAGCCTCTCCGGAGACTACTAATTCCGCTCCTAACATTCTATGCAAATAACCGGCTGAGTGCCATGGGCAGAAAACATTGACACATACCTGCCAGAGGCCTATTCTGGGTCTGGAGAGTCCACCCTGGTCTCCCCTGCAACTCATCATCTCAGCACACACTTTGCCTGCACGCATGGAAACCGCCTCTCTCCACGAATGTCTTCACCTGCTAGGAAACACACGATGTCACTCAGCCAAAGGAGAGCACAGGCCAAGTCAACTGAAGCCCCCATTTTCAAGATTTTGCCCTCTGCTGCTCCACAGCCTCCGGTGGCACACTGCATGTGCGTCACTTCTCGGTAGACGAGGCCGAAATCCGGGCATCCAGGGCCCCAGCCGTCCAGAATCTACGGATGGCGGCATATGGATCACCTCTTTGCCTCGTACAGCAGGGAGGCCTGGGCCCTAGACTGGCTCCGCTAGAGCTCCACGACCTCAGCTATTTTCCCTGACCTTTGGCCTGTGCCCTCGTGAGTGTGTCATCTCTACTTCCACTTCTCTTCCCACCACACTGAATCCGCCACCTGCGGATACCTGAGCGTGGACATCAACATCTATCACTGGCTGCAGTGTCACAGGTCACTAGGTGTCTAGGCTCAGGCTGACCTTGGCTGTCTTCTGCCCAGGCAAGGAACCTAATCCTTCCAAGGAAATCAGGACACGTGCTCACTGGCCGACATCCTTTCTTTCATCCACACAGCGGTCTAGATGAGGGGAAAGAGGCCAGGTAGGCCAGGGGAGGGCTGAGTGTGGGGCCTAAGGCTTCTTTCCCAATCACCATGGTGACAGCCACCGGAAGGCTGGGCGGAACTTCGGACGGGGACGAGTCACAAACACTCAGCCAATAGGAGAGGTCCAGCCTAACCGGCCAGTTCCGCAGAGCCCTCCATTTTACCCATGGACAGACAACGGCCCCTTGCGTCTTTGGCCACAAAATCCAGGGCACCCAGGGAATAACTTCACAGTAGGCAACCCCTGATGTGAACACGTTCGACACACTGGGACAGCAGGCAGGTACCTCTTTTCCACTTACGCTAGGATATCACTAGGCAAGGCGCCCTTCCTCAGCATCTGTGGCCTCTCACGTATGTGTTCACTCAGAGGAATCTCTTCATTCTACCCCTGAGACACATCACAAGTATGAGGGGCCTGAGAGAGAGCCTAGAGATGGAACGGGGGAGGCTTCTGGCTGTACTGCTTCCCCGTGGGGACAGAATAGCAGGTAGTCTCTCTGGAAGGTCTTAGCTTCTGTTGACTGACACGCGCAATACAGTAGGGGCGGACCCTGGCCAGGGGGAGCTTGTGGGCAGATGCAACCTCTCCGGCGACGAATAATTGCGCTGCTGCTTTGTATGGTGAAAACCTCCCCCCGCCAAGGGGGATGGGTAGAGAACATTGACCCACACCCGCCAGGGGCCTTTCCTGGGACTAAAGATCCCAACGTGGTCTCAACGTCGTCACCCTCTCAACACACACCTTTCCTGCACACGTAATCCTGCCTTTCTCCGTCAGGGCCCTATCCTACCAGGAAAAAAAGCAAGCCGCTCAAAGAGGCCGATGCCAGGGAAATCGAGGAAACACTGCCAGTTTCCAAATTTTTGCTGTCTACACGTCCCCGCCTCCGGTGCAAGGCTGCCTATGTGGCCGGGCTCCGAAGGCAAGGCCGAAATCCTGGCAGCCTGGGCCCCAGCAGTGCAATGGTTGATGGACGTGGGGACACGGATGACCTGTTCGCCACATACAGGAGGGATCCTTGGGCCCTTCACTGGCTCGCCATTCAGCTCCACGATGTCCACTACTGGCCCTGGCCTTTGCTTTGGCTGGTGCCCCATTAAACGTGTGCTCCGGAGCGATGTTTCTCCACCCATCACTAGCATTCTGCCACCAGGGGATATGTGAGTGTGGGAGTCACCATTTGTCACTGGCAGCAGTGTCACAAGTCACTAGACTTCCAGCTACCCGCTGACCTAGGCTGCCTTCTGCCCCAGGCAAGGTCCCGAATCCTTTATCCCAGATGCTGACACCTGGGCACTGGCGGACATTGATTTTTATCAACACAGAGGTCTGAGTGAGGGTCAGAGGGCCAGGTAGGTGAAGTGAAGGCCAGGTGGGCGGGGCTGAGGCTTCTTTGCCATCACCATAGAGACAGTCCCCCCACCGCAAGAGTGGGCGGAGCTTGGGATGGGCCTGGTGACAAGACTGAGCCAATGGCAGAGATCCGGCCCGCCAGGCAGATGACACAGGGCCCTCCATTGTGACCTATGACCCCTAGTGGCCACAGGATTTGAGCACGCCCCGGGAAAGGCTACGCAGGCACAAGGGAGCCCCTGGTGCGGACTGCTTCAGGGCATTGGCAGAGCACGCCAGGTACCTCTTTCCCACTTTCCTGAGGATATCAGTAGGCAAGGCATCCCCACTCAGCATCTCTTGCCTCTCTCTCTCTCTCTCTGCTTGTCTTCGTTCTCTGAAATCTCTTCCTTCTCCCCCTTGTCACTTCACACCTTGGAGTGCCTGACAGAGGGCCTAGAGACCAAAGAGCAAAGGGGGAAGGCCTCTGGCTCTACTGCTTGCCCATGGGGAGAGAAGTTCTGGGAGTCTATCTGGAAGGTCTAGAGAGTAGTGATTGATTGGGGAGCTACATCACGGGCGGACCTGGCCAGGTGAAGCTTGACATCACCGTGGGACCTGGCCAGGTGAAGCTCGCTGACAAGTGGCAGCCTCTCCGGAGACTACTAATTCCGCTCCTAACATTCTATGCAAATAACCGGCTGAGTGCCATGGGCAGAAAACATTGACACATACCTGCCAGAGGCCTATTCTGGGTCTGGAGAGTCCACCCTGGTCTCCCCTGCAACTCATCATCTCAGCACACACTTTGCCTGCACGCATGGAAACCGCCTCTCTCCACGAATGTCTTCACCTGCTAGGAAACACACGATGTCACTCAGCCAAAGGAGAGCACAGGCCAAGTCAACTGAAGCCCCCATTTTCAAGATTTTGCCCTCTGCTGCTCCACAGCCTCCGGTGGCACACTGCATGTGCGTCACTTCTCGGTAGACGAGGCCGAAATCCGGGCATCCAGGGCCCCAGCCGTCCAGAATCTACGGATGGCGGCATATGGATCACCTCTTTGCCTCGTACAGCAGGGAGACCTGGGCCCTAGACTGGCTCCGCTAGAGCTCCACGACCTCAGCTATTTTCCCTGACCTTTGGACCGTGCCCTCGTGAGTGTGTCATCTCTACTTCCACTTCTCTTCCCACCACACTGAATCCGCCACCTGCGGATACCTGAGCGTGGACATCAACATCTATCACTGGCTGCAGTGTCACAGGTCACTAGGTGTCTAGGCTCAGGCTGACCTTGGCTGTCTTCTGCCCAGGCAAGGAACCTAATCCTTCCAAGGAAATCAGGACACGTGCTCACTGGCCGACATCCTTTCTTTCATCCACACAGCGGTCTAGATGAGGGGAAAGAGGCCAGGTAGGCCAGGTGAGGGCTGAGTGTGGGGCCTAAGGTTTCTTTCCCAATGACCATGCTGACAGCCACCGGAAGGCTGGGCGGAACTTCGGACGGGGACGAGTCACAAACACTCAGCCAATAGGAGAGGTCCAGCCTAACCGGCCAGTTCCGCAGAGCCCTCCATTTTACCCATGGACAGACAACGGCCCCTTGCGTCTTTGGCCACAAAATCCAGGGCACCCAGGGAATAACTTCACAGTAGGCAACCCCTGATGTGAACACGTTCGACACACTGGGACAGCAGGCAGGTACCTCTTTTCCACTTACGCTAGGATATCACTAGGCAAGGCGCCCTTCCTCAGCATCTGTGGCCTCTCACGTATGTGTTCACTCAGAGGAATCTCTTCATTCTACCCCTGAGACACATCACAAGTATGAGGGGCCTGAGAGAGAGCCTAGAGATGGAACGGGGGAGGCTTCTGGCTGTACTGCTTCCCCGTGGGGACAGAATAGCAGGTAGTCTCTCTGGAAGGTCTTAGCTTCTGTTGACTGACACGCGCAATACAGTAGGGGCGGACCCTGGCCAGGGGGAGCTTGTGGGCAGATGCAACCTCTCCGGCGACGAATAATTGCGCTGCTGCTTTGTATGGTGAAAACCTCCCCCCGCCAAGGGGGATGGGTAGAGAACATTGACCCACACCCGCCAGGGGCCTTTCCTGGGACTAAAGATCCCAACGTGGTCTCAACGTCGTCACCCTCTCAACACACACCTTTCCTGCACACGTAATCCTGCCTTTCTCCGTCAGGGCCCTATCCTACCAGGAAAAAAAGCAAGCCGCTCAAAAAGGCCGATGCCAGGGAAATCGAGGAAACACTGCCAGTTTCCAAATTTTTGCTGTCTACACGTCCCCGCCTCCGGTGCAAGGCTGCCTATGTGGCCGGGCTCCGAAGGCAAGGCCGAAATCCTGGCAGCCTGGGCCCCAGCAGTGCAATGGTTGATGGACGTGGGGACACGGATGACCTGTTCGCCACATACAGGAGGGATCCTTGGGCCCTTCACTGGCTCGCCATTCAGCTCCACGACGTCCACTACTGGCCCTGGCCTTTGCTTTGGCTGGTGCCCCATTAAACGTGTGCTCCGGAGCGATCTTTCTCCACCCATCACTAGCGTTCTGCCACCAGGGGATATGTGAGTGTGGGAGTCACCATTTGTCACTGGCAGCAGTGTCACAAGTCACTAGACTTCCAGCTACCCGCTGACCTAGGCTGCCTTCTGCCCCAGGCAAGGTCCCGAATCCTTTATCCCAGATGCTGACACCTGGGCACTGGCGGACATTGATTTTTATCAACACAGAGGTCTGAGTGAGGGTCAGAGGGCCAGGTAGGTGAAGTGAAGGCCAGGTGGGCGGGGCTGAGGCTTCTTTGCCATCACCATAGAGACAGTCCCCCCACCGCAAGAGTGGGCGGAGCTTGGGATGGGCCTGGTGACAAGACTGAGCCAATGGCAGAGATCCGGCCCGCCAGGCAGATGACACAGGGCCCTCCATTGTGACCTATGACCCCTAGTGGCCACAGGATTTGAGCACGCCCCGGGAAAGGCTACGCAGGCACAAGGGAGCCCCTGGTGCGGACTGCTTCAGGGCATTGGCAGAGCACGCCAGGTACCTCTTTCCCACTTTCCTGAGGATATCAGTAGGCAAGGCATCCCCACTCAGCATCTCTTGCCTCTCTCTCTCTCTCTCTGCTTGTCTTCGTTCTCTGAAATCTCTTCCTTCTCCCCCTTGTCACTTCATACCTTGGAGTGCCTGACAGAGGGCCTAGAGACGAAAGAGCAAAGGGGGAAGGCCTCTGGCTCTACTTCTTCCCCATGGCGAGAGAAGTCATAGAGAGATAGTATTAGGTCTAGAGAGCAGTGATTGATTGGGGAGCTACATCATGGGCGGACCTGGCCAGGATAAGCTCGCTGACAAGTAGCAGCCTCTCCGGAGACTACTAATTCCGCTCCTAACATTCTATGCAAATAACCGGCTGAGTGCCATGGGCAGAAAACATTGACACATACCTGCCAGAGGCCTATTCTCGGTCTGAAGAGTCCACCCTGGTCTCCAGGAACTCATTATCTCAGCACACACTTTGCCTGCACGGATGGAAACCGCCTCTCTCCACGAATGTCTTCACCTGCTAGGAAACACACGATGTCACTCAGCCAAAGGAGAGCACAGGCCAAGTCAACTGAAGCACCCATTTTCAGGATTTTGCCCTCTGCTGCTCCACAGCCTCCGGTGGCACACTGCATGTGCGTCACTTCTCGGTAGACAAGGACGAAATCAGGGCATCCAGGGCCCCAGCCGTCCACAGTCTACGGATGGCGGCATATGGAACACCTCTTTGCCTCGTACAGCAAGGAGGCCTGGGCCCTAGACTGGCTCCGCTAGAGCTCCACGACCTCAGCTATTTTCCCTGACCTTTGGCCCCTGCCCTCGTGAGTGTGTCATCTCTACTTCCACTTCTCTTCCCACCACACTGAATCCGCCACCTGCGGATACCTGAGCGTGGACATCAACATCTATCACTGGCTGCAGTGTCACAGGTCACTAGGTGTCTAGGCTCAGGCTGACCTTGGCTGTCTTCTGCCAGGCAAGGAACCTAATCCTTCCAAGGAAATCAGGACACGTGCTCACTGGCCGACATCCTTTCTTTCATCCACACAGCGGTCTAGATGAGGGTAATGAGGCCAGGTAGGCCAGGTGAGGGCTGAGTGTGGGGCCTAAGGTTTCTTTCCCAATCACCATGCTGACAGCCACCGGAAGGCTGGGCGGAACTTCGGACGGGGACGAGTCACAAACACTCAGCCAATAGGAGAGGTCCAGCCTAACCGGCCAGTTCCGCAGAGCCCCTCCATTTTACCCATGGACAGACAACGCCCCTTGCGTCTTTGGCCACAAGATCCAGGGCACCCAGGGAATAACTTCACAGTAGGCAACCCCTGATGTGAACACGTTCGACACACTGGGACAGCAGGCAGGTACCTCTTTTCCACTTACGCTAGGATATCACTAGGCAAGGCACCCTTCCTCAGCATCTGTGGCCTCTCACGTATGTGTTCACTCAGAGGAATCTCTTCATTTCTACCCCTGAGACACATCACAAGTATGAGGGGCCTGAGAGAGAGCCTAGAGATGGAACGGGGGAGGCTTCTGGCTGTACTGCTTCCCCGTGGGGACAGAATAGCAGGTAGTCTCTCTGGAAGGTCTTAGCTTCTGTTGACTGACACGCGCAATACAGTAGGGGCGGACCCAGGCCAGGGGGAGCTTGTGGGCAGATGCAACCTCCCCGGCGACGAATAATTGCGCTGCTGCTTTGTATGGTGAAAACCTCCCCCCGCCAAGGGGGATGGGTAGAGAACATTGACCCACACCCGCCAGGGGCCTTTCCTGGGACTAAAGATCCCAACGTGGTCTCAACGTCGTCACCCTCTCAACACACACTTTTCCTGCACACGTAATCCTGCCTTTCTCCGTCAGGGCCCTATCCTACAGGAAAAAAAGCAAGCCGCTCAAAGAGGCCCATGCCAGGGAAATCGAGGAAACACTGCCAGTTTCCAAATTTTTGCTGTCTACACGTCCCCCGCCTCCGGTGCAAGGCTGCCTATGTGGCCGGGCTCCGAAGGCAATGGCCGAAATCCTGGCAGCCTGGGCCCCAGCAGTGCAATGGTTGATGGACGTGGGGACACGGATGACCTGTTCGCCACATACAGGAGGGATCCTTGGGCCCTTCACTGGCTCGCCATTCAGCTCCACGATGTCCACTACTGGCCCTGGCCTTTGCTTTGGCTGGTGCCCCATTAAACGTGTGCTCCGGAGCGATGTTTCTCCACACATCACTAGCATTCTGCCACCAGGGGATATGTGAGTGTGGGAGTCACCATTTGTCACTGGCAGCAGTGTCACAAGTCACTAGACTTCCAGCTACCCGCTGACCTAGGCTGCCTTCTGCCCCAGGCAAGGTCCCGAATCCTTTATCCCAGATGCTGACACCTGGGCACTGGCGGACATTGATTTTTATCAACACAGAGGTCTGAGTGAGGGTCAGAGGCCAGGTAGGTGAAGTCAAGGCCAGGTGGGGCGGGGCTGAGGCTTCTTTGCCATCACCATAGAGACAGTCCCCCCACCGCAAGAGTGGGCGGAGCTTGGGATGGGCCTGGTGACAAGACTGAGCCAATGGCAGAGATCCGGCCCGCCAGGCAGATGACACAGGGCCCTCCATTGTGACCTATGACCCCTAGTGGCCACAGGATTTGAGCACGCCCCGGGAAAGGCTACGCAGGCACAAGGGAGCCCCTGGTGCGGACTGCTTCAGGGCATTGGCAGAGCACGCCAGGTACCTCTTTCCCACTTTCCTGAGGATATCAGTAGGCAAGGCATCCCCACTCAGCATCTCTTGCCTCTCTCTCTCTCTCTCTGCTTGTCTTCGTTCTCTGAAATCTCTTCCTTCTCCCCCTTGTCACTTCACACCTTGGAGTGCCTGACAGAGGGCCTAGAGACCAAAGAGCAAAGGGGGAAGGCCTCTGGCTCTACTGCTTGCCCATGGGGACAGAAGTTCTGGGAGTCTATCTGGAAGGTCTAGAGAGTAGTGATTGATTGGGGAGCTACATCACGGGCGGACCTGGCCAGGTGAAGCTTGACATCACCGTGGGACCTGGCCAGGTGAAGCTCGCTGACAAGTGGCAGCCTCTCCGGAGACTACTAATTCCGCTCCTAACATTCTATGCAAATAACCGGCTGAGTGCCATGGGCAGAAAACATTGACACATACCTGCCAGAGGCCTATTCTGGGTCTGGAGAGTCCACCCTGGTCTCCCCTGCAACTCATCATCTCAGCACACACTTTGCCTGCACGCATGGAAACCGCCTCTCTCCACGAATGTCTTCACCTGCTAGGAAACACACGATGTCACTCAGCCAAAGGAGAGCACAGGCCAAGTCAACTGAAGCCCCCATTTTCAAGATTTTGCCCTCTGCTGCTCCACAGCCTCCGGTGGCACACTGCATGTGCGTCACTTCTCGGTAGACGAGGCCGAAATCCGGGCATCCAGGGCCCCAGCCGTCCAGAATCTACGGATGGCGGCATATGGATCACCTCTTTGCCTCGTACAGCAGGGAGGCCTGGGCCCTAGACTGGCTCCGCTAGAGCTCCACGACCTCAGCTATTTTCCCTGACCTTTGGCCTGTGCCCTCGTGAGTGTGTCATCTCTACTTCCACTTCTCTTCCCACCACACTGAATCGCCACCCTGCGGATACCTGAGCGTGGACATCAACATCTATCACTGGCTGCAGTGTCACAGGTCACTAGGTGTCTAGGCTCAGGCTGACCTTGGCTGTCTTCTGCCCAGGCAAGGAACCTAATCCTTCCAAGGAAATCAGGACACGTGCTCACTGGCCGACATCCTTTCTTTCATCCACACAGCGGTCTAGATGAGGGTAATGAGGCCAGGTAGGCCAGGTGAGGGCTGAGTGTGGGGCCTAAGGCTTCTTTCCCAATCACCATGGTGACAGCCACCGGAAGGCTGGGCGGAACTTCGGACGGGGACGAGTCACAAACACTCAGCCCAATAGGAGAGGTCCAGCCTAACCGGCCAGTTCCGCAGAGCCCTCCATTTTACCCATGGACAGACAACGGCCCCTTGCGTCTTTGGCCACAAAATCCAGGGCACCCAGGGAATAACTTCACAGTAGGCAACCCCTGATGTGAACACGTTCGACACACTGGGACAGCAGGCAGGTACCTCTTTTCCACTTACGCTAGGATATCACTAGGCAAGGCGCCCTTCCTCAGCATCTGTGGCCTCTCACGTATGTGTTCACTCAGAGGAATCTCTTCATTCTACCCCTGAGACACATCACAAGTATGAGGGGCCTGAGAGAGAGCCTAGAGATGGAACGGGGGAGGCTTCTGGCTGTACTGCTTCCCCGTGGGGACAGAATAGCAGGTAGTCTCTCTGGAAGGTCTTAGCTTCTGTTGACTGACACGCGCAATACAGTAGGGGCGGACCCTGGCCAGGGGGAGCTTGTGGGCAGATGCAACCTCTCCGGCGACGAATAATTGCGCTGCTGCTTTGTATGGTGAAAACCTCCCCCCGCCAAGGGGGATGGGTAGAGAACATTGACCCACACCCGCCAGGGGCCTTTCCTGGGACTAAAGATCCCAACGTGGTCTCAACGTCGTCACCCTCTCAACACACACCTTTCCTGCACACGTAATCCTGCCTTTCTCCGTCAGGGCCCTATCCTACCAGGAAAAAAAGCAAGCCGCTCTAAAAGGCCGATGCCAGGGAAATCGAGGAAACACTGCCAGTTTCCAAATTTTTGCTGTCTACACGTCCCCGCCTCCGGTGCAAGGCTGCCTATGTGGCCGGGCTCCGAAGGCAAGGCCGAAATCCTGGCAGCCTGGGCCCCAGCAGTGCAATGGTTGATGGACGTGGGGACACAGATGACCTGTTCGCCACATACAGGAGGGATCCTTGGGCCCTTCACTGGCTCGCCATTCAGCTCCACGACGTCCACTACTGGCCCTGGCCTTTGCTTTGGCTAGTGCCCCATTAAACGTGTGCTCCGGAGCGATGTTTCTCCACCCATCACTAGCGTTCTGCCACCAGGGGATATGTGAGTGTGGGAGTCACCATTTGTCACTGGCAGCAGCGTCACAAGTCACTAGACTTCCAGCTACCCGCTGACCTAGGCTGCCTTTTGCCCAGGCAAGGTCCCGAATCCTTTATCCCAGATGCTGACACCTGGGCACTGGCGGACATTGATTTTTATCAACACAGAGGTCTGAGTGAGGGTCAGAGGGCCAGGTAGGTGAAGTGAAGGCCAGGTGGGCGGGGCTGAGGCTTCTTTGCCATCACCATAGAGACAGTCCCCCCACCGCAAGAGTGGGCGGAGCTTGGGATGGGCCTGGTGACAAGACTGAGCCAATGGCAGAGATCCGGCCCGCCAGGCAGATGACACAGGGCCCTCCCATTGTGACCTATGACCCCTAGTGGCCACAGGATTTGAGCACGCCCCGGGAAAGGCTACGCAGGCACAAGGGAGCCCCTGGAGCAGACTGCTTCAGGGCATTGGCAGAGCACGCCAGGTACCTCTTTCCCACTTTCCTGAGGATATCAGTAGGCAAGGCATCCCCACTCAGCATCTCTTGCCTCTCTCTCTCTCTCTCTGCTTGTCTTCGTTCTCTGAAATCTCTTCCTTCTCCCCCTTGTCACTTCATACCTTGGAGTGCCTGACAGAGGGCCTAGAGACGAAAGAGCAAAGGGGGAAGCCCTCTGGCTCTACTGCTTGCCCATGGTTAGAGAAGTTCTGGGAGTCTATCTGGAAGGTCTAGAGAGCAGTGATTGATTGGGGAGCTACATCATGGGCGGACCTGGCCAGGTTAAGCTCGCTGACAAGGGGCAGCCTCTCCGGGAGACTACTAATTCCGCTCCTAACATTCTATGCAAATAACCGGCTGAGTGCCATGGGCAGAAAACATTGACACATACCTGCCAGAGGCCTATTCTGGGTCTGAAGAGTCCACCCTGGTCTCCAGGAACTCATTATCTCAGCACACACTTTCCCTGCACGCATGGAAACCGCCTCTCTCCACGAATGTCTTCACCTGCTAGGAAACACACGATGTCACTCAGCCCAAAGGAGAGCACAGGCCAAGTCAACTGAAGCCCCCATTTTCAAGATTTTGCCCTCTGCTGCTCCACAGCCTCCGGTGGCACACTGCATGTGCGTCACTTCTCGGTAGACAAGGACGAAATCAGGGCATCCAGGGCCCCAGCCGTCCACAGTCTACGGATGGCGGCATATGGAACACCTCTTTGCCTCGTACAGCAAGGAGGCCTGGGCCCTAGACTGGCTCCGCTAGAGCTCCACGACCTCAGCTATTTTCGCTGACCTTTGGCCTGTGCCCTCGTGAGTGTGTCATCTCTACTTCCACTTCTCTTCCCACCACACTGAATCCGCCACCTGCGGATACCTGAGCGTGGACATCAACATCTATCACTGGCTGCAGTGTCACAGGTCACTAGGTGTCTAGGCTCAGGCTGACCTTGGCTGTCTTCTGCCCAGGCAAGGAACCTAATCCTTCCAAGGAAATCAGGACACGTGCTCACTGGCCGACATCCTTTCTTTCATCCACACAGCGGTCTAGATGAGGGTAATGAGGCCAGGTAGGCCAGGTGAGGGCTGAGTGTGGGGCCTAAGGCTTCTTTCCCAATCACCATGCTGACAGCCACCGGAAGGCTGGGCGGAACTTCGGACGGGGACGAGTCACAAACACTCAGCCAATAGGAGAGGTCCAGCCTAACCGGCCAGTTCCGCAGAGCCCTCCATTTTACCCATGGACAGACAACGGCCCCTTGCGTCTTTGGCCACAAAATCCAGGGCACCCAGGGAATAACTTCACAGTAGGCAACCCCTGATGTGAACACGTTCGACACACTGGGACAGCAGGCAGGTACCTCTTTTCCACTTACGCTAGGATATCACTAGGCAAGGCGCCCTTCCTCAGCATCTGTGGCCTCTCACGTATGTGTTCACTCAGAGGAATCTCTTCATTCTACCCCTGAGACACATCACAAGTATGAGGGGCCTGAGAGAGAGCCTAGAGATGGAACGGGGGAGGCTTCTGGCTGTACTGCTTCCCCGTGGGGACAGAATAGCAGGTAGTCTCTCTGGAAGGTCTTAGCTTCTGTTGACTGACACGCGCAATACAGTAGGGGCGGACCCAGGCCAGGGGGAGCTTGTGGGCAGATGCAACCTCCCCGGCGACGAATAATTGCGCTGCTGCTTTGTATGGTGAAAACCTCCCCCCGCCAAGGGGGATGGGTAGAGAACATTGACCCACACCCGCCAGGGGCCTTTCCTGGGACTAAAGATCCCAACGTGGTCTCAACGTCGTCACCCTCTCAACACACACCTTTCCTGCACACGTAATCCTGCCTTTCTCCTTCAGGGCCCTATCCTACCAGGAAAAAAAGCAAGCCGCTCAAAGAGGCCCATGCCAGGGAAATCGAGGAAACACTGCCAGTTTCCAAATTTTTGCTGTCTACACGTCCCCGCCTCCGGTGCAAGGCTGCCTATGTGGCCGGGCTCCGAAGGCAAGGCCGAAATCCTGGCAGCCTGGGCCCCAGCAGTGCAATGGTTGATGGACGTGGGGACACGGATGACCTGTTCGCCACATACAGGAGGGATCCTTGGGCCCTTCACTGGCTCGCCATTCAGCTCCACGACGTCCACTACTGGCCCTGGCCTTTGCTTTGGCTGGTGCCCCATTAAACGTGTGCTCCGGAGCGATGTTTCTCCACCCATCACTAGCATTCTGCCACCAGGGGATATGTGAGTGTGGGAGTCACCATTTGTCACTGGCAGCAGCGTCACAAGTCACTAGACTTCCAGCTACCCGCTGACCTAGGCTGCCTTCTGCCCCAGGCAAGGTCCCGAATCCTTTATCCCAGATGCTGACACCTGGGCACTGGCGGACATTGATTTTTATCAACACAGAGGTCTGAGTGAGGGTCAGAGGGCCAGGTAGGTGAAGTGAAGGCCAGGTGGGCGGGGCTGAGGCTTCTTTGCCATCACCATAGAGACAGTCCCCCCACCACAAGAGTGGGCGGAGCTTGGGATGGGCCTGGTGACAAGACTGAGCCAATGGCAGAGATCCGGCCCGCCAGGCAGATGACACAGGGCCCTCCATTGTGACCTATGACCCCTAGTGGCCACAGGATTTGAGCACGCCCCGGGAAAGGCTACGCAGGCACAAGGGAGCCCCTGGTGCGGACTGCTTCAGGGCATTGGCAGAGCACGCCAGGTACCTCTTTCCCACTTTCCTGAGGATATCAGTAGGCAAGGCATCCCCACTCAGCATCTCTTGCCTCTCTCTGTCTCTCTCTGCTTGTCTTCGTTCTCTGAAATCTCTTCCTTCTCCCCCTTGTCACTTCACACCTTGGAGTGCCTGACAGAGGGCCTAGAGACCAAAGAGCAAAGGGGGAAGGCCTCTGGCTCTACTGCTTGCCCATGGGGAGAGAAGTTCTGGGAGTCTATCTGGAAGGTCTAGAGAGCAGTGATTGATTGGGGAGCTACATCACGGGCGGACCTGGCCAGGTGAAGCTTGACATCACCGTGGGACCTGGCCAGGTGAAGCTCGCTGACAAGTGGCAGCCTCTCCGGAGACTACTAATTCCGCTCCTAACATTCTATGCAAATAACCGGCTGAGTGCCATGGGCAGAAAACATTGACACATACCTGCCAGAGGCCTATTCTGGGTCTGGAGAGTCCACCCTGGTCTCCCCTGCAACTCATCATCTCAGCACACACTTTGCCTGCACGCATGGAAACCGCCTCTCTCCACGAATGTCTTCACCTGCTAGGAAACACACGATGTCACTCAGCCAAAGGAGAGCACAGGCCAAGTCAACTGAAGCCCCCATTTTCAAGATTTTGCCCTCTGCTGCTCCACAGCCTCCGGTGGCACACTGCATGTGCGTCACTTCTCGGTAGACGAGGCCGAAATCCGGGCATCCAGGGCCCCAGCCGTCCAGAATCTACGGATGGCGGCATATGGATCACCTCTTTGCCTCGTACAGCAGGGAGGCCTGGGCCCTAGACTGGCTCCGCTAGAGCTCCACGACCTCAGCTATTTTCCCTGACCTTTGGACCGTGCCCTCGTGAGTGTGTCATCTCTACTTCCACTTCTCTTCCCACCACACTGAATCCGCCACCTGCGGATACCTGAGCGTGGACATCAACATCTATCACTGGCTGCAGTGTCACAGGTCACTAGGTGTCTAGGCTCAGGCTGACCTTGGCTGTCTTCTGCCCAGGCAAGGAACCTAATCCTTCCAAGGAAATCAGGACACGTGCTCACTGGCCGACATCCTTTCTTTCATCCACACAGCGGTCTAGATGAGGGGAAAGAGGCCAGGTAGGCCAGGTGAGGGCTGAGTGTGGGGCCTAAGGCTTCTTTCCCAATCACCATGGTGACAGCCACCGGAAGGCTGGGCGGAACTTCGGACGGGGACGTGTCACAAACACTCAGCCAATAGGAGAGGTCCAGCCTAACCGGCCAGTTCCGCAGAGCCCTCCATTTTACCCATGGACAGACAACGGCCCCTTGCGTCTTTGGCCACAAAATCCAGGGCACCCAGGGAATAACTTCACAGTAGGCAACCCCTGATGTGAACACGTTCGACACACTGGGACAGCAGGCAGGTACCTCTTTTCCACTTACGCTAGGATATCACTAGGCAAGGCGCCCTTCCTCAGCATCTGTGGCCTCTCACGTATGTGTTCACTCAGAGGAATCTCTTCATTCTACCCCTGAGACACATCACAAGTATGAGGGGCCTGAGAGAGAGCCTAGAGATGGAACGGGGGAGGCTTCTGGCTGTACTGCTTCCCCGTGGGGACAGAATAGCAGGTAGTCTCTCTGGAAGGTCTTAGCTTCTGTTGACTGACACGCGCAATACAGTAGGGGCGGACCCTGGCCAGGGGGAGCTTGTGGGCAGATGCAACCTCTCCGGCGACGAATAATTGCGCTGCTGCTTTGTATGGTGAAAACCTCCCCCCGCCAAGGGGGATGGGTAGAGAACATTGACCCACACCCGCCAGGGGCCTTTCCTGGGACTAAAGATCCCAACGTGGTCTCAACGTCGTCACCCTCTCAACACACACCTTTCCTGCACACGTAATCCTGCCTTTCTCCGTCAGGGCCCTATCCTACCAGGAAAAAAAGCAAGCCGCTCAAAAAGGCCGATGCCAGGGAAATCGAGGAAACACTGCCAGTTTCCAAATTTTTGCTGTCTACACGTCCCCGCCTCCGGTGCAAGGCTGCCTATGTGGCCGGGCTCCGAAGGCAAGGCCGAAATCCTGGCAGCCTGGGCCCCAGCAGTGCAATGGTTGATGGACGTGGGGACACGGATGACCTGTTCGCCACATACAGGAGGGATCCTTGGGCCCTTCACTGGCTCGCCATTCAGCTCCACGACGTCCACTACTGGCCCTGGCCTTTGCTTTGGCTGGTGCCCCATTAAACGTGTGCTCCGGAGCGATCTTTCTCCACCCATCACTAGCATTCTGCCACCAGGGGATATGTGAGTGTGGGAGTCACCATTTGTCACTGGCAGCAGTGTCACAAGTCACTAGACTTCCAGCTACCCGCTGACCTAGGCTGCCTTCTGCCCCAGGCAAGGTCCCGAATCCTTTATCCCAGATGCTGACACCTGGGCACTGGCGGACATTGATTTTTATCAACACAGAGGTCTGAGTGAGGGTCAGAGGGCCAGGTAGGTGAAGTGAAGGCCAGGTGGGCGGGGCTGAGGCTTCTTTGCCATCACCATAGAGACAGTCCCCCCACCGCAAGAGTGGGCGGAGCTTGGGATGGGCCTGGTGACAAGACTGAGCCAATGGCAGAGATCCGGCCCGCCAGGCAGATGACACAGGGCCCTCCATTGTGACCTATGACCCCTAGTGGCCACAGGATTTGAGCACGCCCCGGGAAAGGCTACGCAGGCACAAGGGAGCCCCTGGTGCGGACTGCTTCAGGGCATTGGCAGAGCACGCCAGGTACCTCTTTCCCACTTTCCTGAGGATATCATAGGCAAGGCATCCCCACTCAGCATCTCTTGCCTCTCTCTGTCTCTCTCTGCTTGTCTTCGTTCTCTGAAATCTCTTCCTTCTCCCCATTGTCACTTCACACCTTGGAGTGCCTGACAGAGGGCCTAGAGACCAAAGAGCAAAGGGGGAAGGCCTCTGGCTCTACTGCTTGCCCATGGGGAGAGAAGTTCTGGGAGTCTATCTGGAAGGTCTAGAGAGCAGTGATTGATTGGGGAGCTACATCACGGGCGGACCTGGCCAGGTGAAGCTTGACATCACCGTGGGACCTGGCCAGGTGAAGCTCGCTGACAAGTGGCAGCCTCTCCGGAGACTACTAATTCCGCTCCTAACATTCTATGCAAATAACCGGCTGAGTGCCATGGGCAGAAAACATTGACACATACCTGCCAGAGGCCTATTCTGGGTCTGGAGAGTCCACCCTGGTCTCCCCTGCAACTCATCATCTCAGCACACACTTTGCCTGCACGCATGGAAACCGCCTCTCTCCACGAATGTCTTCACCTGCTAGGAAACACACGATGTCACTCAGCCAAAGGAGAGCACAGGCCAAGTCAACTGAAGCCCCCATTTTCAAGATTTTGCCCTCTGCTGCTCCACAGCCTCCGGTGGCACACTGCATGTGCGTCACTTCTCGGTAGACGAGGCCGAAATCCGGGCATCCAGGGCCCCAGCCGTCCAGAATCTACGGATGGCGGCATATGGATCACCTCTTTGCCTCGTACAGCAGGGAGGCCTGGGCCCTAGACTGGCTCCGCTAGAGCTCCACGACCTCAGCTATTTTCCCTGACCTTTGGCCTGTGCCCTCGTGAGTGTGTCATCTCTACTTCCACTTCTCTTCCCACCACACTGAATCCGCCACCTGCGGATACCTGAGCGTGGACATCAACATCTATCACTGGCTGCAGTGTCACAGGTCACTAGGTGTCTAGGCTCAGGCTGACCTTGGCTGTCTTCTGCCCAGGCAAGGAACCTAATCCTTCCAAGGAAATCAGGACACGTGCTCACTGGCCGACATCCTTTCTTTCATCCACACAGCGGTCTAGATGAGGGGAAAGAGGCCAGGTAGGCCAGGTGAGGGCTGAGTGTGGGGCCTAAGGCTTCTTTCCCAATCACCATGCTGACAGCCACCGGAAGGCTGGGCGGAACTTCGGACGGGGACGAGTCACAAACACTCAGCCAATAGGAGAGGTCCAGCCTAACCGGCCAGTTCCGCAGAGCCCTCCATTTTACCCATGGACAGACAACGGCCCCTTGCGTCTTTGGCCACAAAATCCAGGGCACCCAGGGAATAACTTCACAGTAGGCAACCCCTGATGTGAACACGTTCGACACACTGGGACAGCAGGCAGGTACCTCTTTTCCACTTACGCTAGGATATCACTAGGCAAGGCGCCCTTCCTCAGCATCTGTGGCCTCTCACGTATGTGTTCACTCAGAGGAATCTCTTCATTCTACCCCTGAGACACATCACAAGTATGAGGGGCCTGAGAGAGAGCCTAGAGATGGAACGGGGGAGGCTTCTGGCTGTACTGCTTCCCCGTGGGGACAGAATAGCAGGTAGTCTCTCTGGAAGGTCTTAGCTTCTGTTGACTGACACGCGCAATACAGTAGGGGCGGACCCTGGCCAGGGGGAGCTTGTGGGCAGATGCAACCTCTCCGGCGACGAATAATTGCGCTGCTGCTTTGTATGGTGAAAACCTCCCCCCGCCAAGGGGGATGGGTAGAGAACATTGACCCACACCCGCCAGGGGCCTTTCCTGGGACTAAAGATCCCAACGTGGTCTCAACGTCGTCACCCTCTCAACACACACCTTTCCTGCACACGTAATCCTGCCTTTCTCCGTCAGGGCCCTATCCTACCAGGAAAAAAAGCAAGCCGCTCAAAAAGGCCGATGCCAGGGAAATCGAGGAAACACTGCCAGTTTCCAAATTTTTGCTGTCTACACGTCCCCGCCTCCGGTGCAAGGCTGCCTATGTGGCCGGGCTCCGAAGGCAAGGCCGAAATCCTGGCAGCCTGGGCCCCAGCAGTGCAATGGTTGATGGACGTGGGGACACGGATGACCTGTTCGCCACATACAGGAGGGATCCTTGGGCCCTTCACTGGCTCGCCATTCAGCTCCACGACGTCCACTACTGGCCCTGGCCTTTGCTTTGGCTGGTGCCCCATTAAACGTGTGCTCCGGAGCGATCTTTCTCCACCCATCACTAGCATTCTGCCACCAGGGGATATGTGAGTGTGGGAGTCACCATTTGTCACTGGCAGCAGTGTCACAAGTCACTAGACTTCCAGCTACCCGCTGACCTAGGCTGCCTTCTGCCCCAGGCAAGGTCCCGAATCCTTTATCCCAGATGCTGACACCTGGGCACTGGCGGACATTGATTTTTATCAACACAGAGGTCTGAGTGAGGGTCAGAGGGCCAGGTAGGTGAAGTCAAGGCCAGGTGGGCGGGGCTGAGGCTTCTTTGCCATCACCATAGAGACAGTCCCCCCACCGCAAGAGTGGGCGGAGCTTGGGATGGGCCTGGTGACAAGACTGAGCCAATGGCAGAGATCCGGCCCGCCAGGCAGATGACACAGGGCCCTCCATTGTGACCTATGACCCCTAGTGGCCACAGGATTTGAGCACGCCCCGGGAAAGGCTACGCAGGCACAAGGGAGCCCCTGGTGCGGACTGCTTCAGGGCATTGGCAGAGCACGCCAGGTACCTCTTTCCCACTTTCCTGAGGATATCATAGGCAAGGCATCCCCACTCAGCATCTCTTGCCTCTCTCTGTCTCTCTCTGCTTGTCTTCGTTCTCTGAAATCTCTTCCTTCTCCCCATTGTCACTTCACACCTTGGAGTGCCTGACAGAGGGCCTAGAGACCAAAGAGCAAAGGGGGAAGGCCTCTGGCTCTACTGCTTGCCCATGGGGAGAGAAGTTCTGGGAGTCTATCTGGAAGGTCTAGAGAGCAGTGATTGATTGGGGAGCTACATCACGGGCGGACCTGGCCAGGTGAAGCTTGACATCACCGTGGGACCTGGCCAGGTGAAGCTCGCTGACAAGTGGCAGCCTCTCCGGAGACTACTAATTCCGCTCCTAACATTCTATGCAAATAACCGGCTGAGTGCCATGGGCAGAAAACATTGACACATACCTGCCAGAGGCCTATTCTGGGTCTGGAGAGTCCACCCTGGTCTCCCCTGCAACTCATCATCTCAGCACACACTTTGCCTGCACGCATGGAAACCGCCTCTCTCCACGAATGTCTTCACCTGCTAGGAAACACACGATGTCACTCAGCCAAAGGAGAGCACAGGCCAAGTCAACTGAAGCCCCCATTTTCAAGATTTTGCCCTCTGCTGCTCCACAGCCTCCGGTGGCACACTGCATGTGCGTCACTTCTCGGTAGACGAGGCCGAAATCCGGGCATCCAGGGCCCCAGCCGTCCAGAATCTACGGATGGCGGCATATGGATCACCTCTTTGCCTCGTACAGCAGGGAGGCCTGGGCCCTAGACTGGCTCCGCTAGAGCTCCACGACCTCAGCTATTTTCCCTGACCTTTGGCCTGTGCCCTCGTGAGTGTGTCATCTCTACTTCCACTTCTCTTCCCACCACACTGAATCCGCCACCTGCGGATACCTGAGCGTGGACATCAACATCTATCACTGGCTGCAGTGTCACAGGTCACTAGGTGTCTAGGCTCAGGCTGACCTTGGCTGTCTTCTGCCCAGGCAAGGAACCTAATCCTTCCAAGGAAATCAGGACACGTGCTCACTGGCCGACATCCTTTCTTTCATCCACACAGCGGTCTAGATGAGGGGAAAGAGGCCAGGTAGGCCAGGTGAGGGCTGAGTGTGGGGCCTAAGGCTTCTTTCCCAATCACCATGGTGACAGCCACCGGAAGGCTGGGCGGAACTTCGGACGGGGACGAGTCACAAACACTCAGCCAATAGGAGAGGTCCAGCCTAACCGGCCAGTTCCGCAGAGCCCTCCATTTTACCCATGGACAGACAACGCCCCCTTGCGTCTTTGGCCACAAAATCCAGGGCACCCAGGGAATAACTTCACAGTAGGCAACCCCTGATGTGAACACGTTCGACACACTGGGACAGCAGGCAGGTACCTCTTTTCCACTTACGCTAGGATATCACTAGGCAAGGCGCCCTTCCTCAGCATCTGTGGCCTCTCACGTATGTGTTCACTCAGAGGAATCTCTTCATTCTACCCCTGAGACACATCACAAGTATGAGGGGCCTGAGAGAGAGCCTAGAGATGGAACGGGGGAGGCTTCTGGCTGTACTGCTTCCCCGTGGGGACAGAATAGCAGGTAGTCTCTCTGGAAGGTCTTAGCTTCTGTTGACTGACACGCGCAATACAGTAGGGGCGGACCCTGGCCAGGGGGAGCTTGTGGGCAGATGCAACCTCTCCGGCGACGAATAATTGCGCTGCTGCTTTGTATGGTGAAAACCTCCCCCCGCCAAGGGGGATGGGTAGAGAACATTGACCCACACCCGCCAGGGGCCTTTCCTGGGACTAAAGATCCCAACGTGGTCTCAACGTCGTCACCCTCTCAACACACACCTTTCCTGCACACGTAATCCTGCCTTTCTCCGTCAGGGCCCTATCCTACCAGGAAAAAAAGCAAGCTGCTCAAAAAGGCCGACGCCAGGGAAATCGAGGAAACACTGCCAGTTTCCAAATTTTTGCTGTCTACACGTCCCCGCCTCCGGTGCAAGGCTGCCTATGTGGCCGGGCTCCGAAGGCAAGGCCGAAATCCTGGCAGCCTGGGCCCCAGCAGTCCAATGGTTGATGGACGTGGGGACACGGATGACCTGTTCGCCACATACAGGAGGGATCCTTGGGCCCTTCACTGGCTCGTCATTCAGCTCCACGACGTCCACTACTGTCCCTGGCCTTTGCTTTGGCTGGTGCCCCATTAAACGTGTGCTCCGGAGCGATGTTTCTCCACCCATCACTAGCATTCTGCCACCAGGGGATATGTGAGTGTGGGAGTCACCATTTGTCACTGGCAGCAGTGTCACAAGTCACTAGACTTCCAGCTACCCGCTGACCTAGGCTGCCTTCTGCCCCAGGCAAGGTCCCGAATCCTTTATCCCAGATGCTGACACCTGGGCACTGGCGGACATTGATTTTTATCAACACAGAGGTCTGAGTGAGGGTCAGAGGGCCAGGTAGGTGAAGTGAAGGCCAGGTGGGCGGGGCTGAGGCTTCTTTGCCATCACCATAGAGACAGTCCCCCCACCGCAAGAGTGGGCGGAGCTTGGGATGGGCCTGGTGACAAGACTGAGCCAATGGCAGAGATCCGGCCCGCCAGGCAGATGACACAGGGCCCTCCATTGTGACCTATGACCCCTAGTGGCCACAGGATTTGAGCACGCCCCGGGAAAGGCTACGCAGGCACAAGGGAGCCCCTGGTGCGGACTGCTTCAGGGCATTGGCAGAGCACGCCAGGTACCTCTTTCCCACTTTCCTGAGGATATCAGTAGGCAAGGCATCCCCACTCAGCATCTCTTGCCTCTCTCTGTCTCTCTCTGCTTGTCTTCGTTCTCTGAAATCTCTTCCTTCTCCTCCTTGTCACTTCACACCTTGGAGTGCCTGACAGAGGGCCTAGAGACCAAAGAGCAAAGGGGGAAGGCCTCTGGCTCTACTGCTTGCCCATGGGGACAGAAGTTCTGGGAGTCTATCTGGAAGGTCTAGAGAGTAGTGATTGATTGGGGAGCTACATCACGGGCGGACCTGGCCAGGTGAAGCTTGACATCACCGTGGGACCTGGCCAGGTGAAGCTCGCTGACAAGTGGCAGCCTCTCCGGAGACTACTAATTCCGCTCCTAACATTCTATGCAAATAACCGGCTGAGTGCCATGGGCAGAAAACATTGACACATACCTGCCAGAGGCCTATTCTGGGTCTGGAGAGTCCACCCTGGTCTCCCCTGCAACTCATCATCTCAGCACACACTTTGCCTGCACGCATGGAAACCGCCTCTCTCCATGAATGTCTTCACCTGCTAGGAAACACACGATGTCACTCAGCCAAAGGAGAGCACAGGCCAAGTCAACTGAAGCCCCCATTTTCAAGATTTTGCCCTCTGCTGCTCCACAGCCTCCGGTGGCACACTGCATGTGCGTCACTTCTCGGTAGACGAGGCCGAAATCCGGGCATCCAGGGCCCCAGCCGTCCAGAATCTACGGATGGCGGCATATGGATCACCTCTTTGCCTCGTACAGCAGGGAGGCCTGGGCCCTAGACTGGCTCCGCTAGAGCTCCACGACCTCAGCTATTTTCCCTGACCTTTGGCCTGTGCCCTCGTGAGTGTGTCATCTCTACTTCCACTTCTCTTCCCACCACACTGAATCCGCCACCTGCGGATACCTGAGCGTGGACATCAACATCTATCACTGGCTGCAGTGTCACAGGTCACTAGGTGTCTAGGCTCAGGCTGACCTTGGCTGTCTTCTGCCCAGGCAAGGAACCTAATCCTTCCAAGGAAATCAGGACACGTGCTCACTGGCCGACATCCTTTCTTTCATCCACACAGTGGTCTAGATGAGGGTAATGAGGCCAGGTAGGCCAGGTGAGGGCTGAGTGTGGGGCCTAAGGCTTCTTTCCCAATCACCATGGTGACAGCCACCGGAAGGCTGGGCGGAACTTCGGACGGGGACGAGTCACAAACACTCAGCCAATAGGAGAGGTCCAGCCTAACCGGCCAGTTCCGCAGAGCCCTCCATTTTACCCATGGACAGACAACGGCCCCTTGCGTCTTTGGCCACAAAATCCAGGGCACCCAGGGAATAACTTCACAGTAGGCAACCCCTGATGTGAACACGTTCGACACACTGGGACAGCAGGCAGGTACCTCTTTTCCACTTACGCTAGGATATCACTAGGCAAGGCGCCCTTCCTCAGCATCTGTGGCCTCTCACGTATGTGTTCACTCAGAGGAATCTCTTCATTCTACCCCTGAGACACATCACAAGTATGAGGGGCCTGAGAGAGAGCCTAGAGATGGAACGGGGGAGGCTTCTGGCTGTACTGCTTCCCCGTGGGGACAGAATAGCAGGTAGTCTCTCTGGAAGGTCTTAGCTTCTGTTGACTGACACGCGCAATACAGTAGGGGCGGACCCTGGCCAGGGGGAGCTTGTGGACAGATGCAACCTCTCCGGCGACGAATAATTGCGCTGCTGCTTTGTATGGTGAAAACCTCCCCCCGCCAAGGGGGATGGGTAGAGAACATTGACCCATACTCCCCAGGGGCCTTTCCTGGGACTAAAGATCCCAACGTGGTCTCAACGTAGTAACCCTCTCAACACGCACCTTTCTTGCACACGTAATCCTGCCTTTCTCCGTCAGGGCCCTATCCTACCAGGAAAAAAAGGAAGCCGCTCAAAAAGGCCGATGCCAGGGAAATCGAGGAAACACTGCCAGTTTCCAAATTTTTGCTGTCTACACGTCCCCGCCTCCGGTGCAAGGCTGCCTATGTGGCCGGGCTCCGAAGGCAAGGCCGAAATCCTGGCAGCCTGGGCCCCAGCAGTCCAATGGTTGATGGACCTGGGGACACGGATGACCTGTTCGCCACATACAGGAGGGATCCTTGGGCCCTTCACTGGCTCGCCATTCAGCTCCACGACGTCCACTACTGGCCCTGGCCTTTGCTTTGGCTGGTGCCCCATTAAACGTGTGCTCCGGAGCGATGTTTCTCCACCCACCACTAGCGTTCTGCCACCAGGGGATATGTGAGTGTGGGAGTCACCATTTGTCACTGGCAGCAGTGTCACAAGTCACTAGACTTCCAGCTACCCGCTGACCTAGGCTGCCTTCTGCCCCAGGCAAGGTCCCGAATCCTTTATCCCAGATGCTGACACCTGGGCACTGGCGGACATTGATTTTTATCAACACAGAGGTCTGAGTGAGGGTCAGAGGGCCAGGTAGGTGAAGTGAAGGCCAGGTGGGCGGGGCTGAGGCTTCTTTGCCATCACCATAGAGACAGTCCCCCCACCGCAAGAGTGGGCGGAGCTTGGGATGGGCCTGGTGACAAGACTGAGCCAATGGCAGAGATCCGGCCCGCCAGGCAGATGACACAGGGCCCTCCATTGTGACCTATGACCCCTAGTGGCCACAGGATTTGAGCACGCCCCGGGAAAGGCTACGCAGGCACAAGGGAGCCCCTGGTGCGGACTGCTTCAGGGCATTGGCAGAGCACGCCAGGTACCTCTTTCCCACTTTCCTGAGGATATCAGTAGGCAAGGCATCCCCACTCAGCATCTCTTGCCTCTCTCTCTCTCTCTCTGCTTGTCTTCGTTCTCTGAAATCTCTTTCTTCTCCCCCTTGTCACTTCACACCTTGGAGTGCCTGACAGAGGGCCTAGAGACCAAAGAGCAAAGGGGGAAGGCCTCTGGCTCTACTGCTTGCCCATGGGGAGAGAAGTTCTGGGAGTCTATCTGGAAGGTCTAGAGAGTAGTGATTGATTGGGGAGCTACATCACGGGCGGACCTGGCCAGGTGAAGCTTGACATCACCGTGGGACCTGGCCAGGTGAAGCTCGCTGACAAGTGGCAGCCTCTCCGGAGACTACTAATTCCGCTCCTAACATTCTATGCAAATAACCGGCTGAGTGCCATGGGCAGAAAACATTGACACATACCTGCCAGAGGCCTATTCTGGGTCTGGAGAGTCCACCCTGGTCTCCCCTGCAACTCATCATCTCAGCACACACTTTGCCTGCACGCATGGAAACCGCCTCTCTCCACGAATGTCTTCACCTGCTAGGAAACACACGATGTCACTCAGCCAAAGGAGAGCACAGGCCAAGTCAACTGAAGCCCCCATTTTCAAGATTTTGCCCTCTGCTGCTCCACAGCCTCCGGTGGCACACTGCATGTGCGTCACTTCTCGGTAGACGAGGCCGAAATCCGGGCATCCAGGGCCCCAGCCGTCCAGAATCTACGGATGGCGGCATATGGATCACCTCTTTGCCTCGTACAGCAGGGAGGCCTGGGCCCTAGACTGGCTCTGCTAGAGCTCCACGACCTCAGCTATTTTCGCTGACCTTTGGCCTGTGCCCTCGTGATTGTGTCATCTCTACTTCCACTTCTCTTCCCACCACACTGAATCCGCCACCTGCGGATACCTGAGCGTGGACATCAACATCTATCACTGGCTGCAGTGTCACAGGTCACTAGGTGTTTAGGCTCAGGCTGACCTTGGCTGTCTTCTGCCCAGGCAAGGAACCTAATCCTTCCAAGGAAATCAGGACACGTGCTCACTGGCCGACATCCTTACTTTCATCCACGCAGCGGTCTAGATGAGGGGAAAGAGGCCAGGTAGGCCAGGTGAGGGCTGAGTGTGGGGCCTAAGGCTTCTTTCCCAATCACCATGGTGACAGCCACCGGAAGGCTGGGCGGAACTTCGGACGGGGACGAGTCACAAACACTCAGCCAATAGGAGAGGTCCAGCCTAACCGGCCAGTTCCGCAGAGCCCTCCATTTTACCCATGGACAGACAACGGCCCCTTGCGTCTTTGGCCACAAAATCCAGGGCACCCAGGGAATAACTTCACAGTAGGCAACCCCTGATGTGAACACGTTCGACACACTGGGACAGCAGGCAGGTACCTCTTTTCCACTTACGCTAGGATATCACTAGGCAAGGCGCCCTTCCTCAGCATCTGTGGCCTCTCACGTATGTGTTCACTCAGAGGAATCTCTTCATTCTACCCCTGAGACACATCACAAGTATGAGGGGCCTGAGAGAGAGCCTAGAGATGGAACGGGGGAGGCTTCTGGCTGTACTGCTTCCCCGTGGGGACAGAATAGCAGGTAGTCTCTCTGGAAGGTCTTAGCTTCTGTTGACTGACACGCGCAATACAGTAGGGGCGGACCCAGGCCAGGGGGAGCTTGTGGGCAGATGCAACCTCTCCGGCGACGAATAATTGCGCTGCTGCTTTGTATGGTGAAAACCTCCCCCCGCCAAGGGGGATGGGTAGAGAACATTGACCCATACTCGCCAGGGGCCTTTCCTGGGACTAAAGATCCCAACGTGGTCTCAACGTAGTCACCCTCTCAACACGCACCTTTCCTGCACACGTAATCCTGCCTTTCTCCGTCAGGGCCCTATCCTACCAGGAAAAAAAGGAAGCCGCTCAAAGAGGCCGATGCCAGGGAAATCGAGGAAACACTGCCAGTTTCCAAATTTTTGCTGTCTACACGTCCCCGCCTCCGGTGCAAGGCTGCCTATGTGGCCGGGCTCCGAAGGCAAGGCCGAAATCCTGGCAGCCTGGGCCCCAGCAGTGCAATGGTTGATGGACGTGGGGACACGGATGACCTGTTCGCCACACATAGGAGGGATCCTTGGGCCCTTCACTGGCTCGCCATTCAGCTCCACGACGTCCACTACTGGCCCTGGCCTTTGCTTTGGCTGGTGCCCCATTAAACGTGTGCTCCGGAGCGATGTTTCTCCACCCATCACTAGCATTCTGCCACCAGGGGATATGTGAGTGTGGGAGTCACCATTTGTCACTGGCAGCAGCGTCACAAGTCACTAGACTTCCAGCTACCCGCTGACCTAGGCTGCCTTCTGCCCCAGGCAAGGTCCCGAATCCTTTATCCCAGATGCTGACACCTGGGCACTGGCGGACATTGATTTTTATCAACACAGAGGTCTGAGTGAGGGTCAGAGGGCCAGGTAGGTGAAGTCAAGGCCAGGTGGGCGGGGCTGAGGCTTCTTTGCCATCACCATAGAGACAGTCCCCCCACCGCAAGAGTGGGCGGAGCTTGGGATGGGCCTGGTGACAAGACTGAGCCAATGGCAGAGATCCGGCCCGCCAGGCAGATGACACAGGGCCCTCCATTGTGACCTATGACCCCTAGTGGCCACAGGATTTGAGCACGCCCCGGGAAAGGCTACGCAGGCACAAGGGAGCCCCTGGTGCGGACTGCTTCAGGGCATTGGCAGAGCACGCCAGGTACCTCTTTCCCACTTTCCTGAGGATATCAGTAGGCAAGGCATCCCCACTCAGCATCTCTTGCCTCTCTCTCTCTCTCTCTGCTTGTCTTCGTTCTCTGAAATCTCTTCCTTCTCCCCCTTGTCACTTCACACCTTGGAGTGCCTGACAGAGGGCCTAGAGACCAAAGAGCAAAGGGGGAAGGCCTCTGGCTCTACTGCTTGCCCATGGGGAGAGAAGTTCTGGGAGTCTATCTGGAAGGTCTAGAGAGTAGTGATTGATTGGGGAGCTACATCACGGGCGGACCTGGCCAGGTGAAGCTTGACATCACCGTGGGACCTGGCCAGGTGAAGCTCGCTGACAAGTGGCAGCCTCTCCGGAGACTACTAATTCCGCTCCTAACATTCTATGCAAATAACCGGCTGAGTGCCATGGGCAGAAAACATTGACACATACCTGCCAGAGGCCTATTCTGGGTCTGGAGAGTCCACCCTGGTCTCCCCTGCAACTCATCATCTCAGCACACACTTTGCCTGCACGCATGGAAACCGCCTCTCTCCACGAATGTCTTCACCTGCTAGGAAACACACGATGTCACTCAGCCAAAGGAGAGCACAGGCCAAGTCAACTGAAGCCCCCATTTTCAAGATTTTGCCCTCTGCTGCTCCACAGCCTCCGGTGGCACACTGCATGTGCGTCACTTCTCGGTAGACGAGGCCGAAATCCGGGCATCCAGGGCCCCAGCCGTCCAGAATCTACGGATGGCGGCATATGGATCACCTCTTTGCCTCGTACAGCAGGGAGGCCTGGGCCCTAGACTGGCTCTGCTAGAGCTCCACGACCTCAGCTATTTTCGCTGACCTTTGGCCTGTGCCCTCGTGATTGTGTCATCTCTACTTCCACTTCTCTTCCCACCACACTGAATCCGCCACCTGCGGATACCTGAGCGTGGACATCAACATCTATCACTGGCTGCAGTGTCACAGGTCACTAGGTGTTTAGGCTCAGGCTGACCTTGGCTGTCTTCTGCCCAGGCAAGGAACCTAATCCTTCCAAGGAAATCAGGACACGTGCTCACTGGCCGACATCCTTACTTTCATCCACGCAGCGGTCTAGATGAGGGGAAAGAGGCCAGGTAGGCCAGGTGAGGGCTGAGTGTGGGGCCTAAGGCTTCTTTCCCAATCACCATGGTGACAGCCACCGGAAGGCTGGGCGGAACTTCGGACGGGGACGAGTCACAAACACTCAGCCAATAGGAGAGGTCCAGCCTAACCGGCCAGTTCCGCAGAGCCCTCCATTTTACCCATGGACAGACAACGGCCCCTTGCGTCTTTGGCCACAAAATCCAGGGCACCCAGGGAATAACTTCACAGTAGGCAACCCCTGATGTGAACACGTTCGACACACTGGGACAGCAGGCAGGTACCTCTTTTCCACTTACGCTAGGACATCACTAGGCAAGGCGCCCTTCCTCAGCATCTGTGGCCTCTCACGTATGTGTTCACTCAGAGGAATCTCTTCATTCTACCCCTGAGACACATCACAAGTATGAGGGGCCTGAGAGAGAGCCTAGAGATGGAACGGGGGAGGCTTCTGGCTGTACTGCTTCCCCGTGGGGACAGAATAGCAGGTAGTCTCTCTGGAAGGTCTTAGCTTCTGTTGACTGACACGCGCAATACAGTAGGGGCGGACCCAGGCCAGGGGGAGCTTGTGGGCAGATGCAACCTCTCCGGCGACGAATAATTGCGCTGCTGCTTTGTATGGTGAAAACCTCCCCCCGCCAAGGGGGATGGGTAGAGAACATTGACCCATACTCGCCAGGGGCCTTTCCTGGGACTAAAGATCCCAACGTGGTCTCAACGTAGTCACCCTCTCAACACGCACCTTTCCTGCACACGTAATCCTGCCTTTCTCCGTCAGGGCCCTATCCTACCAGGAAAAAAAGGAAGCCGCTCAAAGAGGCCGATGCCAGGGAAATCGAGGAAACACTGCCAGTTTCCAAATTTTTGCTGTCTACACGTCCCCGCCTCCGGTGCAAGGCTGCCTATGTGGTCGGGCTCCGAAGGCAAGGCCGAAATCCTGGCAGCCTGGGCCCCAGCAGTGCAATGGTTGATGGACGTGGGGACACGGATGACCTGTTCGCCACACACAGGAGGGATCCTTGGGCCCTTCACTGGCTCGCCATTCAGCTCCACGACGTCCACTACTGGCCCTGGCCTTTGCTTTGGCTGGTGCCCCATTAAACGTGTGCTCCGGAGCGATGTTTCTCCACCCATCACTAGCATTCTGCCACCAGGGGATATGTGAGTGTGGGAGTCACCATTTGTCACTGGCAGCAGCGTCACAAGTCACTAGACTTCCAGCTACCCGCTGACCTAGGCTGCCTTCTGCCCCAGGCAAGGTCCCGAATCCTTTATCCCAGATGCTGACACCTGGGCACTGGCGGACATTGATTTTTATCAACACAGAGGTCTGAGTGAGGGTCAGAGGGCCAGGTAGGTGAAGTGAAGGCCAGGTGGGCGGGGCTGAGGCTTCTTTGCCATCACCATAGAGACAGTCCCCCCACCGCAAGAGTGGGCGGAGCTTGGGATGGGCCTGGTGACAAGACTGAGCCAATGGCAGAGATCCGGCCCGCCAGGCAGATGACACAGGGCCCTCCATTGTGACCTATGACCCCTAGTGGCCACAGGATTTGAGCACGCCCCGGGAAAGGCTACGCAGGCACAAGGGAGCCCCTGGTGCGGACTGCTTCAGGGCATTGGCAGAGCACGCCAGGTACCTCTTTCCCACTTTCCTGAGGATATCAGTAGGCAAGGCATCCCCACTCAGCATCTCTTGCCTCTCTCTCTCTCTCTCTGCTTGTCTTCGTTCTCTGAAATCTCTTCCTTCTCCCCCTTGTCACTTCACACCTTGGAGTGCCTGACAGAGGGCCTAGAGACCAAAGAGCAAAGGGGGAAGGCCTCTGGCTCTACTGCTTGCCCATGGGGAGAGAAGTTCTGGGAGTCTATCTGGAAGGTCTAGAGAGTAGTGATTGATTGGGGAGCTACATCACGGGCGGACCTGGCCAGGTGAAGCTTGACATCACCGTGGGACCTGGCCAGGTGAAGCTCGCTGACAAGTGGCAGCCTCTCCGGAGACTACTAATTCCGCTCCTAACATTCTATGCAAATAACCGGCTGAGTGCCATGGGCAGAAAACATTGACACATACCTGCCAGAGGCCTATTCTGGGTCTGGAGAGTCCACCCTGGTCTCCCCTGCAACTCATCATCTCAGCACACACTTTGCCTGCACGCATGGAAACCGCCTCTCTCCACGAATGTCTTCACCTGCTAGGAAACACACGATGTCACTCAGCCAAAGGAGAGCACAGGCCAAGTCAACTGAAGCCCCCATTTTCAAGATTTTGCCCTCTGCTGCTCCACAGCCTCCGGTGGCACACTGCATGTGCGTCACTTCTCGGTAGACGAGGCCGAAATCCGGGCATCCAGGGCCCCAGCCGTCCAGAATCTACGGATGGCGGCATATGGATCACCTCTTTGCCTCGTACAGCAGGGAGGCCTGGGCCCTAGACTGGCTCCGCTAGAGCTCCACGACCTCAGCTATTTTCGCTGACCTTTGGCCTGTGCCCTCGTGATTGTGTCATCTCTACTTCCACTTCTCTTCCCACCACACTGAATCCGCCACCTGCGGATACCTGAGCGTGGACATCAACATCTATCACTGGCTGCAGTGTCACAGGTCACTAGGTGTCTAGGCTCAGGCTGACCTTGGCTGTCTTCTGCCCAGGCAAGGAACCTAATCCTTCCAAGGAAATCAGGACACGTGCTCACTGGCCGACATCCTTACTTTCATCCACGCAGCGGTCTAGATGAGGGGAAAGAGGCCAGGTAGGCCAGGTGAGGGCTGAGTGTGGGGCCTAAGGCTTCTTTCCCAATCACCATGGTGACAGCCACCGGAAGGCTGGGCGGAACTTCGGACGGGGACGAGTCACAAACACTCAGCCAATAGGAGAGGTCCAGCCTAACCGGCCAGTTCCGCAGAGCCCTCCATTTTACCCATGGACAGACAACGGCCCCTTGCGTCTTTGGCCACAAAATCCAGGGCACCCAGGGAATAACTTCACAGTAGGCAACCCCTGATGTGAACACGTTCGACACACTGGGACAGCAGGCAGGTACCTCTTTTCCACTTACGCTAGGATATCACTAGGCAAGGCGCCCTTCCTCAGCATCTGTGGCCTCTCACGTATGTGTTCACTCAGAGGAATCTCTTCATTCTACCCCTGAGACACATCACAAGTATGAGGGGCCTGAGAGAGAGCCTAGAGATGGAACGGGGGAGGCTTCTGGCTGTACTGCTTCCCCGTGGGGACAGAATAGCAGGTAGTCTCTCTGGAAGGTCTTAGCTTCTGTTGACTGACACGCGCAATACAGTAGGGGCGGACCCAGGCCAGGGGGAGCTTGTGGGCAGATGCAACCTCTCCGGCGACGAATAATTGCGCTGCTGCTTTGTATGGTGAAAACCTCCCCCCGCCAAGGGGGATGGGTAGAGAACATTGACCCACACCCGCCAGGGGCCTTTCCTGGGACTAAAGATCCCAACGTGGTCTCAACGTCGTCACCCTCTCAACACACACCTTTCCTGCACACGTAATCCTGCCTTTCTCCGTCAGGGCCCTATCCTACCAGGAAAAAAAGGAAGCCGCTCAAAGAGGCCGATGCCAGGGAAATCGAGGAAACACTGCCAGTTTCCAAATTTTTGCTGTCTACACGTCCCCGCCTCCGGTGCAAGGCTGCCTATGTGGCCGGGCTCCGAAGGCAAGGCCGAAATCCTGGCAGCCTGGGCCCCAGCAGTGCAATGGTTGATGGTCGTGGGGACACGGATCACCTGTTCGACACATACCGGAGGGATCCTTGGGCTTTTCACTGGCTCGCCATTCAGCTCCACGACGTCCACTACTGGCCCTGGCCTTTGCTTTGGCTGGTGCCCCATTAAACGTGTGCTCCGGAGCGATCTTTCTCCACCCATCACTAGCATTCTGCCACCAGGGGATATGTGAGTGTGGGAGTCACCATTTGTCACTGGCAGCAGTGTCACAAGTCACTAGACTTCCAGCTACCCGCTGACCTAGGCTGCCTTCTGCCCCAGGCAAGGTCCCGAATCCTTTATCCCAGATGCTGACACCTGGGCACTGGCGGACATTGATTTTTATCAACACAGAGGTCTGAGTGAGGGTCAGAGGGCCAGGTAGGTGAAGTGAAGGCCAGGTGGGCGGGGCTGAGGCTTCTTTGCCATCACCATAGAGACAGTCCCCCCACCGCAAGAGTGGGCGGAGCTTGGGATGGGCCTGGTGACAAGACTGAGCCAATGGCAGAGATCCGGCCCGCCAGGCAGATGACACAGGGCCCTCCATTGTGACCTATGACCCCTAGTGGCCACAGGATTTGAGCACGCCCCGGGAAAGGCTACGCAGGCACAAGGGAGCCCCTGGTGCGGACTGCTTCAGGGCATTGGCAGAGCACGCCAGGTACCTCTTTCCCACTTTCCTGAGGATATCAGTAGGCAAGGCATCCCCACTCAGCATCTCTTGCCTCTCTCTCTCTCTCTCTGCTTGTCTTCGTTCTCTGAAATCTCTTCCTTCTCCCCCTTGTCACTTCACACCTTGGAGTGCCTGACAGAGGGCCTAGAGACCAAAGAGCAAAGGGGGAAGGCCTCTGGCTCTACTGCTTGCCCATGGGGAGAGAAGTTCTGGGAGTCTATCTGGAAGGTCTAGAGAGTAGTGATTGATTGGGGAGCTACATCACGGGCGGACCTGGCCAGGTGAAGCTTGACATCACCGTGGGACCTGGCCAGGTGAAGCTCGCTGACAAGTGGCAGCCTCTCCGGAGACTACTAATTCCGCTCCTAACATTCTATGCAAATAACCGGCTGAGTGCCATGGGCAGAAAACATTGACACATACCTGCCAGAGGCCTATTCTGGGTCTGGAGAGTCCACCCTGGTCTCCCCTGCAACTCATCATCTCAGCACACACTTTGCCTGCACGCATGGAAACCGCCTCTCTCCACGAATGTCTTCACCTGCTAGGAAACACACGATGTCACTCAGCCAAAGGAGAGCACAGGCCAAGTCAACTGAAGCCCCCATTTTCAAGATTTTGCCCTCTGCTGCTCCACAGCCTCCGGTGGCACACTGCATGTGCGTCACTTCTCGGTAGACGAGGCCGAAATCCGGGCATCCAGGGCCCCAGCCGTCCAGAATCTACGGATGGCGGCATATGGATCACCTCTTTGCCTCGTACAGCAGGGAGGCCTGGGCCCTAGACTGGCTCCGCTAGAGCTCCACGACCTCAGCTATTTTCCCTGACCTTTGGCCTGTGCCCTCCTGAGTGTGTCATCTCTACTTCCACTTCTCTTCCCACCACACTGAATCCGCCACCTGCGGATACCTGAGCGTGGACATCAACATCTATCACTGGCTGCAGTGTCACAGGTCACTAGGTGTCTAGGCTCAGGCTGACCTTGGCTGTCTTCTGCCCAGGCAAGGAACCTAATCCTTCCAAGGAAATGAGGACACGTGCTCACTGGCCGACATCCTTACTTTCATCCACGCAGCGGTCTAGATGAGGGGAAAGAGGCCAGGTAGGCCAGGTGAGGGCTGAGTGTGGGGCCTAAGGCTTCTTTCCCAATCACCATGGTGACAGCCACCGGAAGGCTGGGCGGAACTTCGGACGGGGACGAGTCACAAACACTCAGCCAATAGGAGAGGTCCAGCCTAACCGGCCAGTTCCGCAGAGCCCTCCATTTTACCCATGGACAGACAACGGCCCCTTGCGTCTTTGGCCACAAAATCCAGGGCACCCAGGGAATAACTTCACAGTAGGCAACCCCTGATGTGAACACGTTCGACACACTGGGACAGCAGGCAGGTACCTCTTTTCCACTTACGCTAGGATATCACAAGCAAGGCGCCCTTCCTCAGCATCTGTGGCCTCTCAGGTATGTGTTCACTCAGAGGAATCTCTTCATTCTACCCCTGAGACACATCACAAGTATGAGGGGCCTGAGAGAGAGCCTAGAGATGGAACGGGGGAGGCTTCTGGCTGTACTGCTTCCCCGTGGGGACAGAATAGCAGGTAGTCTCTCTGGAAGGTCTTAGCTTCTGTTGACTGACACGCGCAATACAGTAGGGGCGGACCCTGGCCAGGGGGAGCTTGTGGGCAGATGCAACCTCTCCGGCGACGAATAATTGCGCTGCTGCTTTGTATGGTGAAAACCTCCCCCCGCCAAGGCGGATGGGTAGAGAACATTGACCCATACCCGCCAGGGGCCTTTCCTGGGACTAAAGATCCCAACGTGGTCTCAACGTAGTCACCCTCTCAACACGCACCTTTCCTGCACACGTAATCCTGCCTTTCTCCGTCAGGGCCCTATCCTACCAGGAAAAAAAGCAAGCCGCTCAAAAAGGCCGATGCCAGGGAAATCGAGGAAACACTGCCAGTTTCCAAATTTTTGCTGTCTACACGTCCCCGCCTCCGGTGCAAGGCTGCCTATGTGGCCGGGCTCCGAAGGCAAGGCCGAAATCCTGGCAGCCTGGGCCCCAGCAGTCCAATGGTTGATGGACGTGGGGACACGGATGACCTGTTCACCACACACAGGAGGGATCCTTGGGCCCTTCACTGGCTCGCCATTCAGCTCCACGACGTCCACTACTGGCCCTGGCCTTTGCTTTGGCTGGTGCCCCATTAAACGTGTGCTCCGGAGCGATCTTTCTCCACCCATCACTAGCATTCTGCCACCAGGGGATATGTGAGTGTGGGAGTCACCATTTGTCACTGGCAGCAGTGTCACAAGTCACTAGACTTCCAGCTACCCGCTGACCTAGGCTGCCTTCTGCCCCAGGCAAGGTCCCGAATCCTTTATCCCAGATGCTGACACCTGGGCACTGGCGGACATTGATTTTTATCAACACAGAGGTCTGAGTGAGGGTCAGAGGGCCAGGTAGGTGAAGTGAAGGCCAGGTGGGCGGGGCTGAGGCTTCTTTGCCATCACCATAGAGACAGTCCCCCCACCGCAAGAGTGGGCGGAGCTTGGGATGGGCCTGGTGACAAGACTGAGCCAATGGCAGAGATCCGGCCCGCCAGGCAGATGACACAGGGCCCTCCATTGTGACCTATGACCCCTAGTGGCCACAGGATTTGAGCACGCCCCGGGAAAGGCTACGCAGGCACAAGGGAGCCCCTGGTGCGGACTGCTTCAGGGCATTGGCAGAGCACGCCAGGTACCTCTTTCCCACTTTCCTGAGGATATCAGTAGGCAAGGCATCCCCACTCAGCATCTCTTGCCTCTCTCTGTCTCTCTCTGCTTGTCTTCGTTCTCTGAAATCTCTTCCTTCTCCCCCTTGTCACTTCACACCTTGGAGTGCCTGACAGAGGGCCTAGAGACCAAAGAGCAAAGGGGAAAGGCCTCTGGCTCTACTGCTTGCCCATGGGGAGAGAAGTTCTGGGAGTCTATCTGGAAGGTCTAGAGAGTAGTGATTGATTGGGGAGCTACATCACGGGCAGACCTGGCCAGGTGAAGCTTGACATCACCGTGGGACCTGGCCAGGTGAAGCTCCCTGACAAGTGGCAGCCTCTCCGGAGACTACTAATTCCGCTCCTAACATTCTATGCAAATAACCGGCTGAGTGCCATGGGCAGAAAACATTGACACATACCTGCCAGAGGCCTATTCTGGGTCTGGAGAGTCCACTCTGGTCTCCCCTGCAACTCATCATCTCAGCACACACTTTGCCTGCACGCATGGAAACCGCCTCTCTCCACGAATGTCTTCACCTGCTAGGAAACACACGATGTCACTCAGCCAAAGGAGAGCACAGGCCAAGTCAACTGAAGCCCCCATTTTCAAGATTTTGCCCTCTGCTGCTCCACAGCCTCCGGTGGCACACTGCATGTGCGTCACTTCTCGGTAGACGAGGCCGAAATCCGGGCATCCAGGGCCCCAGCCGTCCAGAATCTACGGATGGCGGCATATGGATCACCTCTTTGCCTCGTACAGCAGGGAGGCCTGGGCCCTAGACTGGCTCCGCTAGAGCTCCACGACCTCAGCTATTTTCGCTGACCTTTGGCCTGTGCCCTCGTGATTGTGTCATCTCTACTTCCACTTCTCTTCCCACCACACTGAATCCGCCACCTGCGGATACCTGAGCGTGGACATCAACATCTATCACTGGCTGCAGTGTCACAGGTCACTAGGTGTCTAGGCTCAGGCTGACCTTGGCTGTCTTCTGCCCAGGCAAGGAACCTAATCCTTCCAAGGAAATCAGGACACGTGCTCACTGGCCGACATCCTTTCTTTCATCCACACAGCGGTCTAGATGAGGGGAAAGAGGCCAGGTAGGCCAGGTGAGGGCTGAGTGTGGGGCCTAAGGCTTCTTTCCCAATCACCATGGTGACAGCCACCGGAAGGCTGGGCGGAACTTCGGACGGGGACGAGTCACAAACACTCAGCCAATAGGAGAGGTCCAGCCTAACCGGCCAGTTCCGCAGAGCCCTCCATTTTACCCATGGACAGACAACGGCCCCTTGCGTCTTTGGCCACAAAATCCAGGGCACCCAGGGAATAACTTCACAGTAGGCAACCCCTGATGTGAACACGTTCGACACACTGGGACAGCAGGCAGGTACCTCTTTTCCACTTACGCTAGGATATCACTAGGCAAGGCGCCCTTCCTCAGCATCTGTGGCCTCTCACGTATGTGTTCACTCAGAGGAATCTCTTCATTCTACCCCTGAGACACATCACAAGTATGAGGGGCCTGAGAGAGAGCCTAGAGATGGAACGGGGGAGGCTTCTGGCTGTACTGCTTCCCCGTGGGGACAGAATAGCAGGTAGTCTCTCTGGAAGGTCTTAGCTTCTGTTGACTGACACGCGCAATACAGTAGGGGCGGACCCTGGCCAGGGGGAGCTTGTGGGCAGATGCAACCTCTCCGGCGACGAATAATTGCGCTGCTGCTTTGTATGGTGAAAACCTCCCCCCGCCAAGGGGGATGGGTAGAGAACATTGACCCACACCCGCCAGGGGCCTTTCCTGGGACTAAAGATCCCAACGTGGTCTCAACGTCGTCACCCTCTCAACACACACCTTTCCTGCACACGTAATCCTGCCTTTCTCCGTCAGGGCCCTATGCTACCAGGAAAAAAAGCAAGCCGCTCAAAGAGGCCGATGCCAGGGAAATCGAGGAAACACTGCCAGTTTCCAAATTTTTGCTGTCTACACGTCCCCGCCTCCGGTGCAAGGCTGCCTATGTGGCCGGGCTCCGAAGGCAAGGCCGAAATCCTGGCAGCCTGGGCCCCAGCAGTGCAATGGTTGATGGACGTGGGGACACGGATGACCTGTTCGCCACATACAGGAGGGATCCTTGGGCCCTTCACTGGCTCGCCATTCAGCTCCACGACGTCCACTACTGGCCCTGGCCTTTGCTTTGGCTGGTGCCCCATTAAACGTGTGCTCCGGAGCGATCTTTCTCCACCCATCACTAGCATTCTGCCACCAGGGGATATGTGAGTGTGGGAGTCACCATTTGTCACTGGCAGCAGTGTCACAAGTCACTAGACTTCCAGCTACCCGCTGACCTAGGCTGCCTTCTGCCCCAGGCAAGGTCCCGAATCCTTTATCCCAGATGCTGACACCTGGGCACTGGCGGACATTGATTTTTATCAACACAGAGGTCTGAGTGAGGGTCAGAGGGCCAGGTAGGTGAAGTCAAGGCCAGGTGGGCGGGGCTGAGGCTTCTTTGCCATCACCATAGAGACAGTCCCCCCACCGCAAGAGTGGGCGGAGCTTGGGATGGGCCTGGTGACAAGACTGAGCCAATGGCAGAGATCCGGCCCGCCAGGCAGATGACACAGGGCCCTCCATTGTGACCTATGACCCCTAGTGGCCACAGGATTTGAGCACGCCCCGGGAAAGGCTACGCAGGCACAAGGGAGCCCCTGGTGCGGACTGCTTCAGGGCATTGGCAGAGCACGCCAGGTACCTCTTTCCCACTTTCCTGAGGATATCAGTAGGCAAGGCATCCCCACTCAGCATCTCTTGCCTCTCTCTCTGCTTGTCTTCGTTCTCTGAAATCTCTTCCTTCTCCCCCTTGTCACTTCACACCTTGGAGTGCCTGACAGAGGGCCTAGAGACCAAAGAGCAAAGGGGGAAGGCCTCTGGCTCTACTGCTTGCCCATGGGGAGAGAAGTTCTGGGAGTCTATCTGGAAGGTCTAGAGAGTAGTGATTGATTGGGGAGCTACATCACGGGCGGACCTGGCCAGGTGAAGCTTGACATCACCGTGGGACCTGGCCAGGTGAAGCTCGCTGACAAGTGGCAGCCTCTCCGGAGACTACTAATTCCGCTCCTAACATTCTATGCAAATAACCGGCTGAGTGCCATGGGCAGAAAACATTGACACATACCTGCCAGAGGCCTATTCTGGGTCTGGAGAGTCCACCCTGGTCTCCCCTGCAACTCATCATCTCAGCACACACTTTGCCTGCACGCATGGAAACCGCCTCTCTCCACGAATGTCTTCACCTGCTAGGAAACACACGATGTCACTCAGCCAAAGGAGAGCACAGGCCAAGTCAACTGAAGCCCCCATTTTCAAGATTTTGCCCTCTGCTGCTCCACAGCCTCCGGTGGCACACTGCATGTGCGTCACTTCTCGGTAGACGAGGCCGAAATCCGGGCATCCAGGGCCCCAGCCGTCCAGAATCTACGGATGGCGGCATATGGATCACCTCTTTGCCTCGTACAGCAGGGAGGCCTGGGCCCTAGACTGGCTCCGCTAGAGCTCCACGACCTCAGCTATTTTCCCTGACCTTTGGCCTGTGCCCTCGTGAGTGTGTCATCTCTACTTCCACTTCTCCTCCCACCACACTGAATCCGCCACCTGCGGATACCTGAGCGTGGACATCAACATCTATCACTGGCTGCAGTGTCACAGGTCACTAGGTGTCTAGGCTCAGGCTGACCTTGGCTGTCTTCTGCCCAGGCAAGGAACCTAATCCTTCCAAGGAAATCAGGACACGTGCTCACTGGCCGACATCCTTTCTTTCATCTACACAGCGGTCTAGATGAGGGGAAAGAGGCCAGGTAGGCCAGGTGAGGGCTGAGTGTGGGGCCTAAGGCTTCTTTCCCAATCACCATGGTGACAGCCACCGGAAGGCTGGGCGGAACTTCTGACGGGGACGAGTCACAAACACTCAGCCAATAGGAGAGGTCCAGCCTAACCGGCCAGTTCCGCAGAGCCCTCCATTTTACCCATGGACAGACAACGGCCCCTTGCGTCTTTGGCCACAAAATCCAGGGCACCCAGGGAATAACTTCACAGTAGGCAACCCCTGATGTGAACACGTTCGACACACTGGGACAGCAGGCAGGTACCTCTTTTCCACTTACGCTAGGATATCACTAGGCAAGGCGCCCTTCCTCAGCATCTCTGGCCTCTCACGTATGTGTTCACTCAGAGGAATCTCTTCATTCTACCCCTGAGACACATCACAAGTATGAGGGGCCTGAGAGAGAGCCTAGAGATGGAACGGGGGAGGCTTCTGGCTGTACTGCTTCCCCGTGGGGACAGAATAGCAGGTAGTCTCTCTGGAAGGTCTTAGCTTCTGTTGACTGACACGCGCAATACAGTAGGGGCGGACCCTGGCCAGGGGGAGCTTGTGGGCAGATGCAACCTCTCCGGCGACGAATAATTGCGCTGCTGCTTTGTATGGTGAAAACCTCCCCCCGCCAAGGGGGATGGGTAGAGAACATTGACCCACACCCGCCAGGGGCCTTTCCTGGGACTAAAGATCCCAACGTGGTCTCAACGTCGTCACCCTCTCAACACACACCTTTCCTGCACACGTAATCCTGCCTTTCTCCGTCAGGGCCCTATCCTACCAGGAAAAAAAGCAAGCCGCTCAAAAAGGCCCATGCCAGGGAAATCGAGGAAACACTGCCAGTTTCCAAATTTTTGCTCTCTACACGTCCCCGCCTCCGGTGCAAGGCTGCCTATGTGGCCGGGCTCCGAAGGCAAGGCCGAAATCCTGGCAGCCTGGGCCCCAGCAGTGCAATGGTTGATGGACGTGGGGACACGGATGACCTGTTCGCCACATACAGGAGGGATCCTTGGGCCCTTCACTGGCTCGCCATTCAGCTCCACGACGTCCACTACTGGCCCTGGCCTTTGCTTTGGCTGGTGCCCCATTAAACGTGTGCTCCGGAGCGATGTTTCTCCACCCATCACTAGCATTCTGCCACCAGGGGATATGTGAGTGTGGGAGTCACCATTTGTCACTGGCAGCAGTGTCACAAGTCACTAGACTTCCAGCTACCCGCTGACCTAGGCTGCCTTCTGCCCCAGGCAAGGTCCCGAATCCTTTATCCCAGATGCTGACACCTGGGCACTGGCGGACATTGATTTTTATCAACACAGAGGTCTGAGTGAGGGTCAGAGGGCCAGGTAGGTGAAGTCAAGGCCAGGTGGGCGGGGCTGAGGCTTCTTTGCCATCACCATAGAGACAGTCCCCCCACCGCAAGAGTGGGCGGAGCTTGGGATGGGCCTGGTGACAAGACTGAGCCAATGGCAGAGATCCGGCCCGCCAGGCAGATGACACAGGGCCCTCCATTGTGACCTATGACCCCTAGTGGCCACAGGATTTGAGCACGCCCCGGGAAAGGCTACGCAGGCACAAGGGAGCCCCTGGTGCGGACTGCTTCAGGGCATTGGCAGAGCACGCCAGGTACCTCTTTCCCACTTTCCTGAGGATATCAGTAGGCAAGGCATCCCCACTCAGCATCTCTTGCCTCTCTCTCTGCTTGTCTTCGTTCTCTGAAATCTCTTCCTTCTCCCCCTTGTCACTTCACACCTTGGAGTGCCTGACAGAGGGCCTAGAGACCAAAGAGCAAAGGGGGAAGGCCTCTGGCTCTACTGCTTGCCCATGGGGAGAGAAGTTCTGGGAGTCTATCTGGAAGGTCTAGAGAGTAGTGATTGATTGGGGAGCTACATCACGGGCGGACCTGGCCAGGTGAAGCTTGACATCACCGTGGGACCTGGCCAGGTGAAGCTCGCTGACAAGTGGCAGCCTCTCCGGAGACTACTAATTCCGCTCCTAACATTCTATGCAAATAACCGGCTGAGTGCCATGGGCAGAAAACATTGACACATACCTGCCAGAGGCCTATTCTGGGTCTGGAGAGTCCACCCTGGTCTCCCCTGCAACTCATCATCTCAGCACACACTTTGCCTGCACGCATGGAAACCGCCTCTCTCCACGAATGTCTTCACCTGCTAGGAAACACACGATGTCACTCAGCCAAAGGAGAGCACAGGCCAAGTCAACTGAAGCCCCCATTTTCAAGATTTTGCCCTCTGCTGCTCCACAGCCTCCGGTGGCACACTGCATGTGCGTCACTTCTCGGTAGACGAGGCCGAAATCCGGGCATCCAGGGCCCCAGCCGTCCAGAATCTACGGATGGCGGCATATGGATCACCTCTTTGCCTCGTACAGCAGGGAGGCCTGGGCCCTAGACTGGCTCCGCTAGAGCTCCACGACCTCAGCTATTTTCCCTGACCTTTGGCCTGTGCCCTCGTGAGTGTGTCATCTCTACTTCCACTTCTCCTCCCACCACACTGAATCCGCCACCTGCGGATACCTGAGCGTGGACATCAACATCTATCACTGGCTGCAGTGTCACAGGTCACTAGGTGTCTAGGCTCAGGCTGACCTTGGCTGTCTTCTGCCCAGGCAAGGAACCTAATCCTTCCAAGGAAATCAGGACACGTGCTCACTGGCCGACATCCTTTCTTTCATCTACACAGCGGTCTAGATGAGGGGAAAGAGGCCAGGTAGGCCAGGTGAGGGCTGAGTGTGGGGCCTAAGGCTTCTTTCCCAATCACCATGGTGACAGCCACCGGAAGGCTGGGCGGAACTTCTGACGGGGACGAGTCACAAACACTCAGCCAATAGGAGAGGTCCAGCCTAACCGGCCAGTTCCGCAGAGCCCTCCATTTTACCCATGGACAGACAACGGCCCCTTGCGTCTTTGGCCACAAAATCCAGGGCACCCAGGGAATAACTTCACAGTAGGCAACCCCTGATGTGAACACGTTCGACACACTGGGACAGCAGGCAGGTACCTCTTTTCCACTTACGCTAGGATATCACTAGGCAAGGCGCCCTTCCTCAGCATCTCTGGCCTCTCACGTATGTGTTCACTCAGAGGAATCTCTTCATTCTACCCCTGAGACACATCACAAGTATGAGGGGCCTGAGAGAGAGCCTAGAGATGGAACGGGGGAGGCTTCTGGCTGTACTGCTTCCCCGTGGGGACAGAATAGCAGGTAGTCTCTCTGGAAGGTCTTAGCTTCTGTTGACTGACACGCGCAATACAGTAGGGGCGGACCCTGGCCAGGGGGAGCTTGTGGGCAGATGCAACCTCTCCGGCGACGAATAATTGCGCTGCTGCTTTGTATGGTGAAAACCTCCCCCCGCCAAGGGGGATGGGTAGAGAACATTGACCCACACCCGCCAGGGGCCTTTCCTGGGACTAAAGATCCCAACGTGGTCTCAACGTCGTCACCCTCTCAACACACACCTTTCCTGCACACGTAATCCTGCCTTTCTCCGTCAGGGCCCTATCCTACCAGGAAAAAAAGCAAGCCGCTCAAAAAGGCCCATGCCAGGGAAATCGAGGAAACACTGCCAGTTTCCAAATTTTTGCTCTCTACACGTCCCCGCCTCCGGTGCAAGGCTGCCTATGTGGCCGGGCTCCGAAGGCAAGGCCGAAATCCTGGCAGCCTGGGCCCCAGCAGTGCAATGGTTGATGGACGTGGGGACACGGATGACCTGTTCGCCACATACAGGAGGGATCCTTGGGCCCTTCACTGGCTCGCCATTCAGCTCCACGACGTCCACTACTGGCCCTGGCCTTTGCTTTGGCTGGTGCCCCATTAAACGTGTGCTCCGGAGCGATGTTTCTCCACCCATCACTAGCATTCTGCCACCAGGGGATATGTGAGTGTGGGAGTCACCATTTGTCACTGGCAGCAGTGTCACAAGTCACTAGACTTCCAGCTACCCGCTGACCTAGGCTGCCTTCTGCCCCAGGCAAGGTCCCGAATCCTTTATCCCAGATGCTGACACCTGGGCACTGGCGGACATTGATTTTTATCAACACAGAGGTCTGAGTGAGGGTCAGAGGGCCAGGTAGGTGAAGTCAAGGCCAGGTGGGCGGGGCTGAGGCTTCTTTGCCATCACCATAGAGACAGTCCCCCCACCGCAAGAGTGGGCGGAGCTTGGGATGGGCCTGGTGACAAGACTGAGCCAATGGCAGAGATCCGGCCCGCCAGGCAGATGACACAGGGCCCTCCATTGTGACCTATGACCCCTAGTGGCCACAGGATTTGAGCACGCCCCGGGAAAGGCTACGCAGGCACAAGGGAGCCCCTGGTGCGGACTGCTTCAGGGCATTGGCAGAGCACGCCAGGTACCTCTTTCCCACTTTCCTGAGGATATCAGTAGGCAAGGCATCCCCACTCAGCATCTCTTGCCTCTCTCTGTCTCTCTCTGCTTGTCTTCGTTCTCTGAAATCTCTTCCTTCTCCCCCTTGTCACTTCACACCTTGGAGTGCCTGACAGAGGGCCTAGAGACCAAAGAGCAAAGGGGAAAGGCCTCTGGCTCTACTGCTTGCCCATGGGGAGAGAAGTTCTGGGAGTCTATCTGGAAGGTCTAGAGAGTAGTGATTGATTGGGGAGCTACATCACGGGCGGACCTGGCCAGGTGAAGCTTGACATCACCGTGGGACCTGGCCAGGTGAAGCTCGCTGACAAGTGGCAGCCTCTCCGGAGACTACTAATTCCGCTCCTAACATTCTATGCAAATAACCGGCTGAGTGCCATGGGCAGAAAACATTGACACATACCTGCCAGAGGCCTATTCTGGGTCTGGAGAGTCCACCCTGGTCTCCCCTGCAACTCATCATCTCAGCACACACTTTGCCTGCACGCATGGAAACCGCCTCTCTCCACGAATGTCTTCACCTGCTAGGAAACACACGATGTCACTCAGCCAAAGGAGAGCACAGGCCAAGTCAACTGAAGCCCCCATTTTCAAGATTTTGCCCTCTGCTGCTCCACAGCCTCCGGTGGCACACTGCATGTGCGTCACTTCTCGGTAGACGAGGCCGAAATCCGGGCATCCAGGGCCCCAGCCGTCCAGAATCTACGGATGGCGGCATATGGATCACCTCTTTGCCTCGTACAGCAGGGAGGCCTGGGCCCTAGACTGGCTCCGCTAGAGCTCCACGACCTCAGCTATTTTCCCTGACCTTTGGCCTGTGCCCTCCTGAGTGTGTCATCTCTACTTCCACTTCTCTTCCCACCACACTGAATCCACCACCTGCGGATACCTGAGCGTGGACATCAACATCTATCACTGGCTGCAGTGTCACAGGTCACTAGGTGTCTAGGCTCAGGCTGACCTTGGCTGTCTTCTGCCCAGGCAAGGAACCTAATCCTTCCAAGGAAATCAGGACACGTGCTCACTGGCCGACATCCTTTCTTTCATCTACACAGCGGTCTAGATGAGGGGAAAGAGGCCAGGTAGGCCAGGTGAGGGCTGAGTGTGGGGCCTAAGGCTTCTTTCCCAATCACCATGGTGACAGCCACCGGAAGGCTGGGCGGAACTTCGGACGGGGACGAGTCACAAACACTCAGCCAATAGGAGAGGTCCAGCCTAACCGGCCAGTTCCGCAGAGCCCTCCATTTTACCCATGGACAGACAACGGCCCCTTGCGTCTTTGGCCACAAAATCCAGGGCACCCAGGGAATAACTTCACAGTAGGCAACCCCTGATGTGAACACGTTCGACACACTGGGACAGCAGGCAGGTACCTCTTTTCCACTTACGCTAGGATATCACTAGGCAAGGCGCCCTTCCTCAGCATCTCTGGCCTCTCACGTATGTGTTCACTCAGAGGAATCTCTTCATTCTACCCCTGAGACACATCACAAGTATGAGGGGCCTGAGAGAGAGCCTAGAGATGGAACGGGGGAGGCTTCTGGCTGTACTGCTTCCCCGTGGGGACAGAATAGCAGGTAGTCTCTCTGGAAGGTCTTAGCTTCTGTTGACTGACACGCGCAATACAGTAGGGGCGGACCCTGGCCAGGGGGAGCTTGTGGGCAGATGCAACCTCTCCGGCGACGAATAATTGCGCTGCTGCTTTGTATGGTGAAAACCTCCCCCCGCCAAGGGGGATGGGTAGAGAACATTGACCCACACCCGCCAGGGGCCTTTCCTGGGACTAAAGATCCCAACGTGGTCTCAACGTCGTCACCCTCTCAACACACACCTTTCCTGCACACGTAATCCTGCCTTTCTCCGTCAGGGCCCTATCCTACCAGGAAAAAAAGCAAGCCGCTCAAAAAGGCCGATGCCAGGGAAATCGAGGAAACACTGCCAGTTTCCAAATTTTTGCTGTCTACACGTCCCCGCCTCCGGTGCAAGGCTGCCTATGTGGCCGGGCTCCGAAGGCAAGGCCGAAATCCTGGCAGCCTGGGCCCCAGCAGTGCAATGGTTGATGGACCTGGGGACACGGATGACCTGTTCGCCACATACAGGAGGGATCCTTGGGCCCTTCACTGGCTCGCCATTCAGCTCCACGACGTCCACTACTGGCCCTGGCCTTTGCTTTGGCTGGTGCCCCATTAAACGTGTGCTCCGGAGCGATCTTTCTCCACCCATCACTAGCATTCTGCCACCAGGGGATATGTGAGTGTGGGAGTCACCATTTGTCACTGGCAGCAGTGTCACAAGTCACTAGACTTCCAGCTACCCGCTGACCTAGGCTGCCTTCTGCCCCAGGCAAGGTCCCGAATCCTTTATCCCAGATGCTGACACCTGGGCACTGGCGGACATTGATTTTTATCAACACAGAGGTCTGAGTGAGGGTCAGAGGGCCAGGTAGGTGAAGTGAAGGCCAGGTGGGCGGGGCTGAGGCTTCTTTGCCATCACCATAGAGACAGTCCCCCCACCGCAAGAGTGGGCGGAGCTTGGGATGGGCCTGGTGACAAGACTGAGCCAATGGCAGAGATCCGGCCCGCCAGGCAGATGACACAGGGCCCTCCATTGTGACCTATGACCCCTAGTGGCCACAGGATTTGAGCACGCCCCGGGAAAGGCTACGCAGGCACAAGGGAGCCCCTGGTGCGGACTGCTTCAGGGCATTGGCAGAGCACGCCAGGTACCTCTTTCCCACATTCCTGAGGATATCAGTAGGCAAGGCATCCCCACTCAGCATCTCTTGCCTCTCTCTGTCTCTCTCTGCTTGTCTTCGTTCTCTGAAATCTCTTCCTTCTCCCCCTTGTCACTTCACACCTTGGAGTGCCTGACAGAGGGCCTAGAGACCAAAGAGCAAAGGGGGAAGGCCTCTGGCTCTACTGCTTGCCCATGGGGAGAGAAGTTCTGGGAGTCTATCTGGAAGGTCTAGAGAGTAGTGATTGATTGGGGAGCTACATCACGGGCGGACCTGGCCAGGTGAAGCTTGACATCACCGTGGGACCTGGCCAGGTGAAGCTCGCTGACAAGTGGCAGCCTCTCCGGAGACTACTAATTCCGCTCCTAACATTCCATGCAAATAACCGGCTGAGTGCCATGGGCAGAAAACATTGACACATACCTGCCAGAGGCCTATTCTGGGTCTGGAGAGTCCACCCTGGTCTCCCCTGCAACTCATCATCTCAGCACACACTTTGCCTGCACGCATGGAAACCGCCTCTCTCCACGAATGTCTTCACCTGCTAGGAAACACACGATGTCACTCAGCCAAAGGAGAGCACAGGCCAAGTCAACTGAAGCCCCCATTTTCAAGATTTTGCCCTCTGCTGCTCCACAGCCTCCGGTGGCACACTGCATGTGCGTCACTTCTCGGTAGACGAGGCCGAAATCCGGGCATCCAGGGCCCCAGCCGTCCAGAATCTACGGATGGCGGCATATGGATCACCTCTTTGCCTCGTACAGCAGGGAGGCCTGGGCCCTAGACTGGCTCCGCTAGAGCTCCACGACCTCAGCTATTTTCCCTGACCTTTGGACCGTGCCCTCGTGAGTGTGTCATCTCTACTTCCACTTCTCTTCCCACCACACTGAATCCGCCACCTGCGGATACCTGAGCGTGGACATCAACATCTATCACTGGCTGCAGTGTCACAGGTCACTAGGTGTCTAGGCTCAGGCTGACCTTGGCTGTCTTCTGCCCAGGCAAGGAACCTAATCCTTCCAAGGAAATGAGGACACGTGCTCACTGGCCGACATCCTTTCTTTCATCCACACAGCGGTCTAGATGAGGGGAAAGAGGCCAGGTAGGCCAGGTGAGGGCTGAGTGTGGGGCCTAAGGCTTCTTTCCCAATCACCATGGTGACAGCCACCGGAAGGCTGGGCGGAACTTCGGACGGGGACGAGTCACAAACACTCAGCCAATAGGAGAGGTCCAGCCTAACCGGCCAGTTCCGCAGAGCCCTCCATTTTACCCATGGACAGACAACGGCCCCTTGCGTCTTTGGCCACAAAATCCAGGGCACCCAGGGAATAACTTCACAGTAGGCAACCCCTGATGTGAACACGTTCGACACACTGGGACAGCAGGCAGGTACCTCTTTTCCACTTACGCTAGGATATCACTAGGCAAGGCGCCCTTCCTCAGCATCTGTGGCCTCTCACGTATGTGTTCACTCAGAGGAATCTCTTCATTCTACCCCTGAGACACATCACAAGTATGAGGGGCCTGAGAGAGAGCCTAGAGATGGAACGGGGGAGGCTTCTGGCTGTACTGCTTCCCCGTGGGGACAGAATAGCAGGTAGTCTCTCTGGAAGGTCTTAGCTTCTGTTGACTGACACGCGCAATACAGTAGGGGCGGACCCTGGCCAGGGGGAGCTTGTGGGCAGATGCAACCTCTCCGGCGACGAATAATTGCGCTGCTGCTTTGTATGGTGAAAACCTCCCCCCGCCAAGGGGGATGGGTAGAAAACATTGACCCACACCCGCCAGGGGCCTTTCCTGGGACTAAAGATCCCAACGTGGTCCCAACGTCGTCACCCTCTCAACACACACCTTTCCTGCACACGTAATCCTGCCTTTCTCCGTCAGGGCCCTATCCTACCAGGAAAAAAAGCAAGCCGCTCAAAGAGGCCGATGCCAGGGAAATCGAGGAAACACTGCCAGTTTCCAAATTTTTGCTGTCTACACGTCCCCGCCTCCGGTGCAAGGCTGCCTATGTGGCCGGGCTCCGAAGGCAAGGCCGAAATCCTGGCAGCCTGGGCCCCAGCAGTGCAATGGTTGATGGACGTGGGGACACGGATGACCTGTTCGCCACATACAGGAGGGATCCTTGGGCCCTTCACTGGCTCGCCATTCAGCTCCACCACGTCCACTACTGTCCCTGGCCTTTGCTTTGGCTGGTGCCCCATTAAACGTGTGCTCCGGAGCGATGTTTCTCCACCCATCACTAGCATTCTGCCACCAGGGGATATGTGAGTGTGGGAGTCACCATTTGTCACTGGCAGCAGTGTCACAAGTCACTAGACTTCCAGCTACCCGCTGACCTAGGCTGCCTTCTGCCCCAGGCAAGGTCCCGAATCCTTTATCCCAGATGCTGACACCTGGGCACTGGCGGACATTGATTTTTATCAACACAGAGGTCTGAGTGAGGGTCAGAGGGCCAGGTAGGTGAAGTGAAGGCCAGGTGGGCGGGGCTGAGGCTTCTTTGCCATCACCATAGAGACAGTCCCCCCACCGCAAGAGTGGGCGGAGCTTGAGATGGGCCTGGTGACAAGACTGAGCCAATGGCAGAGATCCGGCCCGCCAGGCAGATGACACAGGGCCCTCCATTGTGACCTATGACCCCTAGTGGCCACAGGATTTGAGCACGCCCCGGGAAAGGCTACGCAGGCACAAGGGAGCCCCTGGTGCGGACTGCTTCAGGGCATTGGCAGAGCACGCCAGGTACCTCTTTCCCACTTTCCTGAGGATATCAGTAGGCAAGGCATCCCCACTCAGCATCTCTTGCCTCTCTCTCTCTCTCTCTGCTTGTCTTCGTTCTCTGAAATCTCTTCCTTCTCCCCCTTGTCACTTCACACCTTGGAGTGCCTGACAGAGGGCCTAGAGACCAAAGAGCAAAGGGGGAAGGCCTCTGGCTCTACTGCTTGCCCATGGGGACAGAAGTTCTGGGAGTCTATCTGGAAGGTCTAGAGAGTAGTGATTGATTGGGGAGCTACATCACGGGCGGACCTGGCCAGGTGAAGCTTGACATCACCGTGGGACCTGGCCAGGTGAAGCTCGCTGACAAGTGGCAGCCTCTCCGGAGACTACTAATTCCGCTCCTAACATTCTATGCAAATAACCGGCTGAGTGCCATGGGCAGAAAACATTGACACATACCTGCCAGAGGCCTATTCTGGGTCTGGAGAGTCCACCCTGGTCTCCCCTGCAACTCATCATCTCAGCACACACTTTGCCTGCACGCATGGAAACCGCCTCTCTCCACGAATGTCTTCACCTGCTAGGAAACACACGATGTCACTCAGCCAAAGGAGAGCACAGGCCAAGTCAACTGAAGCCCCCATTTTCAAGATTTTGCCCTCTGCTGCTCCACAGCCTCCGGTGGCACACTGCATGTGCGTCACTTCTCGGTAGACGAGGCCGAAATCCGGGCATCCAGGGCCCCAGCCGTCCAGAATCTACGGATGGCGGCATATGGATCACCTCTTTGCCTCGTACAGCAGGGAGGCCTGGGCCCTAGACTGGCTCCGCTAGAGCTCCACGACCTCAGCTATTTTCCCTGACCTTTGGCCTGTGCCCTCGTGAGTGTGTCATCTCTACTTCCACTTCTCTTCCCACCACACTGAATCCGCCACCTGCGGATACCTGAGCGTGGACATCAACATCTATCACTGGCTGCAGTGTCACAGGTCACTAGGTGTCTAGGCTCAGGCTGACCTTGGCTGTCTTCTGCCCAGGCAAGGAACCTAATCCTTCCAAGGAAATCAGGACACGTGCTCACTGGCCGACATCCTTTCTTTCATCTACACAGCGGTCTAGATGAGGGGAAAGAGGCCAGGTAGGCCAGGTGAGGGCTGAGTGTGGGGCCTAAGGCTTCTTTCCCAATCACCATGGTGACAGCCACCGGAAGGCTGGGCGGAACTTCGGACGGGGACGAGTCACAAACACTCAGCCAATAGGAGAGGTCCAGCCTAACCGGCCAGTTCCGCAGAGCCCTCCATTTTACCCATGGACAGACAACGGCCCCTTGCGTCTTTGGCCACAAAATCCAGGGCACCCAGGGAATAACTTCACAGTAGGCAACCCCTGATGTGAACACGTTCGACACACTGGGACAGCAGGCAGGTACCTCTTTTCCACTTACGCTAGGATATCACTAGGCAAGGCGCCCTTCCTCAGCATCTGTGGCCTCTCACGTATGTGTTCACTCAGAGGAATCTCTTCATTCTACCCCTGAGACACATCACAAGTATGAGGGGCCTGAGAGAGAGCCTAGAGATGGAACGGGGGAGGCTTCTGGCTGTACTGCTTCCCCGTGGGGACAGAATAGCAGGTAGTCTCTCTGGAAGGTCTTAGCTTCTGTTGACTGACACGCGCAATACAGTAGGGGCGGACCCTGGCCAGGGGGAGCTTGTGGGCAGATGCAACCTCTCCGGCGACGAATAATTGCGCTGCTGCTTTGTATGGTGAAAACCTCCCCCCGCCAAGGGGGATGGGTAGAGAACATTGACCCACACCCGCCAGGGGCCTTTCCTGGGACTAAAGATCCCAACGTGGTCTCAACGTCGTCACCCTCTCAACACACACCTTTCCTGCACACGTAATCCTGCCTTTCTCCGTCAGGGCCCTATCCTACCAGGAAAAAAAGCAAGCCGCTCAAAAAGGCCGATGCCAGGGAAATCGAGGAAACACTGCCAGTTTCCAAATTTTTGCTCTCTACACGTCCCCGCCTCCGGTGCAAGGCTGCCTATGTGGCCGGGCTCCGAAGGCAAGGCCGAAATCCTGGCAGCCTGGGCCCCAGCAGTGCAATGGTTGATGGACGTGGGGACACGGATGACCTGTTCGCCACATACAGGAGGGATCCTTGGGCCCTTCACTGGCTCGCCATTCAGCTCCACGACGTCCACTACTGGCCCTGGCCTTTGCTTTGGCTGGTGCCCCATTAAACGTGTGCTCCGGAGCGATGTTTCTCCACCCATCACTAGCATTCTGCCACCAGGGGATATGTGAGTGTGGGAGTCACCATTTGTCACTGGCAGCAGTGTCACAAGTCACTAGACTTCCAGCTACCCGCTGACCTAGGCTGCCTTCTGCCCCAGGCAAGGTCCCGAATCCTTTATCCCAGATGCTGACACCTGGGCACTGGCGGACATTGATTTTTATCAACACAGAGGTCTGAGTGAGGGTCAGAGGGCCAGGTAGGTGAAGTGAAGGCCAGGTGGGCGGGGCTGAGGCTTCTTTGCCATCACCATAGAGACAGTCCCCCCACCGCAAGAGTGGGCGGAGCTTGGGATGGGCCTGGTGACAAGACTGAGCCAATGGCAGAGATCCGGCCCGCCAGGCAGATGACACAGGGCCCTCCATTGTGACCTATGACCCCTAGTGGCCACAGGATTTGAGCACGCCCCGGGAAAGGCTACGCAGGCACAAGGGAGCCCCTGGTGCGGACTGCTTCAGGGCATTGGCAGAGCACGCCAGGTACCTCTTTCCCACTTTCCTGAGGATATCAGTAGGCAAGGCATCCCCACTCAGCATCTCTTGCCTCTCTCTCTGCTTGTCTTCGTTCTCTGAAATCTCTTCCTTCTCCCCCTTGTCACTTCACACCTTGGAGTGCCTGACAGAGGGCCTAGAGACCAAAGAGCAAAGGGGGAAGGCCTCTGGCTCTACTGCTTGCCCATGGGGACAGAAGTTCTGGGAGTCTATCTGGAAGGTCTAGAGAGTAGTGATTGATTGGGGAGCTACATCACGGGCGGACCTGGCCAGGTGAAGCTTGACATCACCGTGGGACCTGGCCAGGTGAAGCTCGCTGACAAGTGGCAGCCTCTCCGGAGACTACTAATTCCGCTCCTAACATTCTATGCAAATAACCGGCTGAGTGCCATGGGCAGAAAACATTGACACATACCTGCCAGAGGCCTATTCTGGGTCTGGAGAGTCCACCCTGGTCTCCCCTGCAACTCATCATCTCAGCACACACTTTGCCTGCACGCATGGAAACCGCCTCTCTCCACGAATGTCTTCACCTGCTAGGAAACACACGATGTCACTCAGCCAAAGGAGAGCACAGGCCAAGTCAACTGAAGCCCCCATTTTCAAGATTTTGCCCTCTGCTGCTCCACAGCCTCCGGTGGCACACTGCATGTGCGTCACTTCTCGGTAGACGAGGCCGAAATCCGGGCATCCAGGGCCCCAGCCGTCCAGAATCTACGGATGGCGGCATATGGATCACCTCTTTGCCTCGTACAGCAGGGAGGCCTGGGCCCTAGACTGGCTCCGCTAGAGCTCCACGACCTCAGCTATTTTCCCTGACCTTTGGCCTGTGCCCTCGTGAGTGTGTCATCTCTACTTCCACTTCTCTTCCCACCACACTGAATCCGCCACCTGCGGATACCTGAGCGTGGACATCAACATCTATCACTGGCTGCAGTGTCACAGGTCACTAGGTGTCTAGGCTCAGGCTGACCTTGGCTGTCTTCTGCCCAGGCAAGGAACCTAATCCTTCCAAGGAAATCAGGACACGTGCTCACTGGCCGACATCCTTTCTTTCATCTACACAGCGGTCTAGATGAGGGGAAAGAGGCCAGGTAGGCCAGGTGAGGGCTGAGTGTGGGGCCTAAGGCTTCTTTCCCAATCACCATGGTGACAGCCACCGGAAGGCTGGGCGGAACTTCGGACGGGGACGAGTCACAAACACTCAGCCAATAGGAGAGGTCCAGCCTAACCGGCCAGTTCCGCAGAGCCCTCCATTTTACCCATGGACAGACAACGGCCCCTTGCGTCTTTGGCCACAAAATCCAGGGCACCCAGGGAATAACTTCACAGTAGGCAACCCCTGATGTGAACACGTTCGACACACTGGGACAGCAGGCAGGTACCTCTTTTCCACTTACGCTAGGATATCACTAGGCAAGGCGCCCTTCCTCAGCATCTGTGGCCTCTCACGTATGTGTTCACTCAGAGGAATCTCTTCATTCTACCCCTGAGACACATCACAAGTATGAGGGGCCTGAGAGAGAGCCTAGAGATGGAACGGGGGAGGCTTCTGGCTGTACTGCTTCCCCGTGGGGACAGAATAGCAGGTAGTCTCTCTGGAAGGTCTTAGCTTCTGTTGACTGACACGCGCAATACAGTAGGGGCGGACCCTGGCCAGGGGGAGCTTGTGGGCAGATGCAACCTCTCCGGCGACGAATAATTGCGCTGCTGCTTTGTATGGTGAAAACCTCCCCCCGCCAAGGGGGATGGGTAGAGAACATTGACCCACACCCGCCAGGGGCCTTTCCTGGGACTAAAGATCCCAACGTGGTCTCAACGTCGTCACCCTCTCAACACACACCTTTCCTGCACACGTAATCCTGCCTTTCTCCGTCAGGGCCCTATCCTACCAGGAAAAAAAGCAAGCCGCTCAAAAAGGCCGATGCCAGGGAAATCGAGGAAACACTGCCAGTTTCCAAATTTTTGCTCTCTACACGTCCCCGCCTCCGGTGCAAGGCTGCCTATGTGGCCGGGCTCCGAAGGCAAGGCCGAAATCCTGGCAGCTTGGGCCCCAGCAGTGCAATGGTTGATGGACGTGGGGACACGGATGACCTGTTCGCCACATACAGGAGGGATCCTTGGGCCCTTCACTGGCTCGCCATTCAGCTCCACGACGTCCACTACTGGCCCTGGCCTTTGCTTTGGCTGGTGCCCCATTAAACGTGTGCTCCGGAGCGATGTTTCTCCACCCATCACTAGCATTCTGCCACCAGGGGATATGTGAGTGTGGGAGTCACCATTTGTCACTGGCAGCAGTGTCACAAGTCACTAGACTTCCAGCTACCCGCTGACCTAGGCTGCCTTCTGCCCCAGGCAAGGTCCCGAATCCTTTATCCCAGATGCTGACACCTGGGCACTGGCGGACATTGATTTTTATCAACACAGAGGTCTGAGTGAGGGTCAGAGGGCCAGGTAGGTGAAGTGAAGGCCAGGTGGGCGGGGCTGAGGCTTCTTTGCCATCACCATAGAGACAGTCCCCCCACCGCAAGAGTGGGCGGAGCTTGAGATGGGCCTGGTGACAAGACTGAGCCAATGGCAGAGATCCGGCCCGCCAGGCAGATGACACAGGGCCCTCCATTGTGACCTATGACCCCTAGTGGCCACAGGATTTGAGCACGCCCCGGGAAAGGCTACGCAGGCACAAGGGAGCCCCTGGTGCGGACTGCTTCAGGGCATTGGCAGAGCACGCCAGGTACCTCTTTCCCACTTTCCTGAGGATATCAGTAGGCAAGGCATCCCCACTCAGCATCTCTTGCCTCTCTCTCTGCTTGTCTTCGTTCTCTGAAATCTCTTCCTTCTCCCCCTTGTCACTTCACACCTTGGAGTGCCTGACAGAGGGCCTAGAGACCAAAGAGCAAAGGGGGAAGGCCTCTGGCTCTACTGCTTGCCCATGGGGACAGAAGTTCTGGGAGTCTATCTGGAAGGTCTAGAGAGTAGTGATTGATTGGGGAGCTACATCACGGGCGGACCTGGCCAGGTGAAGCTTGACATCACCGTGGGACCTGGCCAGGTGAAGCTCGCTGACAAGTGGCAGCCTCTCCGGAGACTACTAATTCCGCTCCTAACATTCTATGCAAATAACCGGCTGAGTGCCATGGGCAGAAAACATTGACACATACCTGCCAGAGGCCTATTCTGGGTCTGGAGAGTCCACCCTGGTCTCCCCTGCAACTCATCATCTCAGCACACACTTTGCCTGCACGCATGGAAACCGCCTCTCTCCACGAATGTCTTCACCTGCTAGGAAACACACGATGTCACTCAGCCAAAGGAGAGCACAGGCCAAGTCAACTGAAGCCCCCATTTTCAAGATTTTGCCCTCTGCTGCTCCACAGCCTCCGGTGGCACACTGCATGTGCGTCACTTCTCGGTAGACGAGGCCGAAATCCGGGCATCCAGGGCCCCAGCCGTCCAGAATCTACGGATGGCGGCATATGGATCACCTCTTTGCCTCGTACAGCAGGGAGGCCTGGGCCCTAGACTGGCTCCGCTAGAGCTCCACGACCTCAGCTATTTTCCCTGACCTTTGGCCTGTGCCCTCGTGAGTGTGTCATCTCTACTTCCACTTCTCTTCCCACCACACTGAATCCGCCACCTGCGGATACCTGAGCGTGGACATCAACATCTATCACTGGCTGCAGTGTCACAGGTCACTAGGTGTCTAGGCTCAGGCTGACCTTGGCTGTCTTCTGCCCAGGCAAGGAACCTAATCCTTCCAAGGAAATCAGGACACGTGCTCACTGGCCGACATCCTTTCTTTCATCTACACAGCGGTCTAGATGAGGGGAAAGAGGCCAGGTAGGCCAGGTGAGGGCTGAGTGTGGGGCCTAAGGCTTCTTTCCCAATCACCATGGTGACAGCCACCGGAAGGCTGGGCGGAACTTCGGACGGGGACGAGTCACAAACACTCAGCCAATAGGAGAGGTCCAGCCTAACCGGCCAGTTCCGCAGAGCCCTCCATTTTACCCATGGACAGACAACGGCCCCTTGCGTCTTTGGCCACAAAATCCAGGGCACCCAGGGAATAACTTCACAGTAGGCAACCCCTGATGTGAACACGTTCGACACACTGGGACAGCAGGCAGGTACCTCTTTTCCACTTACGCTAGGATATCACTAGGCAAGGCGCCCTTCCTCAGCATCTGTGGCCTCTCACGTATGTGTTCACTCAGAGGAATCTCTTCATTCTACCCCTGAGACACATCACAAGTATGAGGGGCCTGAGAGAGAGCCTAGAGATGGAACGGGGGAGGCTTCTGGCTGTACTGCTTCCCCGTGGGGACAGAATAGCAGGTAGTCTCTCTGGAAGGTCTTAGCTTCTGTTGACTGACACGCGCAATACAGTAGGGGCGGACCCTGGCCAGGGGGAGCTTGTGGGCAGATGCAACCTCTCCGGCGACGAATAATTGCGCTGCTGCTTTGTATGGTGAAAACCTCCCCCCGCCAAGGGGGATGGGTAGAGAACATTGACCCACACCCGCCAGGGGCCTTTCCTGGGACTAAAGATCCCAACGTGGTCTCAACGTCGTCACCCTCTCAACACACACCTTTCCTGCACACGTAATCCTGCCTTTCTCCGTCAGGGCCCTATCCTACCAGGAAAAAAAGCAAG